>NC_079160.1:26655090-27255090 GCF_947563725.1 Argiope bruennichi
GTGGATTTTAAATTAAAAAATTCCAAAAGAAAACGCGCCATATTCTCATAAAAATGACAAACATAGTTTTAAAAAATATATTTAGACAAAAGGCACAAAATAAAAATACAAAAATTCTTTGTAATTTTAAAATGCACAGACGTGGAGTGTTGCAAAATTAATTTAATAGATAATATAGCCGAATAACTCGCTAATTTAAGAAGCCAATATTATTACATCGCTATTAGACTTAAGAAGACGCATTTAGTCTCTGTTATCGATGATCAGCCTGTTGGCATATGATTAATATGATATTCTAAAATTACAATGCAAAATTCTTATTAAGCTCTTCACCTCGATTTTATACATTTCCCTATTCAGATGACTGTTTAACATTGTTTGGGAACATTTATTGTTATTCCAAATCCCTAGAATAATATAAAGGACACTAGAGATACTGAAGATTTACCAAGCAATTTTTAATTTTCATTTAATTTCATACTTAAATACAAAAAATTCAATAATTCGATGCGCATGTCAGATGTCTTCATAGAACAAGAGATTAATTCAAATTTTCAATTATGACCAAATCTCTTTTTACGATAAATCATTTTTTATAACAAAAATGTTAAATGCTCAGTTGTCATTCCTTAGTATTATTAAAAACTATATTTAAATTAATTTAATTCTGAGATGATGGAGCAAGCTTTTCATTAAAAGAGAGAGATATCGTTGATTTGAATCACTTATTAGTTCATTTATTCTGTATACTCAAACCTTCTACATATGGATAATCACTGTATAAAGATAAGGTGACAAAAATTATATGCCTTTAATATTAATGGAATTATTTATACGGAGTTCAGGGTTTCTTCATGGTGTGACTTCATGTAACGTCACAATCACCTAACAAACGCATTGCTTATTCTCACATTAAATCCAGGATAGATTTTAAAAAAATTTGCCATGCATCATGAGAGGTTGATTTCACTCTTATTTGACTGAAATATTTTGCTTATGAAGGAAAAAGAACCAACTAAAAATGCTAAAAATATTAATAAAACGAGCAAGGTTCTTTTAAAAATAATGAATGCCATTAAAGCTGTAACAAATGGATCTTGCAAAAAGAAACGAAAAACGAGATTCGAAAGGAGATGAAAAGTCAACTGGAAGAAATATCTTCTGATGTTCTCTCTCTCCCTACCCGGAATCAGTCGGGAAAAAAAAAATCGAAACGGTCATACTTTTCAGCAGCTGCACGGCCCAGAAGAAGAAATAACAAAGAACCAAAGTAAAATTTCTCGCCACCAATGATGATTGTGAAAAGGACGAGGACGCTTTGCCATCAAACTGCAACCGATAATTCAATCAGACGCGAGCATCGGCGCTACTGCAAGGGGGAAGCTGCGGGGCCATTACTATTGCCCTGGGGGCCTGTAATTGGTCACGATGTTCTTCCACGGTGGCTGGAGCCCCGCGGGGCCCTGGAGTTCAAAGGGCAGCAGTCTATTTAGATCGAGATGGAAGACGACAAGTGAATGATAAGTGCATTCGAAGTGCAGCAAGGGAATCACTTAAACATGATGGACAGCCATGATCTCCGTCAGAAAGACTCGGAGGGATTTTTCAGCTCGATTAAAAGCGTATTGTTACGCAGAGTGACCGGGCGGAGTTACTTACTTTCGCTGGTGGTTAGAAAATAACTAGAGAGTGCAGTTGTTTCCGAAACCAGTGAAAAAAGACAACGCTTATGCTGGAGAAAATTACTTATAATTAGTCTTTTCTTTTCTCTCTCTCTCTCTCTCTCTCTCTCTACAAGGCGTTCGAAAAATATCTTTATATTTAAAAAAAAATATTTGTGGAAAGGAGCAACGACATACAGTTGTGGTTTTTATATTCAATTAAAAAAAAATGTTGTAATGTTTGGTGCATTTCAAGGAGTGCATCATACACAAGAATCACATATAATGTAATCACACGCTTATATTAAGATGATTACCTTAGTAGAAACTGCTAAAAATGACCTTCCGTCAACCTCTGCTACATTTTCATCCACTATATGATTGCATTCCAGCGAGTTTTTTTAATACAAAATTAACAGATTTTATAATGTTGTAAATAGATTTAGAATAAATTATGTATTTTTGAAAAACAACATTTTAATTCACTTTGTTGATAAAAAAAAAATGCTGTATACAGATATTTAACAAATAAAATGCATCACTACAGTGAATAATTGATACATTTCCTATAAGATTATTGATTTATATGTCATTTTGATGTTCTTTTTCTTTTTTTTATACAGCAAATCGTATCATTCTGCGCATATACCGATACAAACCGAATACATAAATTTGTGTGTGCGTGTCATGGACATTTAAAAAGTGGATCCGTCAAAATATCGAAGTCTATTTTTATATATTATATATTATTTTATCGAAGTCTATTGTGATATCTCCTTTTTGTATACTTCCAAAGAAGGAATGCCCGAAAAACTTGTTAAATTCATCGATGTTTGAGCAAAGTTATGGTTGAAGACCGATACAGATGACAAATGAAATATTTTTCCTCGGCTATATGCAGGGAAAAAAAAAATACTACAAAACTAGCAGGTGTGGTCTCCCTAAAACTTTCTTGCATACTCTCTAATAAATGTTTTATTCTTCACTCTCGCATAAAATTGCGGACCTTGGGTAAGACCACGAATACATTGTATGGTATTGAGGAAAGATAGATAGATATTATATTTCGTAACTAATATTTTTACTGAATCTTTCGAATGAATATAAATTTGAACGGCTTTTTGAAAATTTGATTGTAGTTTCACGCAAAATTTGATATTAAACTACAGTTGTAATCACATGATAGTATACCAAATTTCATTCATTTGTCATTCCGTTTATGAGTGAATAAGCTGTTAAAAAATTTCCTTTTCAACTTCTGAGCCAGATAATACTTGAGATTAGAATAAATAAATAAATAAAGATAGCTAGAGTGATTCCCCCAAAACATTCTTGCCTACTTAGTAACTTCAGTAACGGGCTTAACTATCTTCCTCCACATCCAATTGTGGACCTTGGATTAGGATCCAAATACCTTGCATGGCATTGATGGATGACAGCTATGAAGTACAGATCTTTTGGTGTGAATCTAGCATTTTTATTTAATCTATCGTATAAAAATGAATCTGGACGCCTCTTTGTCGACCGTAACTCTTAACTGGGGAGGTGATATTTTAGGACTTAACTGGGGAGGTGCGGTCTACGAGACCGCATTTCATTTAGACTCAAATTAAATTTTCTAATGAATGTATTCGTATGAAAAACTGCCAGTATATTTTGCAGATATTTTTCTTGATATATAGATATGTTTTAGAAATTTTTCAAAATATATTATCATTGAAAAAAGTAAATGCGTTGGAACATACATTTTCTACTCAAATTACATGTTACAATAAATAATATTCTTGAAAAAACGTTACTTTTTAAATCATATTTATTTTTACAGTATATGAAGGTATATAGAAGACAATATAATGTAAAATTCAACAATTATATGAAAAATAAAAAAAATGACAATGGGTAAAATTGGCCCTTTTCTTATCGGCTTGTGTGACTTTCACGGCACGGTTTTCTAGGGCATTTTAAACATACAGGTTAAGAACTAGTATAAAAATCAACCTATAAATTCTGTATCTCTTGGTATATTAATATTTTTTATAATTTTTTCAAAATACATTATCACTAGAAAAATTATGTTTGAACATATAAAAACCAGTTGAATGCGAACTTTCATCGAAGAACTCTTCTGTATAATTATCCTTATCACTAAAATCACTTTCTGCTTCATTTAAAAGTGTCTGGAGCACTGCTTCACAATAGGATCAATAAACTGGATGATATTTCGGGGTCCAAGTTTCAGCGCTATCTGCTAAGCCTTGTTTATCATTGGGACACTAACAGGGAGATGCGGTCTTAGAGACCGCGCTCGAAGAAATAACTGAATTATTTTAAAAAGGATCTGCTGAAATCGGTTGAAAAAGTGCACGTGTATTGAAAGTCACAAAACAGGAAGCTACAGAGTCAATCCATTCAATTGAGCTAAAAATAGAATAAAGGTGACAGAAAATCCATCGCCAGCGGTCTCACAGACCGCACGTCCCCAGTTAAGGGTTAAATCAAAATTTGACATGGAACTACAATTATATTCACTAGACCAATTACGAATTTCAATGTTTAAAATCATTGCGTTTACATACATGCGATAACAGACTATCAGCCATTTAACAGATTCGGCTTAAAATTTGACGAGAAACTGTATTTAGATGCTAAACCTGTGTACCAAATTTTATCTACCTTTTTGCGTTTTGTAGTTATAGAGCTTACTTTTTCTCGAATATAGACAGATAGACCCTCAGCGAATGGATTTCGTAATAAATCTGATAGAAATTTACAGTTTTATTTTAAATTCGTATACCAGATTTCATACTTCTAGCTTAAAGAGTTTTTGAATTATCATGTTCGCAAACAAACAGATAGGTTGACATAATTCCAAAAATGTGTTTCTCGGTTTCAGGGAGTTCTAAAATATGGAGAGTCGACAAAATTTTGAGTTCGAATTTTAATTACAATACTTCCTTTGTATCTCGGATACGAAAAAAAAAATGAATTAGGGAACAAAATAATTCGTTCATAAGGTCGTAAACAAGCAATTCTTCACCGATGTCCCACAGGGCAAAGTCGAAATTAGCCACTCGATTTTACGAATGACGGGAATTATCCGGCCAGAGGCAAGGTTCACTCATAAGCGGTGGAAGATTCGTAAATGGTTATTATAGCCGAAAGAGGCAGAAAATGAGATGCTGGTCTTTTATTCGTTCCCGAAAGTGATGTCTTGGAGGAATTCGGCTATGACTGAAAGATAAAAAAAAAACGTGATTCAAGTTTTGTAAATGGATTTTGCACGCCTCTCATTGAACCCTTGGTAATATACAGAAGTTGATCATTTCATTCAAATAGTTTAACGTTATTTTTATATCAAGTGACTTTTTATTTGCAGCCATCGAGGGTATCCTTTTCTGGACTTTTTCGTGTACTTCGTAAATGCAATTCGATGATGCTTGTGAATGTGAAATGTGATACTTCGTAGAATAAAGAAGAAATTTGAGAGACCCCAAAAAGATGCAATTTGGATATTTTTCATTTCATCGATTAAGCCTAAAATTTGAAATGCATCTGTTATTTTGGTGTCCAAATAATGAAATAAATTTAACCCTTTAAAGGGTCAATTTTTTCTAGTCAAATATTTTAGGATTTAGATTAATTTAAGAAATGATTCATTTAGATTGTTAGATAAATTTAATTTAAATTAATTGATTAACTAATTAACTTGGTTAATTAATAATTAAATAACAAATCAAGTCTATCATTTTTCTGATAAGAAAGTGAAGCGTCTATGTTTCTGTCTTACTGAAAAACTTTTGAGAATGTGTGCCAATCAACATAACTTTATTCAAATAATTTGGTGGAAAGTATATTTTCCATGCCTTAGAAAGGGTTAATTACTCTTCTTTTGAGACTCCTACCATCGATGACGAGACGTACTTCCTTCGGGGAGGGTTGTACCGTGATCGGTGAGGGCCCTTAGGACTCAACCACAGTTCCCACCAGTGTTGCTGTTGCGGTGGTCCGGTCATTCAGCCTTATGGTTTAAATCCGAGTGCCTTCGTGGTGGGTCGGAGAGTCAGTTGGTTGACTTATTCTTCTTTTGAGTACACGTGGACAGAGAGTAACAAATACTCTACCTTTTAACGAATTAAATACAAGATTAAATGTAAAGCGGAAATTTTAGCATGCAGAGAAAAATTCTTCCTTCCTTTTTGTGCTTTTGGAATTATATTGTTCTCATGCATATCGACAGACTTACTAGATGCGGATAGATTGAAAGCCATATATGGTTTTATTTTAAAGATCGTACTCAAAATTTTAGTAAATTGTATTTCCATCCATTCAGATGTAGATGTACGTGATTTCCAGAACTGTTTATTAGGATGTGGGAAGATGTAAAACATGGAAATTCAGAAAGCCAACACCTTCGAGGTCGGAATTTTTGGAGATTTTTGTCTTTTCTCCTTTCATATTTTATGTACGTAAAACCAAAAATAGATTTATGTTAAGGAGACAGTGGACTATTAGGTATTTTGCTAATTATTCACTTAGGATTATGAAATTTTCAATGCATATGCATTAAAATATAAATATTGCATATCTTCAAATATCTTTTAAAAATTCTTTAAAAAGAACTATATTATTTTTTACAAATTGAAAAGATATGCAATTTTTAAAAATTTTAAAGCATTTCATACGATTTAATTTTGAATTTTCTACTATCCCCCCACCCCCATTATCCTATATAAATTTATTTGAAACAAAATTATGAATAATTTTGCAATTCCAATTAAATGTCAAATTTTTAGAAATAATTTTATGCCCATTCACTGAATTTAATAATAATTTTAAATTTTTTCTGAACTAAAATTGATTTGTAACTATCTAAAAAAGCTCTAAACATAAAATGCATACTCAGTTTTCCTTTCATTTTAACTGTAATCTTCATTATTAATTTTATTTCATTTCGTTAAAAATTAAGACGCCTAGAACATTTAAAATATATTAGAATATAATCAGAAAATTACATTGAGAAAGGTCATTAAAATATACTTTTTTAATGACCTTTTGAATTAAGTCCTTCAAATATTCATTTTATTGAGTGATACATTTTATAAGGCTATTTTAGTCGAATATTAACATTATTGTGGTGATGAAACAAAAAGAAAATTTTATATTTTTGGTTATTTTAAAGTAGATTGGTGCAAGGGAAGAATAGTTAATAGAATAAAAGAATAGTTAAAGAAATTCTGTAATTTTTTTCTCCTATTTCCTAAAATTTAATTTAACGGTTAAAACCATAAGCCAGGAAACTGAATGGTGACCTTGAAAATTCCATAATTTACCTGTAGACTACCATAGTACCACAGCCCCAGAACGGTATTAAAGACCGCAGATTCATTTCAACTCAGAATTCTTAAGAAGATTGCCATTGCATAAAGTTATTAGATAAACAGACATGCAAATAAGGAAAAGGAAACATTTACAAACTAATCAAAGCGTTTCAAGAAAAATTCTAGTTCTGCATATTTTTAAATTAAATCTTTGCATTTTAAATTAATCTGTAAAACAGATTGTAGATCATTCAGTTTTGTGCAGCAAATATACAAAAGCATACTTTGCAATGTTTATTTGCAATGTGCCATTATTTTTTCCCGTTATATAATTACATGTATATAATTTACTCATTTTTTGCATAATGTACATTTTGAAATAAAACTTTGTATTTAGATATACCTACACTAAGCATTTCCTTTGGATTAGTATAGAATTTACAGCTTTGTTTTCTTGTATCTTGAATTCAGTAGGCTTAATAAAAGACAAACACTACAGCTTCAATGGTTATTCCCTATTTAGCACGTATGAAACTAGCTTAAAATAAAAATAAAAAATGAAAAAAAAAGGGGGAAAAAAAAAGAACAGAAAAGTTCCAGCGAAAGCCATGCGATGATTTTTTTAACCCACTTGGCCATTGCGAAGGAAACGAGGGAGTGGCAGGTCCATCCATTATCGAGAAGGATTAATTACACCTCAAACTTTGTATTAGTCAATGAATTTTTTATCAATTAATATGCTGCCTCATTACTAAAGCAAATCTTAAAACGAGTTAAGTAGTCTAATGCATCAAATTTGAATATTTTGTTAGTAAAACTGCTTTCATTCAGCTACGTTTTATTTTTTGTCCAGCAGAACTGTAAAACATATTTGGTTCAAACGCCATTAAAAATGGATTCTCGTGCAATATAGGAATGCTATTCCAAGTACTAGGCAATCACATTATACGAAACTTTTACTATGGAACGAATTCATGCAAGTTCAAACATGTCCCCAGTTCGAAACTGTGCATATTGCTTGTGCTCTTGCTATCGAGATGTTTAAATTAGCTTTATTATTTTGAGAAACATTTTAGCTGATGTCTGCAAATTGTAACACCGCATATTGCCGGTGCTATTGTTATTGAAATGTTTAAACTGTCAATTTCATTGTGTTGAGACTTCTAAACTAATGAGATGAATGCTTCCCTTTCGACTTTCGCAGCAATATACATTACAACAACATACAATTTTTTTATATATAATAATGACTTCCACTGAGGGGAAGAGAAACTTTCCTGAATGGTAGTTGGTTCTCGCTTACTAGTAGGTAAAATAATAGCATATGTTTCATGCATTCATGCAGATGATGAGACATATCTCCTATTGGGGGGGGGGTTCTATCATGGCTGATGACAACCGTTAGGATTCAAACATAGCTCCCGTCAAAATGCTACATGATGTAGGCTACATGTAATGTGGCTACTAAGGAAGACAAGGGTAGGTCTTTGGGTCTTATGTACAATATAGCATGTTTTGTGATAAATTTCGAATGACAGCATCAAAAATAGTACCAAGCATGCATTCGAAAGCTAGCCTATAGTCAATTAAGTTCAATTTTCAATGCAGATTTACAATTTTGACGAATGATTTTTTATTTAAGATTTAAAAATGGAAAAAAAATCCTAATTATGCTATGTGTTGTGATTTAATAATATATTATGCAATTAAAGGAGGTATTAAAAATTAACGAAACACGACTAATTTTTTTCAGTGTTTCAAAAATTAAGGATACTTTTCTTAGAAATTCGAACATCAAAACTGAGCTCCCCTCGCAAAAAAAAAAAAATTGCTCATTGTACAAAAAACAAAGAGTTTCTAGCACCAAACTGCATCTAATACAGATATTTGTCAGTCATCGATGGAAATTATGTGTATCGATTGAAATATCATAAGAAAAATCGATATTTCAATAAATATTAGGGTTTTTTTTCCCCCATGCAAAATTATAATATATCCTTAAGAAATAAACTTTAATACTTCTGTATAAACAAAAAATATTAATAACTTTTTTTTTTCGAAAATGCAAATGGCCAATAGTTTAAGACAAGTCTCCACCCAGAACACTTATTTTAACGAAATAATCAGAAATTAAAACAAAGTCTTATGAATATATTTAAGTAACAAAAATAAGAAATGACAATTGCTCAAAGCCGTTGTAAGAAACTCAAGATCTTTTCAAGAGCCTAGTGCTTTTCGTTTTTCATTGGTTTTTCTTTTATTCGTATTTTAAAGGTTTGTAAATGATCCTTTGGTCCTCTCTATTATTACAAAATGCTATTATTTTATGGAGAAGTTATCTTCACGGAAGTGGTATATTGAGAATGCTGACCTTTGGAGCAACCAATAACAAGAATATCCTCCACAATCGTTATCTAATTTTATCCAATGAAAATTACCTAAAAGATGGGGGAAACTTCATTATAAGTATTGTCATTTTTTGCAACAATTCTCTTTAATCGAACAGTATATAAGTAGCTATTTCTATTGTATTAGAAATGTTTTAAGGTTTTGTGTTTCTTGCAAAATAAAAAAAAAGTTATCGATTTAAGATTGTAGGAAAAAAAATATTGCCCTAAGTTAATACGCCAGTTCAGATTTTCTACTACTAAAGTAAAAGTGGAAATTGCCACTTTTCTGGGTGGCATACACTAATGTCTGCTTTTCAGCAACATTTGAGTGCTGCCAAGAGAGACCTTTCCTCCAAGCTGTCAGGAATCTCCGCAGAGTGCAATGCCTTTCCCTCTCATTGTGTCTGGAAAAAGGGAAACAAAAAGCAAGACAAAAACCTCTGGGAAGAATCAGTATTTGTTATTCATCGATCTGTCCGACCTCTCGTCGCCAACAATGAGTAAAACCGAAATTCACGACGGATAGGCGAGGGTGGGGACCGATCCACGCCCAAGCAGCTGAGATTCCTCCAGAGGACTAAGGTCGGTCTGTCCCACCGCTGACCTTGACCAACTTCGCAGCGGATTGAAATCGTAGGTCACAAGCCAAAAAGACTGATTGCTTTCAATCTCTGCCACCGTCCGAACATCCCATTGTGAAGTGGCTGAAAAACGTCCACTTCCTGGTGGGCTTGGTTGTTTTAACGCTCGGCTCTCTTTTTCTTTTTAATTATCTCTGTTTGTGACATCGATATTTTGCTCTAGTTAGGTTCGTACTGATTACTCAATAAATAAATACTTTTGGACCGTTATAGGACGTAATATTTCTTCGTCTGTTGCACTCTCAAGTGAAAATTGTTGACTGAAACCATTAGCTGGACCGCCCTCGAAAGTTTATTTCGATTAACTCAACTAAGCCCTCCTCCCACTCCAAGGTGTTTTTCTGTTGTTTACAATTTCGAAAAGTATGAAGGTGCACCATTTTTTTATATCACTTATATTATTGAATTTTGAACTGTTTTTGATTTAGCTCCCCCACACCTAACTATTGTATTTCCACGAAAATAGTAAATATCTTACATCAACTTCGACCCTGTGAAGTGAACTGGGGCATGATTCAAGGAAATTACATTTTTTTAAATTCTCTTTATTACATAACAGTAAACATTTATTGGGAATAAGGATTATACAGTAAGTTCATTATCTCAGAAAAGTTACACCCAAAGCCTATTTTACTTCAGAAAATAAGTCATCTGAAGACTTGCTTTAAAGGGACAGTAAATTTTGAAATACACAAAAATGGACAAAAACATGAAATTTTATTCTTATCGTTTTTTTACCAAAATATATGCTTATATTCAATACAAAATTTTTTTTTAAATTATATTGTTTAATAATAAAGAGGTGCTCCAGTGTTTAATAAAACAAAAATTTGTAGGGCCAAGAGAAAAAAAATACATTATAATGACTTTTAAAAAAAGTAATATTGTACTTAAATTTAAATATCCCTGAAATGTCAGAGGTTTCTTAATTTTAGAATAAATTAAATTGATAACAAAGATTTTGGTTATACATTAAAAAATAGAGTATGCATTTTATATTTCAAGTGTTTTTTTTTTTTTTAGATAGTTAAAAGTCAATTTTAGTTTAGAAAACATACAATCATTATGAAAATTCTGTAAGAGTGCCTAAAAATATTTCTAAAAAATTAGCACTTGATTGGAATTGCAAAATTATTCACAGTTTTGTTCCAATTAAATTTATATTTGGTAATAAGGAAAAAGTAATAGAAAAAAATTAAATCGCCTGGAATATTTTAAAATTTTGAAATATTTTTAATTTAAAATATATATATATATATATATATATATATATATATATATATATATATATCATTTAAAAAACTTTCTTTAAGAAATTTGAAATACTTATATTTCGATATATAAACATGAAATTTGTAACTTTGTTGCTCAGTTATAGAAATGCATTATTTCCTTTTATTTAATTAAATCACAAAGAGCGCCTTTAACCTATATTCTTCTACAATAATTACTTGTTTCTGTGCTCTTATCTTACTTAAAAAATTTATTCCATGAATTTTGAAATATCCTGCAAAAGAAATGGAAAATTTGTTGTCAATATAACAGACGATTTTGTCAGCTATAAATGAGATTGTAAAAGAAACAAAAAAAAAAAATGCTCTTTAAAAGATGGAAAATGTAATATATTTTCAAATTAAATAAAATTGCATCAAACTCATTTGGTTTTAATTAAGTACATATGACACCATACTATAAGCATATTTTTCAAAACTGTTAAGGATCATTCGTTGAGACTATAATTTATTATTATTCATTTGCAATTTTAATCAGCCTTTGCTTTTAATTCTAGGGAGAAATTCTGTCAGTAGATCATTGATACAATAAAGTAAGACGAGAATAATTTTGCATCAATGAATTTAAATAAGCTAATTTTTTGCTACCATTTCATTCCTTGAATTGCTCCATTTTTTTGCAATAACACTAATCTTGTAAGTAATCGAAGAAAAATACAACATTTTTACTGATGCTAAAAGGTTTTAAATATCTTACTTATTAAAAATTCATTTTGTTAAATTGATGTTAAGTTGAATTTTTTAAGAAACAACCGATGTAACTTTCTAAATATGGTAGTTACGAATGGATTTGCACACATTAAAGAAAGATTTAAGTTATTTCTAAATGATTTTTTAATGTTATATGTTTTAAACTTTCTGCTTATAACTATAAATTTTATTCGAGTTTTTCCGTTTAAAGAAAAAATATTACATAAAAATAATTTTTTTTTAAAAAAAATGAATTTTATAGTTAGTTTAAATTTAGCAATTTATAAAGATTTTTATAAATATTACAAATAGATACTTAAGCCAAGATCAAGTGGATTCAAAATTATGTCATTGCAATAAATCTGAAACTAAGTTTTAAATTATTAAATAAATTAGTTTTCAAAATTGCAATCCCTTTTTTTTTAAGATTCATATATTATTATTGAAAGTTACTCATATAATATAACTGATAATAAGAAAATACTACATATACATTATATGTTGCTTCACTTACGTATGTTATTATTTATTGTAACCATTCAAAATTTTAATTTCTCATACAATTTTTAATATTGAAAATTTATAAATGTTTAATTTTTAATTATAAATTTCATTTAAAATTTATTAATATAAAAAGATTTTTTTTATTATGCAGTTTTTTAACCTATCAATAGAGAGATTCTTTATTATCTTTTTTTTTCTAAAACAATGCTACTTTTAAGAATTTTTCCTAATAATTTTTAATGCTTTTCATTGTTAAAAATTTTAAGTCTTCTGTTTTTTTCCATCGACAAATTTTATTTTGTTCCAAATGAGTTTTACGAAATACACACATATATCTATGATTTCCTTTAATTTCATTAACTAAGAATTAGTTTACTGTATTTTTATATATCCGATTAATTAAATTATTTTTAATCGCATTAAACATCAAATTTTATTAAAAAACAAAAGAAAAGAGATAATATCGAAAAGATATCTGCTTAAATATTTAGCCCTCCTAATTAGGTATTCTAAAACCATACAACAAGTTTTTCCCCCCATCATTATTATCCCATTTATCATCCAGAAAACGTACTTTCCGTGTTTGTTCATCGCAACAATATCTTGAAAGATATGACTTTTCCTTATTTTTCCCTTCTGTAGTAGAACTATTTCTTGAACGGTTTCAAATCAAGATTTTAGGGAAGTCATCTATCATTTAAACGGAAGTACGAGTGAAATAAAAAAAAAATGCGATTGCTCGTTTTGTTGGGTTTTGTAATATCTAAAGAAATCGAGGACTCGATAAAAAGGCAACAAATTGTGTTGCAATTTGTTACAGATCTTAGAAAAAAAAAATATCAGACGAATCGGATGATAACAGGGTTGTTTTTTTTTTATTCTAGGATCTATATATTCATGCACATTATCATATAAATGAACTAAATTGAATATTTTTTATTAGTATTTCAGAATAATTGGAATATTTTTCGTAGTAGCTTAAATTCTCTTTCTATCAAAATATCATTCGAATTTATTTTTATTAATTCGAAGCCATAATTATTTTTAAATTTTTATATTAATTATTCTAAATGAAATATACTAAATTATTTCTATTTCTAAATTTTTTTCTTTTGTTAAAATATATATATTTTATAACCTAAGTGGTCGTAAGCGTACAATTTTTTGAAAAGCAAATATTTTTTTTTAAAATCTTACCAGAAGACTTTACTAATATGTAATATATTTTCTTTTTAACAAAAATTAAAATTTGTCACTTAAATAATGAATTGAATACATAAGATGTGACTAAAATTGTTCAAAGTTATTTAAATGTTACAATGAACTTGTTATGAAGTGTTAACTCATTAAAATTTCTTATTTATTCAAATTATCATTACTAAAATTATTAACACTTTTAATCATAATTGTCATTTTATGTATAAAATATCACATTTAATTATTATGTATATATTTATTAAAATTAAGAATTTATCTTTACTAACATTTTTAGTTTCTAAAAAATATAATTTGGTCCAGCCACATGACTTTTTAAATTCAGTTTTTTACAATTCGTATTTTTCGATTAATCGAATTCTTATTGTCTCTATACTTTTCGAATGCCCGAATTTCACTACATTAGAAGTTTGTCATAAAAAAGAGTTTTTTAGATATTATTAGACAGAAGTTTCCATTATAAACCTTTCAACGCGGAGAAAGCAGAAAATATTTCCTTTCTGCCTTTTTTTTTCCCCAAAAAAAGGTTTTAATAAAAACAATTCAATAAAAATTTGCTTTATTTGATTCTACTGAGTTAAACATATGATATATAAGGTATAGAGATGTATTTTGAAAAATTCTGAAATACAAAATGTGAAATATTTTCAATATTTTAGAATCGTAATCGTATTCCAAAATCGTAAATCTTAAAATCAAAGTAACTCCAAGAAAGAAACATTTTAAAGAAAAGAGACCCTAAAATGCTGGTAAACACTGTGTGTTGTGCATCCTTTTCCATATAAGCCGTCAGTAAAAATCTTTCAAAGCAGCATATATAGAAAAGTTTCTTTCTTTCCGAAAATGCCAACGTTGTCAAATGATTCAATGAAAAGATGAAGTATTATAGTCAATTCTGACTTATTATAAATGGTATCCAAGCATTACTTTTGCAAAGTACTTATGTTAATCTTTCTAAAAGAATTTTATTTATTTTCATTATTGCGAATTATGCGAATTATCTTATATATTGATGGAATAAATGCGAAAATATTTTATTTAAACGGAAGAACAACAAATAATATTCCTGGAAAAAAAATTTATGATGAATAATTTTTAAAAATGGTATTAGCAGCTTTGATG
This sequence comes from Argiope bruennichi, assembly GCF_947563725.1. NCBI lineage: Eukaryota > Metazoa > Arthropoda > Arachnida > Araneae > Araneidae > Argiope > Argiope bruennichi. The sequence goes on from NC_079160.1 coordinate 26,669,924, forward strand.
ACATAAATTATATTAATTTCTAGTGTTCTAATATATTTACATCTAATTTATTGAAATATTTTTAAATATTGTTAAATAGATATTGTATTGAATGATTTTAAGGAAATACAGTCCGTTAATTCGGACAATAGAATTTTAGAATGGCAAAGTTATAATCATGATAAAATTGGAAGCAATTTATTTCTAATGAATTTTTATCAAAACGAATCAATTGTAATTTTACTTAACGCATATTAGTATGCATTGTTTATTCATTCAAGTGCAAATAATGAGTTTCATTTTTTTAAAAGCTTTTAGCAAAATTTTTTCCTATTTTTACATTTTAAAGGGGCGTTAAAAATCAAGATAAAAAGAGATAAAATTAGGTTGTGTTGAAATGATTTTGCTTGTTGTAAAATCTGCTATTGCATTTACCGAAATGATTACCATTTAGAAATACAACTATATTTAAAAGACTGCATTAAGATTAGAAAAGAAATATCTTCTCTAATGGTAAGTAATTATTCTTGTATTTTTGATGCACTTTGTATTTTTATCGTCCATTTTATTGTTTTCTTTAGAACTAGACAATCGTTTCAATTAAAAGCCTTTTAAAATGACAATGAATATTGAATAAATATTGCCAAACTCACAACAAACATTGTAGAACGCAAATGTTAACAATGATTATTCAATTTTTTTAAAATACTCTTTCTCTTTCAAAAAATTAAAACATCAACCTGATAATTTAAAAGTATCAAAATATGTTTTTCTTATTTCAATTGATACATTCCTTTTTGTATAGGAAGTTTGAAAAATCAAACTTTCAAAGGCGTTAGACAAAATTAGTACCGAAGGCAGTAGCGTTATAGAAGTAAACATACGTTTAAAATGAAATATCGTCAGGTGAAAATTTTCATTAAATGTGTTTAGAATTATTTCAATATGTATCAATACACATTTTAGTGTACAACATAAAAACGTAAATGAAGTTGTTTTTAAATATTGAGAAATCCTCTACTGTCTTAATTTATTTATAGATTTTTTATAAAGATTTAAAAAATATTCATTATATTAACTTATTCAAAAATTTGTGCTCCATTCTTTGAGATTTGAAAAGAATGGAAAATACTACATACAATTATTCACTCGTTCTGTTATGCGTTTTATTGCAGTGTAAAAGTCAAAATGTTCAATTTCAGCTACACCACTAAAGTAATTAAATTATAAATAAATTTATTCAAATATTTATTTCTTTTATATAAAATATTTTGAGTTATATGGACTCGTATCATATTCAGATAACATCGTTTCATTATGATTAATATTAAAAATCTGATAATATTTTTAAACAGTCTAAATGTACGATTAAAACAGTTCTCAAAACGAACTTTAGATATAGTATCCCCAAAAAAATATTACTAATTATGAATATAGCTAATTTTTATATTTCCAAAACTAAGCTTTTTTACATAATTTATCGTATAAACGATCAGGTGGAATCTTATTTAAAAGGAAAAAATATCTTAATCACCTAATGAGTTTCATTGTAGACTTCCATAACTGTAACCGAATACATATTTTTAAAATTAAGTCATGAAAATCATGTCATTTTAACTTTAAAGACAATCATCATAGATCAGAAATTAATTCGGAATCGAGATTTCCAAATTGATGCATGAAAAAAACTATTATTTAAATGGAACATACTAGACACTAGACATTTAATCAAAAAAAAAATTACGGATAATTTATTAGGATAGGAAATTGTTTGGTACTTAAATGATCTAACTGAAAATTATGATATCAATTTAGAACTGAATCAAATCACCAGAATTGAATTGTTCATTACTACCACTTCTCTCTATATTCCTTTATTCTAGTTTTAAAATATCATTTTAGTTTTCAAAAATCACCAAAAGTAAATAGCTTGGTGAAGAGTAAGGATTTTAATGTTAAATTTAAAGCCAACATAATGAACCCGAGCCCTAAACAATGTATAACCTATTTTTATTATTTATTTGTACTTTTCAAAAATTAATTTCATTAAAAATCGTCAAATCCTTCGCTCTTATTCTTTTTTCGACCTTACCACAACAACCTTGGATGGACTATAAAAGATATCTCCCATTGATAATCCACATTACATCAGGGCATGGGAGATTTCACACGTATTTCCAAAGATTTGAAATAATGCTAGAAAATAAATGTATCTATGACGGAATTGGTACTGTTTATCATTATTTAAAGGAATGTATAGAAAATATCGGAATTAAGAAAGAATCTGAAAGTTGAGAATGATGGCTTATGTACAGTACTGTTGGCGCCAGAAAATTTAAAAACATTTAAGGACATGATGCAAAAAATTGTCAATTATTTATCAACTGTTTCAGAAGATTTTCTTGAAGATGAGGAGGAAGGTCAGAGATTGACCACTTTATGGCTGAGGACAAACCGCCTCGAAGAGGATGCGAGTTCAGTGAATCAGTGACGGGACAGAGATCGGCTGCTTTGTCGATACCGCTTCGTTCAGTGGTGGTAGGGTGATCGGCTGCACGTAAGAAGCCTCGGATGGACCCTAGCCTTTCTCAGGATTCTGGTCCTTGTCTTCTTATTTTTGGCTAAGGTTTTCCCAATTTGTCACCGTAGCAGGTTTCAAATCTTTTCCCAGGCAATCAATCCACCTATGCTCAAGTCTCTTCTTTTGGGTACCAAATAACTTATCCAAAAATATATTTTTAAAGATTATATTGTCATCCAATTCTTTTAAATATCTTACCCATTTAATACTAAATGTCGTAATTAATTTAATAATATTAAGCTCTTTATATACTTTTCAAATATATAAGGAGCATTGTTTTATATATTTGATTTTTATTTTCCAATAAAAAGTCCTCTTTCAAATATCGCAAGTGCTCTTTATCTTTCTTGCGCATTGCTATTATCAAAACTTTATAAAAGCAGTTCATGCACACATTCCACAGTCGAAATAACACTTGTCTCAAAGCATATTTAATAAATAATTAGGATTTCAAATTAATAACTCTTCATTAAAACTTCTGTATAAAACTTATATTTTCAATTAAATTTGTTTGTTTTTCACTCCGAAAATTAAAGCTTGTTTGTTTGTTTTTTCTTATGATATGAATAATCCTTTGTTACTGTTAACAGAAATGATACAATGTTCAGAAATGTTTAAATCCTTCTTGATTTTTTTAAACATCCTAGAAAACCTTAACATAGCACAACACCATTGTTTTGCGAAAGTCAAAATCGATTTCAGTTTTCGAAAAATAATTTCTCATCAAGGATTGCCATTCACCATAAAAAGGAGATAAAAATGCTTGTATTTTTATTTCTAAGTGTGCGATCTGAGTGTGTAATACGCGCTGAATGTGATATGACGGAAAACCCTCGATCCATTTCAATCATTTGAAGAAAAATTCACCAAGAATAGTTTTGAACATAGGCGTGTTCATTTCCCGCACCTATTAAATTTCCTCTGACATGCCCCTTGAGCTTCAACAACTGTAAATGACCTTTGTTAGCTGTGAGTAAAAACAAGACGGAAAAAAAATCACTTACTCTTGATGGTGGATATTCAAAGGGTAGCTCATTTTCTTTTCCATGGTCAACTACCTGTTGCTTTATCGCCGAATCAACACGTCAAAGAATGGAGAAGAATAAATGGGCATGTTTCAGATAGTTAAAGCTTTATAATAATCAATTTAAAATGTTTCATTTTCTTGACTGGAAAAACTAAAACAATTAGGTATATCATTTTGCAAGAATTTAAAGTGCGGTTTTCGGAGCAATTATTGATCTGACAGTAGAAACTGATCTTATAAAAATGTTTTTGTAAAAAAAAAAAGTTATTGAAAATAAATATTCGGATATATATGTGAACATATTTTAGCAGTTGCTTGGCCAAATAGATAAAACTTTTGAAATTTTCAAACTTTGATTTATTTCACCCAGGAGACATAATTTACGTCCAAAGAATAAGTGATAAGAGATACGTCAGTCTACATCGCTACACAAGAACAGAAGAGACCAAAATTTTTCTCTTCAGTGATTTTACTATTAGATTTTGACAGGAATTTCTTTGACATGTTTAGATTTAGGATAGGTAATCTTAGGTATCTTTGAAAGAATGTTGCATACATTAAGGATTTTCAAACAGAGCGTGAGAAAAGGCCGAGACCAAAGGTTTTATTTAGTGTGTGTAGAATTAATTGAATAAAAAGTGAGAGTTAAATTAGGGAATAAGTGAAAATTTTAGAATGGAGTTAATAAGAAATTAAGTTTTAAATTAGACTTTAAAGTATCATTATATGTATGTACGCCTTATTATAAAAATTGTTGTGAATTTGCAATATTGCTTCCACGCACAGTTTCATAACAGAGAATATATTTTTATAAGTATTCTAAAAATGAATAATTACATTAAATATTAGAAATATTTTTTTTTTTTAAAAAAAGCAGATTTTTGAGGTCTTCTTTATAAATTAAAGTACTTTCTAAATTAATTTTGCTCCAACTGTTTTTAATTTAAAAAAATTATCTGCCTTCATTTAACGACCTGAATAAAGTGCGCGTATATTTAGCAGAAACTTTCTTCACTAAATTTAAGAAATGTCATAAAATTGCATGATCAAATATTTGATTAAACAATGAATATACTTATATTTCATAGTTACAATGAAATTCAATTATTAAAAAGGCAAAAAAAAAAAAAAAAATCAAATTATCAAAATTAAATCGACAGTTAAATTTGTGTCATTAAAAGGCATTTTTAAAAATTAATATGGCACAGATTTGTGCAACCATAATTTGCAAAAAATTCCCAAGATTTCCCTTAGTGATTAAAATTTCAAAAAAAAAAAAAAAAAAAAAAAGAATCTCTTCGTAGTGCATATTCTAATTCTCTAAAGTATGTCTGTGCTGATTCGAGAGTTCTAAATCAAATAGTCTCAGCTGTAGAGCACCATCATACACATACGTACATACACAAACACACACATATTCTCATTTATTATTAGTAGAAATAAGCTATTAACAAATCAGGAAATTGTTTTTTACGTTTTGGTAGATTGCACCAGCAGCAATGAAATAAGAGTCGATTAACAAATAAGTCCTAGTTTCATATCAAACTTAAATTATCTATGTCATCTAACAAATAAATCATATCTGGGCCATATCTCTATAATCCATAATACCTATTTTCCTAAATCCAGACAAAACTATTTCTAAATCCCAACGCTCAGTTAGGCTTATAATTCAATAATAAATATCTCTAAACGATACTTCAAATCTTTAAATCACAGCAATTACATCACTGATAAAATTTTAATTGATAATCGAAGATAGAAATGCATTCCATAATTAAAAAGAAAAAAAAAAGCATCCGAAAAACACTCCATTTATATCCGAATCGATTCCATTTTATATCCGAATACTTACATATTCGAGCTTTTTACACTAAGTGACTACATTTGGAAATTCAAAACTAAATCAAATTCTATCTCTTAATTTAAACACTAATCACCGTTAGCGAACAGCTGGTTCTCCAGGAGAAATGGTTATATTTAATTTCAGTTAAATCTTTTAGATATGACTTTATGTCCATGATTTCCTTCAGTTATCTGACATTAAAGCCGTGTTATTTTAATTGTTCTGTTCACTGTCTGCACGAATCTTTCTAATGGCGAACAGTTCCATGATATCATAGCACTAAAAAACAAATGTTTAGGTCTTCTCTTTTCTAACACCCGGTATATTTTAACTTCCTTTTTTATTCATTTATTTTGTAAATTACAGAGATATTGAATGGAATTCTTTTTCTTTAGCTTTCAACAATGGATGAAAATCTTATACATCGATTAAATATTTCATGGAACAATTGAAACGATTTGGGTGTCAGGACAACATTGTAAAATATTGCTGAAAAATAAGAAAGAAAAAAATTTCTTTAAAATAATTTTTTAAATCTAGGGAAATTTGTACTGCTAAATTAATACCACTAAAAATACATTTTAAAAAAAATCTAAATGGTGTAAAATTACTTTTTTTACAAAAAAAATAAAAAAAAATATTCGGAAGTTATCGTGAAAACCCCTTAAAATTTATCTTAATTTTTATTAATCACAATTCTAATTAGCATATTTAAATCATCGCTCCAAGGTGCACGTTCCACCTACTAAGATATATATGCATCAAATTTGATATCTGTAGATACAAAGATATGACATGTAGAGCGTCAAAATACATTAATCTTTATTATTAATAGAAATGAAAGACTGAAACTTGGACTCCTGCAGGTCTGCAAATTAAAACTTTGTCACCTCAAAAATCACAACAAATTTCAATCACCTCATGCAAATAATAGAATTCGAATTAATTCGTAAAAACTATCTTCTTGGGAGCATTTCTTCACTTTCCTTAATAACCCCATCGACAATTATTCAAAGCATTGTTATTCCATGTCCTCAGTGAAATCGTTTCTATGTGATGCCAGAATTAATGAGCCAGACCCTGAAGTGGCATGTGTTTGATATTCCGCAGACACACGCCATCTATTTCACAGCCCGTGGCGAGAATCTGCGCAAAGGACGAAAGCAACAATTAACCTCGATACACTGAAGAGATGCAACGAGACTCCTTTTGTTGAAGTAGGTGTTTCGCTTACCCCTTTCTTCTTTACCTCCCTCCCCGTGTGTGGGGGCAGGGAGGGGGTGGACCTGCCCATCACGCTTCTGAATTTTGGCCTCGTTCCTCCGTCTCTCTCTCTTTGGTATTGCGACATTGGAAGTGACCTCAAACGGTCAACGCTTTTTTAAATAAGTTCTCGATGCTTGATTTAAAGCCTATTCCGGAACGATTATCACGCCGTAATGGGGAATTAAATTGATACTATGTGTTTCATGACAGATTGATATAAAATAAAATGAATTTTTTTTTCACTTGAAACGATACGAAATATACAAAGAGAAAATATTGTAAATGTCAAAAATTTTGAACTCCTGATTTTGATGAATCTACACATTTCAGATCGTACCGAATCCAAAAATATATTCGGAAATATGACTGCCTGCCTGCCTGTCTGTCTGTCTGAATACTATTATTAAAAAAAATCTTTGAGCTAGACGGATGAAATTTGATATATGGATTAACAACCATATTTGTATATTTCTATTAAATTTTGAACGAAATCCATTCAAATAAAATCTATATGTCTATATTTTCCAGTGCAAGTGAACTTTATAACTACAAAACGCAATGAGCTAGGTGGATAAAATTTGGCATATCGATTTACCGTCTAAATTATAGATTCTTACCAAGTTTTGAGTCAAATCTGTCAAACAGTGGACCGTCATCTGTACTACCGCATTCTTGCAAAAGTAATAATTCAATAACGAAATGACTTAATGAAATTTGAAAATTATTTTGTAACTACAATTGTAGCTAACTGACTTAAATGTAAAAAAATTGGTATGTGTTTAAGAGTGTAATTAATAACGATATTGATAATGTATATAGATATAGTTGTTACATCTATTTATATTGTTACATCTTGTATTAATTTAATTCACTAGAATGAGATTTTTCTTTACATATTTGGGCTCAATTTATGGGTAGTCAAAATTTTGTATAATCAAATATTTAGAGGCTCAGATAATTTAACAACGGTACAAGCAATTCAAAAGTAGTTTAAATCCGACTGATTGACTTAAATACTTGAAAAAAAATGTTAAACTTTTTTGTAGTAGTTATTCATTACATTTTAGATGAAATCTACTGAAAATAATTACTCAATATTCTTTTTTGGATAATAATTTTAAAGTTAGTGTAATAATTTTAATTATTGCAAATGCACTGACAAATTTATCCGATTTGTGTAAACTATCGGACATGAATTTATCTTCAGTCATCATTTTAAAAAACTTCATTAACTCATATTTAAAAAAAAATATGAAAAATACACTTTCAAAAAACACAGCTACAATATATTTTCAGATATGCTTGATGTATACAAAGAGATAAAAATCAAAATATATTTGACAAATTTGATGAAGTTTTTTTGGTCACTTTTTCTTTCTTAACAATTATAACTTAATTTTGCCGGATTTTATTCATTTTGTTTGTAAAAAAATCTCAAAAAATTTTTAGGAGGTACAATAAATAATTTCAATGTCTTGGGTACAAGTTTTGAGAATATGATTTTTAAGGTTGAATGAAACTTATCAAACCTTTATACGCATATATGTAGCTAATCTATAAAGGATATCAGAATTGTACACTCAGCCTTTTTACTTCAGTAAAGTCTTTTATTCCCAAATTTTAATTCTTATTATTATTATCTACAAGCTTCACAAACGTTCGTTTTTGTGGACCACTTATCAATAAAGTAAAGGGATGTTCTCTTGGGTTTATTTTTATTAAACGAATCCTTTATAAAGCACATAAAAACTCAATTTTCATGCTTTCAGAAACTTAAAAAGCTCTTAAAATATTTAAAAAAATTAAGATATGCATTAAAAATTTGAGATTTAGTTAACAGATATTTTAAAAAGTTTCCTGAGTTGGGATATTTTTTTCCGGCATATCCAGCTGAGTAAACTAAGAACTAGAGCAAAGTTTTATTCTATTTCGCAGATGGATTTTGAAAATCAAAATTGTTAAAGGGCAAATTCGAATGCTAACCACACACACACACCCTTTACGTTTTTGATTAAATCTTCTAAATTAACTAAAGTACACATGTACCTTAAAATATTTAAATAAATTTAAGCTGTCATAATTTTTTTTTTAAATTTTAAAAGGGAATATTTTAAAGGCTCTATAGCACTTATCATTCATTAAAAATAATTATTGGTACAAGATTTATGATTAAGGAAATACATGATGTTAAAATATTTTAAAGAGCCCTAAAATTTCTTCATAAAATGTTTGCGTTTTAAAGAAATTTTATATATTTTTTTTCCCAATAAACATTCGAAGCTTTTCGTAGATGGCTACTAGGTTTATGATTGGAAAACCCTACTTTCTAATACCAATTCCACTATTTAAATAGAAAATCAGGACATTACCTTGATAATAGACACACATAATTTTATGAAAAGAAAATAAATTTGAAATACTAAAAAAATAATAAAAATTATATTCATAAAAAATACCAAAATATATTTCCTTTAAACTATATTTATATTAATGCTGTCCCTTTTTCTACTACTTATTCTTTTTAGATTTAAAAAAAATAGATTCCATTTTTTACAGAAATATTTTATCTTGCTTCAAAAGTCGAAAAATAAATAAGGAGATTGTCAGTTTACGATGATTAAAGTAAATCAAGTAGATATAATAATTTAGAAAACTAGCAGAAATATTTTTAAGTTAAAGCAACATTTCTGAGATTTTTATCTTAATATTCGTTAAAAAAACTGGAAGAAAGTGACCTGCAAGAAATTTATGACTTTAACCTTTTGTACTCGAAAAAGTAGTTCGATGTATAATTATTCATCTAAGGCAAGAACTTACTTATTGCTCTGAAAAACAAATATATATCATTATTTTAAGTTAAAATTCACCGCAAAATTAATCTACATCTTCTTACCTCGCTGTAGGTATATTTAATAATCGAAATTAAAAAATAAATAAGTAAAACGTCAAAATGATGCAACGTTTTGTATGGTACCTGGGAGTAGACATTCGAGTGCAAATGGGTATTTCCTGCGTTTTTTTATTAAGGGGAATTACCCTTAATAAGGGATGTTAATACGTTTAAGAAACTCTGATCTGAGCTATCAAAATGAAGATCCCGATTTAATATACCGTATGTAAAATATGGAATCTTTATTTACTCGATTTATATCTGCATAGATGTATCTATATGATATATGTAACAATTACGTTATCTTTAACATCCATCTTCTTGTAAAGAAAGAAATTTTAAAAGGGAAATTACAAAAAGTTTGAAATTTCATTGAATTTTCTGATGATGTTCACTTTTTATATTTTGTATACGAAAAAGTAAAATTGCCTTTGACCAATACAAGCAATACTCCGACTTAGCCAGTGGCCATGCGGGAAACTTGATGGGATCACCGATGAGCAACCCCACCTAGCACAAAGCAAATTTAGATATTTCCCTGATTTGCTAACCAAATTTCAAAATTTAAAAGCCCATTCCGAATCAGACATTCACTAAAAAATTTCATTATTGCTTAATATCTTATGATTTTCTGACCTATACGGAAAAAGGTTTCTGTGGCACCAAGCGCACACACAACTAATTTGATACCTTAAAAGATTAACTCGTGACTCAAAACCGATTTTGTTTTGAATATATCAAGAAAATAATAATAAAATTATTTTAATCAAATGGCTTTTGAAAATGCTTTCAGTCATTAATTTTATACCATTTGGCAAGAAAAAGTTACCAATGTTCCCATGGTCTCGCATGCATTTGAAATCCTGTTTTAACCCTTTATTTACTGACGGTACTTAAAAGTACCATTTAAATTTGGTTTATATCTTCGTAATATGACAATTTTTGCTGATGGTATTCTAAAGAACACTGATAATGTAACCCAAATAGCAAGAAGTTAATATAAGCTAAAAGTAGGAATTAAAAATATTTAATTAATAATTAAATTAATTAAGATATTTCTATCAATTAAAATATTTTTCTTGGGTTCCCTGGGATTATTCTGCAAGAAAAACTTAATTACTAGTGCAAAAATGAAGTTGAAAAATAGATGGCAACATAATTCGGAAAATAAAGGGTTAAGAGGCCCTATTCTAAATAAACGCTCTTGTGGACTTCGGTATTCTTTATAGTTTGGTTATGAACACTTGGAGAGAATGCAAACTATACCTATCAGTTTTCTATGCTTTGTATTTTATTGATACTTTTCTCCTGTCATAGAACATCAAAGATACCCGGTCATCTATTGAAAAAAGAAATCGACCAAATAAATACGGAACAGGCTTAACAGGTCAAATCTGAAACGATAAATGGCGATAGTATCGGTCTTCTGACGCGGTGATTATAAAGCAATAAATAAACTTTACGAGTCTCTCTTTAACAGAGGCCCTAGTCGCCAGTGGAACATCGTCCACAAACCTCCATCTATTAACATCCTATCCACTAAAGCCGGCAGAATTTTAATTAATCTCTCGCTCTAATCTAAATCTAACAAGGACGACGTCGTCACGGCCCATTTACTCTCATTACAAACAAGAATAAGAAAGAAAAAATTGTGTATTCCTCCGCGTGTGGTGGAGGAACCAGATCCAGATCAAACCATGGATTCTGCTGCGCTTAGGGACTTCTCAATCCGACCTGTCCCATCGAATAAAACCCTTGTGGCACAGTTCGTGACTGCCCTACATGACCAGCGGCGTGACCACAGGAGGAAAAAATTGGGAGAGATATCACTCTTGCGTGGGCGTGCGTGAGTGTGAGTACGCTATGCAAGCAGTGGTAGGAAATAATCCCTCACGAAATGACAAATTGTGCCCCTTTTTTATTCATGAGTGTCTCTGATTGGATGGGCACGTGAGATCCCGATTGCTGATTGGACGGGGGGTCGACACGATTGCGAAATGCCATTCGTCGTGATCGCAGTCCACAGCTACCAAAACGAAAAAACATAAAAGTGATATCAAGGCTCCAGAAAAAGTAATAAAAATGTCTCCAGCGAATAATAATGGACGGTAATAGAGTCAAATATGCGGGAACATGTACGAAATCTCTACATAATTGTCGTTGATGGCGAATGATTCTTGTGGTTAGAGGTCTGTACATTACTGCTGTCATCTTGGTTTCGTTTCCCTTCTAATCTGGAAGAGAATGGATGGCTGATGAAGTTTTATAGAGGTTATCTTCTAGGGAATTAAGTGAAATCACAACTTTTTCAAATTTCTGTTAAATCAAAGATTCTTAATCTTCTTAATTATCTTCATTTATTTTTTTATCGACTTGGAAAATCCCTTCGACTTGAGATCAAAATCATTCATTTTTTTTTTAGAATATTGATTGAACTTAGGATTATACAGTATGATAATAAAATCTTGTGTGATTACAAGACATTAAACACCGTTAAGGATAGTCATGAAAATTTGTTGTCATTGCATATCGATTCTTAATCATCGATTAAATTATGCTTCTCATTTACGAGCGAACTAAATTTGAAATTTTAACAAAGTGTTGAAAGAAAAAGCACAACGTATTTGGCAACACCATGAAATGAAATTCGTCGTTTCTGTTCATGGGAAGTTTCAATATTGTTATGGATGTTTGGTGCATCATATCGTTATAAGCAAGCATTGAAGGCTTGAACAACTGCTGAACCAGTGTTACTTAACAAAAGTTATAATACTGTGGTGAGAATTAAAATGGCATATTAGTGCTTTTGAAACTGGAAAAGAAGCGCACGTTGTAATTTGGAATGGTGTGAAAATTTTTAATTGTCTTATTTTAAATTTTATCAAGTAATTTACAATTTACAGACAAAAACACTTATCAAGGTATAATAAATTTAGTATTTTTTTTTTTTTTTTTTTTTTTTTGTAATTAGGGATTTTATGATTGCCCTGTACAAACAACGAAAGCAATATTTTTGCTTTCTTTTGTACAAAGCATGTATACTGCGCATTCTCAGATTCCAAAACCTACAGCAATTTGGCGCTTGTGTAAGAAGACGTTTATTTCGTCAAAAAAGGTGGTCACGGCAGAGGAATATAGGAGACGTTTACAATTAGCAATAGGGTGAACTGAGATTATTCGCGGAATCAAGAGGCATAACAATTGCTCATCTTTTCCCGTACTACCCCTTAACAAAGTGGAATTGTCGAAAAGTGCTGATCTCTGGATCCTGATTCTAGCACATAGGGAATATTGTAGGGTTTTATAATCAGGGCAAGACTATCTTGCTCAGTATAAACTGCGAAAACCATAATTTTGCTTTCTCTTGTACGAAGCATATATTTATAGTGAGAACATAGTGAATTAAACAATCAGGGCAAAAATTTATGCTTCTTGCTTGATTATTTAGTTTCTATATAAATTGTAAAAACGATATTTTTTGCTTTTCCTTGTACGAAACATATATAAGTATAGTGAATTTCTAATGCAAATGTGGAAACAAACAGAATTAGGCAGCAAATAAATGGAGAAAAATTCTGGAACATAGAACGAGTTGTAATTAAACAGTTCTCCATTTATTCTTTGGAGATCTTTGGGTCTCTAAAAAAAGGAACTAGACACGCTAACCACTGAAATTGCTTTCTTTATTTCATCTCTATTTTAAAAAACGGTTTGAATGTCACCTGATTGTATTAATTAATTGGAGTACTAATAGAAAGAAAGAATGACCTCTACTTGGAACTAATCCTCAGTTTAACTATTCTCTTTCACTTACCATTCCAATTATGTTACTATTTCCTCGTCAGCAGATCGATCATGTCAAAACCACAAAATTATTCTAAGATATCCTTGAAACCGAGTCCATTTCCGATTCATTGCTTAATAGACATGGTAGCAGAATAAATAATAGTTTCCGTCAAAGCCAGTTCATATTCAACACAAAATAGACGAGAGTATAGGTGAAAGAAAGGACTAAATAGTTGCCCTACAGAACAAATGTTGTAGAATAAAATCAATTTCAGATGCAAAGAAACTGCCAATTATGAAATGAAATTAGTCTCTGATAATATCCCGTAATTTTTTTAGAACATAGAAGGAGACGTCTATTTGGAAATTTCATTTTAGAAAATGTTTACGTCTCATTTGAATTATTAAATTTTTATTTGAAGAAGATTTTTCTTAATAAACCGAAAAAGGTTTTTAAGCCATAATGAATAGACTATATTAAGATTTTAAAACAAAATTTCAATCATAAGTTTAGTACCTCGTTCAATAAATAAATTAAATATTAAAAAAATATCGAAAATCAATAATGTTGATGACATCGTATGATTCGATTTTTAATTCAACAACAACTACAAAAAGAATTTTAATTCGTCCTACCAAAGAATTATAATAATATTAATATATCATGTCATGGAATGGAATGGAATCAGACATAATTCATCTTTGAATGAAGATCAGTTTCTTAATTTCGCAGTAATTAACATAAGTGAATGTCACTATCTTGTGTCCTGACCTAAAGCCATTATGAATTATTTTGTTAAGAATTTCAATAATATAATTGTGTACCAACAAAATGCTCACTAGGTAGACTCATCTACGTAGATCCAATTAAATGATATATCTCTGCAATGATTGATTTAATAATACTTCAAATTACTTATTTCGCTTAAAATTTGGAAATAGGCAGAAATAATGACAGCTTTTCAAGAAAATACTGTAGGCATTCATCTTGTTCCTCAAAATCTTGGAAGAAGGGTCTCAAAATCTATTCGATACACATTATAGAAATAAGCCAATGAGAATTTTTGGTATTTGCTTAGGGGAGGGGATTCGAAATAATTTGGAGGCAGTAACCTCATATTATTTAAAATCAGTTATTGGTCAATAACCCCTTTGTGGTAAAATTGCAAGGTATCTTAAGGATTCACTTCTTGTAAAACTCTTAGTATAAGATATCATTTTTTGATTTTAAGCCTGAGAAACCAATGGGAATGATCATTCCGAAACTGTCTTGCATACTCTGCAATAAATTTTTTTTTCCGCCTTCCCACGCAAAAACGGCGGACTTTAGATAAAGTAATAACCTCGAATGACATTGGTGAACGATAGTTATGAAATACAGATCTTTGACGTGAATCTTGCGTTTTTAATGAAGATCTCCCAATAATGCGCTTTTGGTTTTTGGCGCTTTTTTGCCAGTTTATTGACGCCAAACTTTGGCACGGAATTACTGCTGTAGTCGCAAGATGACATTGATTTAAGTCACTGATTTTATGAATTATTTCTTGTACGTGCATGCAAATGTACAAACCGACAGACGGTTAACCGCTTGACAAATTTGATAAAAATCTATATTTTAGAAGAGAAACCTGACAGACAAATTTTCTTTGAGTGGATTTCGTTCAAAGCTTGACAGAAATCTGCAAATTTGATGTAAAGACCATATCCCACATTTCATCCATCTAGTTTAATCGTATTGACATAATTGAAAACATAATGTTCCGAACTCAAGGAGGTATGAAACGTGAAGATTCATTCTCCTCGAGTTTGAATTATTTTGATGATTAATATATTTTCTGTTTGTATGCTTCGTATATGAAAAAGTAAAAACTTGTTTATTAGATTTTGAAGTTATATCAAATCAACTAATAAAAGATCATTAAATGAGCTTTTGGGGATCATGATTCTCGCATTTCGCATTCAATAAGAAAATCATTTTCGCTTGATTCGCTTGCTGAAGAAAATTTCCGACCAGTTCTGATTGTTGATATTTTTCTGGTAAGTCTTACTTCTCATGCATGCTATACTTCCCGATTATCGAAAATTTACATTTCGGTTAACACCCAAAAAGTAACTTTGCAGACGCAATTGGTTAATGATCTATACTATTCTAAACCTCAAACATTCATTACCGAAGGCTCAAGAATGCAAACATATCTTTTTTTTTAATGTTCTACCCCACGGCCAGATCTATGCCGATGAATTCTATTCCGTCTAATTGATTAAGCCATTCGGGGTGGGAGGGAGGGGGATAGATAAGAATACTGAAAAAATAAAATAAAAATAAAAACCAACGAAATATTTCCACCTCCATTAATCTTTCTCGTTTTTCTCAGTCCGTAGTCGCAAACGATTTCGTCGATTGTCGGCGGCCACGATTCGAGATCGAACAAAACAGCTTCATTGTTTTCCCTCTCCTTCGCTCGGTCGCCATTTTCGAACACCGTGAGAACGATTCGCAGCGAAAAACGATTAGGCAAACTTCACACACACCTTTTTTTCACAAGCCCGCTCGAGTTTACGGTAGCTTTTTCCCGACCGAGGTCAACCATACGGGAAATATGCAATTATTATTCAAAAGCGATCGCTTTGCTTCTTGGTTTTTACTGCGGCCTAACCAGTAGCCGGCCCAACAATAGTTAAGTGTCGAGTTTTTGATGGAAAAGAGGGAGAGTCCCTCTCGCTCGGACAAGGTGAGTGAGGAAGGACAATTGGTCAGTCTGCAAGAATGCGTAGGTTCGCGCGGCGAGATAGGATATCGCGATATGTGCGCTCGGAAATGCATCCCACGTGACCGATCTGCAGATTGTGTTGACACACTTCTTTGCTGTAGTGGAAAGAAATGGCCTGTGACCCAGAGGAAAGTGATAAAAAAATGAGAATACATTCATGGTGAATGACTGTGGTCACTTCTCAGTTACATTAGATAACGTTAAATCATAGATAAATTCAATAAAAAAAATTTTAAATAAAATATATAATAATAATATATAAATAAATATATTTTCAGGCCGGTCACCTGAAATAGAGGGAAAAAAAAAAGGAATAAATTCATACTGAATAATTGTGGTCACTTCTCAATAACATTGGATAAAGTGAAATCAGAAAGAAAAAAAAATAATTAAAATGCTTTGAAACGCACTTTTAGTGTGCATACAATATATACATTAATATACTAGAACGTTGATTATTTTATTTCAAAATTTAATCAGAAAAGTTCATCACGGAAATGACCTGCGACCCAAAGGAAAGGGACAAAAAGGAGGGGGGGGGATGCTTTCATACTGTGGCTGTAGTCACCTCAGTTATATTGAATGACTTTTTCTTTTCTTATACATAAACTCCTTGTGTGCCAACAAGTATACTACAAGGCTTACAGATGTAAGTCAGTAAAATAAATTTCAAATATAAGGTCGCAGGCACAAATGCAAAAAAAAAAAAAAAAAAAGGAAGAAAGAAAAATAGGGGAAAACAAATATATACACAAACAAAAGCAAAAATGAAACCAAATTGCTCACATAGTAACAGAAACATACAGTAAATGATATAAAACAATTGAAGAAGCATAATCAAATAAAATATTCAAAATACAAATACAAAAGTATATTATGCAAATATATGTAGGCAAACACACTGAAGTAAAGTTTAAATCATACGGGGAAAAATACTGTCAATGTATGTACAAAAGGAAATGCAAGATGATTTACACTGTACAAAGGCACATAAATGAGGAGGCCAATCTATATTGTTCTTTAGAAGGCAGTTCCTGAGTTTACGCCTTTCCGGAATAAACTTGGTGCATTCAAATATCAAATGCTTGACATCCTGGACTGCACCACTGTATCACGAACACCTATCAGTCGGCGACAAATTGAATCGTTTTAAGTATGCTTTAAAGTTTCCATGCCCAGTCAGAAACTGGATAAGCTTAAAATTTGACTCAAAGTAGTTAGCCTTTAGGCGTCTCTGTATGAATGGAATAAATTCCTTAGTGAGCTGCGCATTAGTCGATGCTTGATATAAAGTATTAAATCATAAATTAATTGAAATACTTTTTAAACGCACTTTTTGCGCACCAAAACATTGATTATACTATTTCAGAGTTTAATCGGAAACAAACCATCGCAGAAATAGCATGTGATCCAAAAGGAAGTGAAAAAAAAAAAAGACATTCCTACTGAAACAAATTCAGTATGAAAAACATTCGTACTGAATGATTGTGATCGCATCTCAGTTACATTTGACAAAGTTAAATCATAAAAAATTAATAAAAATATTTCTTTAAAAACTTTTTTGGTATAACAAAATGTTGATTATTTTCTTTTACGTATTTTCAAGCTTTTAATCTAAAATTTTTAATTAATTTCTGTAAAAATTATAAAATAAAACCACAAAGTCAAATGTTTTTCAAATTCACAATTTGGAGGGATCAGTCTTTACAATCAAAATGTAATTAAATTAAACGGTTAACTGATATTTAAATTCCAAAAGTATAAAAATTTTAAAAAAACTGAAAACATACAAATGTTAAATCTTAAAAGCGCAATCTTTTAAAAGTTGATTTTAAATTGTATTTCAACTTTTAGCTGTTGAATAAATTGTGGAAAATGCTTTGGAAAAATCATATGTTTTTATAGGTATAGTTTCAAAACATTTTGTAACAATAAATTTATTAAGAAAAATTTTTATAAACACATTTTTATTATTGTATTAGAAACCATAATTTTTTTTTTGTTTTCATTTCATTTTTTTCCCTTCCTTTTTCTTTTTTTTAGTAATTGATTTAAAATTCTTAACTATCAACATTAAGTAACCTTGAAGTTAATTAAGTAACCTGACAGTGAATTTGTAATCAAATTCACTGTCAGATGATACTACTTGAATCAAATCAAAATTTAATTAACTGATTAATGGGCATTTAAGTTAAAAATTACGTATGTCTACAAAACAAAACTTTCGCAAATAAGAAATATATGAAAAAAATCTATTTCAATTCCTTGTTTACTAACTTAAACAAGTCTTGTTTGAAAAGGATCTATTCAAAAAATGACGTGAAAATAAACTGAAGCAATTCATTAAAAATAATTTAAAATTTTAACAAAACTATCACATAAAATATTTTATAATTGGCAATCTTTTAGTTCTTTGTATCAATTCTCCTTATTAATTTTAATAATGTTACGTTAATTTTTACGTGATGTTGCTACCTTTCCTTAAAAAATGTAAAATTTATAATTAATAGTAAAATGCCACATAAAATTGTATTTATTATTAACATCCTTATATTACATTTAAATTTAAATATTTTTGTTTTATTGTGATAATCAGTGTCTTTTTATGTTACATTTTCTTTTTCCATGTTTTGATTTTTCGCTTAAGAATAAAAGACCCACGCCACATATTGAAGATCGCTCAACTAAACAAAGAGCAATTTTCGTGGGTTGAAGCATCAGACGAGATTTATTTTGCCAAATATTGGTGATTTGTCATGGAAAAAACATTCTTTTCGCCGGAAATTATATCTGCTAGACATTCTAAAAGTTTAAAGAATTTTGCATTAAAAATTATTTAAAAAAAAACACGTTTTTATACTTTTTAAGGAACAGAGTAAGAGTCCTGGAAATAAGGAAAAACTTAAATAAGCATTTATGAAATAAACACTTAATCTGAGAAGGCTAGCGAAAAGTGCTTAAACAATCTAAGTTTACAACGAAATGACCAGCTTATTAGTTCTTTCCTTATTTATGAAAAAAAAATCAAATTTATTTTTATGCATTCACTTATTTTTAGTCTTTAAAAACTCTTAATAAATCACAAGAAAAAATTAGTTTTCAAAAGTCACTTATAATAAATATCCTAAAAGCATAACTATTACAAGGAAATCCATTAGAGATAAATATCTTTTCTGTATCTTGGTGGTTATTTTTCTATTTTACAATAATAAGGATTCTATCTTGTTTTCCTTATGCTGTCATCGGTCATAAGTTTTGTCTATTTATATTCACTTTATTCATCTTTTTTGCCTAATTTGTTTCATTATCTTTTTCTCTAAAGAAATTAATTATTTCTTCACTTTTATTTTTTTAATTTGTTTCCGACCATATCAGCATTAATTTCTATATTTAAAAAGTGAAAATAGTAATAATGAATATGAAAAAGGATTCTGAGAGCATTCATAATGGTTTAGCTGAAATGACCCCCCCCCTCTTCAAAATAGTTCATAATGCATTTATTTATTTGTGCATAAATTTAATTCTGAAAGATTTTAAAAATTAATTAATCAAATAATTTGCTTTTCAAAATCTGATTCTTAAGCACAAATGTTATCAAATTTAAATATTTTAGGCAAAAGAAAATTTTAATTTCATAATAAATTTTTTATCATTTGAGAACATGATGTTTTGGTTAGGGGGTTTTGAAACTCAAAATCGCGTAGGCAAGGAATAAATCATGAATGGCAATTTTCATTATCATCTTTTAATCGCATACATTTTTTTACTTGCTTTTACCAGTATTGCATTATTATTACGTATGCTTCTTTGACAGCAGATGCATTTTTAAAAAGTTGTCCTGCTTTTACCAGTATTGCATTATTATTACGTATGCTTCTTTGACAGCAGATGCATTTTTAAAAAGTTGTCCTGCTTTTACAAGTATTGCATTATTATTACGTATGCTTCTTTGACAACAGATGCGTTAAGGTTGACGTAGAACTATGACATCATAGCTGTTATTTCACCTCAAAATCGGTCGAGCTCCAAAACTCTGTTTGCGAGCTAGAAAAATAGAAAATGAAAGTTTAAAAAATTATCATTATATAATATAGAGATAGAGACCAATAGAAAAATCTCGTGATTGTTTCAAATCGGTCTAAACTGATTAATGACTTACATTAATTAAGACAAATAATGACTCAAAAATAATAATGTTCTCAC
The DNA here is from genome assembly GCF_947563725.1 of Argiope bruennichi. Taxonomy (NCBI): domain Eukaryota; kingdom Metazoa; phylum Arthropoda; class Arachnida; order Araneae; family Araneidae; genus Argiope; species Argiope bruennichi. The sequence continues at coordinate 26,690,273 of NC_079160.1, forward strand.
ATGATAACTTGAAATTTGCGATAGTAGATTTCATTTTATGTATTTTTTCTTTTATTAAATTTAAGCTAAATATTATTTTTTTAAATAATATCTCTAAAGCTCTTCATCCAGATTTATATAAAATTACTTAGCTCCAATTCACTTTAAGTATTGCTATAAGGTTAAAGAACTTTTTCTCGATATTTAATTGCGTTGTTTTGACATTTTTTATTTTTTTATTTTGACAAAGTCCAGGCTTTATATTTGCACCTCGTAGAGCATTTCAAATTTTTAGCAAAATTCTTAAGATATTGGAATTATTCTTCTTAACAAATAACTAAATCCATTCTAATCCTTGCAAATTATATTTCAATTTGATTGTGATGCCGAGATTTCCATTATCCACATATAACGATAATTAAAAAAAAAATCAAATTTCGAAATATAGCTAATTCTAGCCATCTTTCACTTCGGTCCTGTTCGAACCTAAAATATCTTTTAGAGATGGTTTCAACTCCGTCTATATTCGTCGTATATGAAAATTTCATTAAAAAATATTGAAAAAAATCTGCAAAAATAAAATGGAAATTACTCTAATCTTCGGTTATTAATAAAATCTTTCAAAACATGTATTACCTTTAAACTCTCTTAAAAATAAAAACAAGTTTCAGTAACTCTGTTGAGATAAAATGTTATTGATCGAGTTTGTCAACATGACTTAAACATACAGTAATCAAATTTGTCTTTGCATTCGAATCATAGTATTTAAGCTTGGGCAGAGGCTCTAGAAAGTGGCGTCATTTGGAGGAGAGGAAAGGCAAGAGTATCGTAGATGCCTCGATGTTAATCTTAAGAAAATGATGTGGAGGCAAAATGATAGACCGTTGATTTTATTTACTTTTTTTAAACTGAAATATAATAAAGGGATGTATTTGTTAAACCATTAAAGACATCTAAGAGTAATATTCCATTTTATACTCCAGGCACTTCTTATCTCTTACTACATCATTCATTTCTCGAACACTTAAAGTTCGTTAAAAAAAAAAAAAAAATGGACTTTGAAATTGGGGCAAAAAAATGACGAAAATAGGGAATTCCTATTTTATTTGTTTTATAATTCCCTTTTTATCTGTTTATATTCAGATAAAACAGCATTATCGAATGTATTATTTAATGATATGAATGTTTGAAGTGTTTAGAGAAATATATATTTTTAATTACTTTTTTCAAAATGATGTTCTAATTACATTAAAATGCTGTGGAATGTTTGCCATGTCTTAAATTTTGTTATTAATTTCATGTAATCTCCTCAAACATTTCGGTTAAACAATAAAAGAAAACTGGGTGTGCATTTTACGTTCCTTTTAGATAATTAAGAGACAATTTTAGTCCAGAAAAACACTAGATCGTTATGAAAATTTAGTGTATTTGCATACAAATATTTCTAAAAAGTTAATTCTTAATTAGAATTATGAAATTATGTCCAAGTTTTGTTCCAAATAATGCTTCGTAACTTGAAGTGAATTATTCTCAAAAACGTCCAATAGATTTCACTGTTCCCTGAAATGGAATCGAAATCAACAATCAGTAAGTTAAATAGGGAAGTATTTTTTCTTCCTTATTTGTAACTAAGAAAAATTGCAATACATTTTTTTTTCATTACATAAAGCAATGATTGATGAAAATAAAAATCTTACGTAACATATGATTAAACCTGCAATTGCTGGAAAAGTTCACAATCAATTTAAGCAGCAAAATAACCCATCATAAGTGTAAAATTCCAATCCACTTTAATGTCAAAACAGATTTTCCAAACAACCACGCCCGAAAGTTTTTAACAGCTTTATAAAAATTAAACATTTCCCAGATGATGCTACTCTGTGTTACATAACCCGCAAACTGACAGATACACAGAATATGAAACAAGTTATCAAAAAAACCTCCAACGACTGACCTGCGTCCGACTTTTTGTAACACTTAACGAACTGACCGTGAGATCAACTCCGACGATTAAGCGAATAGTAAGAAATCTGCTTAGCCAAAACTTTATTTACTTTTTTACAATTTTTTTTTCTCTCCCTCTTCTTATTATTTCCACGATCTTTTTCAAACACTTTTACTCAATTGGGTTATTCAGCGTTTTCCTCCGGTTCTGATGCGATAGCGGGGACCGAAACCGGTTTTCTAAGATAGCCAGAAATTAGCAAATCCATGAGAATTCGTTGTCAATGATTAAGACCAATTTTCGGCCCTTTCAGAGTGTAGATGAAAGGGGGGGGGGGTAAAGAACATGAGAAAAACAAAATAAAACAATCAAATCTCACAGAAATCGTTTGCGAGATTATCTCGTGGTCGAATAGGACGTATTACAGAGTTTCGGTGGCTTCTCCGATGGAAATCCGATTACAGATTTTTTTTTTTCTTCTGCTGCCTTGTGGACCAGTTGTGCAATGCACGGGAATGTATCAGCGAATGACCAGTGAGGATGTGAAATTGGAAGATCAAGATAGAGGAAGAAATGTATCAGGATAAGGCAGCGAGCTGTAGGACGAAAATTAGACCTCGTCTGTGTTTTCCCAGAGTTTTTCTTTCTCTTTCGATAGTGGACAGCGATACTGAGCCGATGCGGTTTCGAAACTTTCTTTCTGCTCAAATTTTCGCGTGAGAATGTTCTTCTCGAGGATTCCTTTTTTAGTTTTCTACGTAAAACCACAAGTTAAAGTACGTTTTCATTCATAACATCACTGAAGAAATTACTTTGCGTGCGTTTAGTTTAATGAAAAATAAATCAAAGAATTAAGTATTATTAGTAGTAAAGTTTTATGTAATATCCGTTTGAGAAGTTGCAAAAGTTATGGCGGTGTATTTCCTCTTCCTAATACTTTTTAACCGCAAACGGCTCCTATTCTGAGGTTCAATTAAAGCCGAATCATTCGAAAATATTTCGTTGTTTTTATAAAATTTTTACGATTAGTTGGTTTGTTTTTTCCACAGAACATTGGAATCTTTGGATTTAATACATTAAATAGGAATTGTTAAAATTTCTTAAAATATTTCTTTTTAATATAAACATAATACTTATTTAATGTTTATCTTAAAAAGAATGGATAGTCTCTTTTTAAACTTAGTAGACTAAAGTTTCAACCATAATAATTGAATAATTTCTTTTTTCTTTAAAGTGTACGTATACACTTAAAACTTCGAAAATCGTTCAAATTATCGATTTTTTTTTTTATTGTTTGAAAATGTTCTCTGATCCTTTAGCTTTCAAACGATAGTAAGATGTTGTCAATATTCGGAATATTTCTCGAGTTAGAATTATTTTTCTTGAGGTACTTTCACTAAAAAACTCTAGTTTCGATTATTTTTTAAACTCGTTTTATGAAGAATGATATTTTTCCACTATGTTGCTTCATTCAAACAATCATAACTCAACAAGAAATGAACCAAATACAATTATTTAAATATCAAAATAATCTGTATGAAATAGCGGATGTTTTGTGCTTCAATCAAAGTTATATTTATAAAAATAAATTTTTTATAGCTATTTAAAAGTTAAAATTACAGAAAAATTCTCGCTTTTTCTATTCATTGTTGATGAAAAAATTGTTTAAAAAAACTATATATTTTTATAACTTGATTGAGGCAGACAACATGAAGACTAATATTAGGCATCATTTCTAACTAGAATTGTGTGTCTGTACATATTAGAATTTATGATGTTTCAAAAAATATCCTAATTAGCTCATTAAATATTAATTAGTTAATAATTAGTGTAATATGTTTGTTTTTTCAGACTGAACTTATATTAATGACCTACTGTGAAAAACTGTATTTTTCAAGTTAAAATTTTTTTAAAAAATTTCTAGTGTGTATGTACACCTTAAAAAACTTATGAGACCACAGTTTATTTTAGGTTAATTTATCATCTTTAAATAAATTAATGAATGCATAATTTTATAAATAAAAAGACTTATAAAAAACAAGGAGATATTTCGATCTATAGAATTCAAAATTTTAGAAGCAGTTTAATTTTTAATGAAAATTTTATTACATCTACTTTCTTTCCCTTTACATCTTTTTGACAATTTCTTATAAACGTTATAATGTTATTGATTCTTTCTCACATGATGTAAGACAACTGCGTCGTGTTAATTGAATTTTGGAATTCACTGCGCATCTTGAATTAGTTTCTTATTGACAGCCTATGATACGAAATGACAACCGTAATTGCGTTTCGTATGGGAATGTGATGTCATTTAAATGCATCCCATTCTACATTGTCTTCCGATTGATCTCGGGCACTACTGAATTATATTCCGACTACTATAACCTAGTTGTAATTTTAAAAAAGTAGAATTTCGAAAAACAGAGTTGCTTTAAATTATATTAAAAATCTCAAACTGTTTGTTTCGAAACTTGGAATTTTTGGGATAATAAATTTTCATTTGCTTTACGTAAAGGAAAAAGGGGAGGGGGAGGGAAAATTTTTTGTCCTCCTCCCCCAGTATTTTTCAAAAAAATTTCGGAGATAAATAATTCATATATTAGCATTTTTGAATATTTCTAATTTATGGTGTACGTACACATTAGAAGATTTTTTTATTAAATTTTAACTTTAAAATTCCATTTTTTTCGCAGTATGTCATTAATATATGTTTAAACTCATTTCAGTCAGAAAAAACATATTACACTAATTATTAATTAAATAATATTTAATGAGCTAATTAGCATATTTTTGAAACATGATATCTTAAATTCTAATTTGTACAGATACAATTCTAGTTGAAAATTATGCCCAATATTAGTCTTCATGTTGTCTGCCTCAAACAAGTTATAAAAATATATAGTTTTTTTACCAATTTTTTCATCAACGATGAATAGAAAAAGCGAAATTTTTTTCTGTAATTTTAAATTATAAATAGCTGTTAAAAATTTATTTCTATAAATATAACTTTGATGGAAGCACAAAACATCCACTGTTTCATACAGATTATTTTGATATATAAATAATTCTATTTGGTTAATTTCTTGTTGAGTTATGATTGTTTGAATGAAGCAACATAGTGCAAAAATATCATTCTTCATAAAATGAGTTAAAAAAAAACCGAAACTAGAGTTTTTAATGAAAGCACCCCAAGAAAAATAATTATAACTCGAGAAATATTCCGAATATTGGCAACATCTTGGTATCGTTTGAAAGATAAAGGATCATACAACATTTTGATGCAATAAAAAAAAGTATTCGATATTTTGAGCAATTTTCGAAGTTTTAAGTGTATACGTAGTGAAAACCAAATTTCTCACTTAAAACCAATCGAATTCTTCTATCTCTTTTGCCACTCCTTAGGGCGCTATAGTCTTTATTCCGTTATCAGTATCTATAACAAAATACGATCGAATCTTCGTTAAGCCGATTTAAACATTTATTAGACAAATTAGGAGACTTTTAAACGGGTATTATAGTTTAATGTCTTCCTAGATTATAATTATTGTGTGCGTTTTATCTCGCTTGTAGATAAAAAAAAAATAGTAGTAGGGAACTAAAAATAAAGAAAAAGGCACCTAATTTTTTTTTTCACATACGGCATGCACATTTATACTAAAAAAAGTATACGAATGAAAGTATTTCCGATGCAGCTTGAATCTAGAATTTACAAGAATATAATTGGAAAAAAAAAACTGTTGAATTTCTTAGTCCCAGTTTCGAAGAATTGAAAAACTTATGTTTCAATCTGAACACATTAATTGGATTTTAATATCAAAAGCTTGTTTTTTAAAGAAACCAATATAAACACAAAAGCTTATAGTTATGATGTATTTAAATCTTATAAGCATCTTTAATTCATTTTGTGTAGCGTAGAAACTTTGCTGCATAAGACTTATCCAACTATTAAGAGCTCTATTAAAATGTGATGAAAAAATTTGTGCTCTGTATGTCCCATTTAATGATGGTATGCTGTGTTCAAATGAAATTGTTAGAACTCTACTCCAGTTTTTTTACCGTAAATGAAAACCATGTTATGAAAAATTGCGCTACTAAAAGAATGATAAAAAATCACTAAAAATCTGTCGAATTTTATACGAAAAACGCTAGGAAGGGTCGGATTATTAAACAAAGAGCTACAAACAAAGAGACTTTGTAGTCTTGGAGAACCCCATTACGTCTAAATTTTTGTAGTATTTTCAGATATATTTAATTTTATATTTTCTCAGAATTTGCATAGGCTATAAACTGGAATTTATTCAAATTATAACAATGAAGTGTCGTTTGAATTATGGAACATTTTTTTACTAACCCTTCTAATTATTTACCTTGCCCAAGTTTAAATTACGAGGCTTTATAATTTTTTAAAAAAATTGCTCCACTTTATAATTTAAAAAATATTATCTAATCCTTTAATTAGGTAGTATCTAGGTTATTTTAAATGTAAAACGTCTGCGTAAAATTATTTCTTAACTTTTGCCTCCCCTTTTTTTTACACGATATACTGATAACTCTTTTATAAGTTATTCCTAAGTTATTATTTTACTGTTTTGATTTATCATATTTTGCGACTTAAAAATTACTTTTATAGACAATTAAAATCAATAACAAAACGGTTTTTTTTTTGTTCTAATTTTGAAGGGGGAAATGAGGTCCCTGAGATTTGCAAGGCCTATGGGTTCTTAAAGAACTTAATCCGGTTTCGACTTTGGGTTCTTTAACAGAGAGAGATGTGAAACTTAGTCTGCATCTAGAAAGGGGGGGGGGGTCAAAGCCTGGAGCCCTACTAGCTAAATCGGGAGACTGGCCTACACTAAAGCAAGCCAACCGCAACATCAGTCTAAGACGTTGTTGTTATCCCTTTCGAGACGGGAATCGGGCGGGTTGAATCTTTGCCCGTTGCGTAATGATCGCATGTTGGCGACATCTCAAGAATGCCAAGGTGCCTCCGCGCCACACTCTCATTAGGAGTCCCTTAATAGAACAATTAGAGGTTGCCGCACAGCGATTATTATCAGATTTTGTCAAACTTCAAAACATAATTTATCGAGAGTTTTCCTCCTACTCGGGATTGGTACAGATTTTTAGCGCCGTCGCGTGGCCTTCACGTGAATCACGTTAATCTGTCCTCACGCGAGGCGTTCGTGAGGTTGTCTCCATCAAGTGAGGGGGGGGGGATCGTTTGCCACCGATTTCCGCCGGATGTGGATGACTCAAGACATTTTTCTTCTTTCGTGTTTGCCCCTACTGGAGATATCGTTTTTATTATTATTTTGTCCAGTCGCTATTAAGAGAATTGAGCCTTTGAGAAAGTAGGAAAGTCCTCTCTCTCCCCAACGTTTCTTTTCTTATTTATTTACCTGTTATGGCAATTTGGAAGGAGGAGAGAGGGAGATGATGGGGGTGGGGGAGGGATCTTCTCATGAACAGAGGAGTCACGTCGTGTAATGAACCGTGAAATCAAATCACGAAGTTGAGGCGACATTTTTGAAGGAATGTTTTATTTATTCCTTTTCTTTTTTTTTTTTTCTCTCTCTATAAGTGGATGTGTCCGTTTCCCATTTGGTCAGGCGAAAGTTTTATCAGTAGATTTATCAACGGATCTACAACTACGTTTGCTGCATTTGGAAAAGTCGGTTACAGAACCCTGGAAACCAGATAATTTAATACAATCAAGCGCCAGCAAGTATTTTTTGCGGACAGAAAAAACAGTATATTTTCAACTGTATTACACTAACCTGAAAAATAAATGCAAACATTTTTAATTCCATTTTAAAAATAGAGAATATATCAAAGCAAAAGGGAGTGAATTATTTGATTACTGGAACAAATCTGTTCTAAAATTTCATGAAGGATTCTTTCTGTGTTCTGATAAAATGGACCATGTTAAATGGCGCCATGGATTAGTATGTATTACTAATTTCCCTCTTTGTATGTGTCAATTTCGGCTTTGAAAAAAAAAAGAAGAAAAATTTCAGACAGAAAAAAAAAATCATGTAAATTTTCAACTGTATTACACTAACCTGAAAAATAAATATGCATTGTCCACTCCATTTTTAATTCCATTGGAAAAATAGAGAATATATGAAAAACTAAAGGGAATGAAGCATTTGATTACTGAAACACCCTGTTCTAAAATTTCATGAAGGCTTTCTGTGTTCTGATAAGATGTACCTAGTTAAATGGCACCCTGGGATTAGTATACATTGTTAATTTCCCTCTCTGTATTATTTGTCAATTTCGGCTTTGAAAAAAAAAAAAAAAAAGAAGAAAAATTTCAGACAGAAAAAAAAAAATCATGTAAATTTTCAACTGTATTACACTAACCTGAAAAATAAATATACATTGTCCACTCCATTTGTAATTCCATTGGAAAAATAGAGAATATATGAAAAACTAAAGGGAATGAAGTATTTGATTACTGAAACACCCTGTTCTAAAATTTCATGAAGGATTCTTTTTGTGTTCTGATAAAATTGACCATGTTAAATGGCACCATGGGATTAATTTGTATCATTCGTTTCCCCTGTTGTCTTATTTGTCAGTTTTGGCTTTGAAAATAACAAAAGCGCAAAAGATTATGTTCGGGATACATTAATATCGCTTTTGACTTTATTACCTACTCTTATATCGGTAATAAATGCACATATAATCGATATAAATGATAAGAATTTCAGTGGAATCAACACTAAAAAAAAAGCATCAAATTATTCATAAAATTTTAATCAAAATTATGCCTTTTCGGTTTTTTTTTCTTTTCTATATCGGAATTAGCTTATCAGACTTCGAGTAAATCATTACTTCTAACTTCTGTCGGAGAATTTAAAATTTCTTTGAATTTTAAGCTTTTTAAGAAGCTCTTCGAGCTAATTAGGGGAAAAGTCAAAACGGATTAAAAAGAAGAGAGGCCATATTTTTTATAAATTCATATTCTACCAATAAAGTGTTTCTTAGGATTAAAAATACTGTGTTTTTTTAAATCAAAACTCAAATCATTTTTATCTCTTAGTGCATGCCAGTACTTTACAAGTGTTTTGTATGCCATATGTGTTATAAAAAGCTATTATAGAAGTGAAGGCCCAAGAATAACAATATTACGCACATCTGAAGATACATTTTATAATATCTAACTTGATTAAAGGAAACTCAAAATCATGTGTGCAATACAATACGAGTACATTCACTTTTAAAATAAACGCAAAATCAACATGATTTCTACAAATATCGTTTAAAATCATTTTTTTGTTAAAATTATTTGCACTAATATTAAAAGATGCCTAAAATTAGATTTTGAAAGCTTTTTAAAAAAATCTGCTTTCATCTATCTTATTCACAGATGCTGTATTCTTATAGTTATGGAAACTAATGATATTATATGGAGTCGTCTCCTTTTGCTCAATCGGTGAAGTGAATTACTTCTAATTTTATTAACAACTAGCCGCCTTTGGTGACCAATTGGATCGCTGGGAATCTTGCTGCTGTTTAATTTCAATTTATACTTTTATGCATAACTTAAAAATCATGATTTTACCATGTAAGTACTTTTAAACATCAAACTGCGAAAGAAATTAAAGCCGTGCTAGTTAATAAACTTACACTTGTTCCGTTTATTGTGCAAATGAACCATCCTAACAGAGTCAAGTCAATGATATCAGAGCTTACAAACGTTTTTAACTGATTCATCTATCTTTCAAATTTCGCGCTACGGTAACTTCGCTTTCTTATTTATCATGTAAATTACATAGATATGAAACGAATTAGATCTTCCTTAACTTTCAACAATGGAAGAAAATCGCACGATTAAATATTTGGCGAAACAATGAAAACGGTTTGAATTTCAGAGCAACAATGTAATCTATTGTTCAATACTAGGCAAAGTTTTTTTTTTTTAATTGCCAACATTTAGAAAAAATTTACATCACTATTAAAATGGTATCAAGAAGAATATTTTTGAATTTTAGGATGCAAAAAAATTGGATCCTGTGCTGTAATATTTTCGTGAATTTTCGCGGCAAATCTCCAAAGTTTAAATTTTTAACTAACTACTTAACATTTCGAAAATATTGCTCCTAAATACACATTTTCACTCTCCAAAGTATGCCTGATCCAAATTAAGTAAACCCAAGGCTAATAATCCGTCTTGTAGAACGCTAACACATTTACACCGACACATACAGAGAGAAAGAGGGCGAGGGATAATCCTTTATCATTAATAAATATAACTTATTCAAAGCCGTGTGATTTAGTGTTTACCGTATGATTCGAATACGCTTAGGAATCTATATGAATGTTGTTGTTGCCATTATACATTGTCTAATTCTTTATTGATATATAGTTTTCGTTGTTTAATTGTTAATACACTTCTTTTTATATAAAAGAATTCTATCTTCTTTTCCAGTACCTTTCACACCCTAGGTAGACAGTGTCTGTGTGGAAAGTTTACTAAGGAAAATATAAACAAAAACATTAACTAAAATAACACAAAATATTAAATAAGTATTTTTGACAATGGATTTTTAAATACAGGTTCTGAGGTGCTTTAAGTTACAATTATAACTAAGGCCGAGATAGCCTGGTTGGTAGAGGATTGGATTTGCGTCCCTTGGGTTGAGTTCGAACCCCGCCAGCCGAAGACTCCCCGCGTGTGTGGTGGCTGACGCATGCATAAATCTGTCGTCCTTAATACCACTGGGGGTTCTGGATCAGGGGTGATCGTTCACTGATTCAGGTCTAAATTACGATCTGTGGGTGAGTGAGTGAAATGCATGAAGGAAGTCCGCCCCGTAAAAAGAGTTGTGACGTGTGTTTAGCTAAGTCGTTTTCTTGGTCCTAGATGGCGCTACTGAAAAAACAAGAGACGTACTCTTGGCTTAAAACCACAAATGACTTCTTAAAGTCAGTGGGCTTGTCTAGGGCAAGAGCCATTTGAAACAACAACAACAATTATAACTGCCTCTGGGCCAAACGTAATGGTAATAACTGTGACAGATCTCTCTGGAAGGCAGAGACACATACAAATATTTCCTTTTATAAATATAGATTCAAGCTAATAAAGCACTGCTGAAATTTATCACAATCATCTTCATTTGGGTGTCATGATGAAAAAATATGTACATGATCGATATTTAATAAATAGAAATTTTGATTAAAGCGTTCTTTTATGAAAATTTAAGTGCAATTTCTGACTTAAAAATGATTTGATGTCAATTATTCATGCATAAAAATAATGGAAAAGTCGGAAAAATAAAGCCATTGGAAAATTTTTCGCGCCCGTAGTTGAACTCACAAACCAGAATGAAAAAGTTTAGATTAAATTCATTTAAAGATAATGCATTTGGTTTAATGTGCGATATTTTGACACTTTGAAGTTAATACATCAAAAAGAGATTAAATAATTATATATATTTTGCCTCCCACCTACTTGTCAAAAATTGATGGATAGACAATCTCAAATGGATCATTTTACATCTTTTTTTAAATCCATGTTTATTTTTAGGATCTAGAAGCATTGGTGTGATACTTAAGTTTTGAAATTTGGAATTTTCCATATTCTGGATATCCAGTTCATTTAAAGATTTATCGGTTTCCCAATTTTCACTCGAATTGTTCTCTTCAATCAAATGTTTCACTTCTACCATTTCCGTCAAAAAAAAATAATCGAGTTGTCATGGAAACTTTTATTATATCCGTCTGTTGTCTCCGTTAATGCTACTTCATTAATGGTTGGAAGCCTCTTAAATTCTTGTACTTTTCTACCAAAATTCTCGGATGTTTCCGGATCTTCAATCAGTTTGGGTTCCCCCCCCCCCATTTTGAAATTCTGCCTTCTTATCGAAGCATTTTGATTGCTCCTTCTATAATACTTTATCTCTTTCTCTTAAGTTCATATTATACACTGAATTTTTTTAGAAAAAATTAGTCTAAAATTTGAAGATTCGTTGAAACCTTATATTTTTTGACAACGATTGCAATACTTCCTTTTTATATATTTTATATAATAGAAAGTAAAAATTTAAATCACGAAAATTAACCTCCGACTGTACCAAGAAATCACGTCGGAAATCTTCGTTAAGAATTTGTCTCATGTAATTTTGAACTACAGCCGAGATATCTCTTGAACCGGCACACTATTGTAAAGCCCAATTGCAGCAAATGTTTTGTCAGCAATTGTGTGTGATACCATAATGTTCATATCTCATGCAATAAATTCTGGTTTTTTTTGTAAAGTTCCTAAATTCTTTTTTGGTACAGCTACCATATAATTCTGGAGGAAGTTTTTCTAATACATTTAGATGTATAATTGATACAGAAATCGCCATGTCGTGAAATTGAGTTAAAGCATTTCAATCAACAACAAAAAAAAGTGACATTCGCGAGTCGTTGGTGTGGGCATAGTGGTTTTATATGCAGATCATATCCTATTTACATTTACATACTTATTTACATTATTTCTAACATTTTTATACTTTTCAGTGCTTTTGGATGCAAGACGCTGAATCGAGAAATTGGATGTAGAAGTCGCTGAATCGAGAAATGGATTCAAGCACGAAAGCACCCTTGAACATTTCAGTTGCCTTGTCTTAAAATCGATTTAATCACAAAAAGGCGCATGAGCATTTCAACAACATTAAAATGCGTCATTTGTACAATGGTAGCATGAGCCTGATGGCCCTACTCTAAGGTCAGATCTTACTTGTGTTAATTAGTTTTTCTACAGTCCTTTAAAAACTTTAGCATGCAACATCCTTGTGAAAACTGAATAAAAATTCTCTTACGAATCTTCCAAGCTGCTGTGGCTATCCAACCTACACCTAGAAATATCCAGGAAGCTGATAATTCCATGCACGAACGATAATCAACTTTTGTTGCAGCACAAGAGTTGCTTTGTTGAGGGTACATTTATACTTTCTCGTATACATAGTACAGAAAAAGAATTGTAAATTATCGAAAAAATTGAACGCGACATTTTGATGAATTTCCATGTTTTAAATCTCTCTGTGTACGAAAAACGCTTTGAGCTAGATGAATAAAATTTAGTATATACACTAAATTTTTAGATTTCGGTCAAACTTTTGGGAAAATCCGTTCAGAGGAAGTCTGTCTATCCAGCTTTTCAAATATAAGTTCACATACTTACGAAACGAAGAGAGCTAGATGAGTAAAATTTGGTACACACATTCAACATTTATAGTGTAGACGCCTATAAAAATCTTGAATCAAATCAAGTTTGGGTTAATCTTTGTTAGTCTGTACTTTTAGAAACATGTAGATTTGATAGCTCCGAAGCGCAATGATTTAAAAAACATCCAATTAGGTCTTTGATTTTGTGACAAATTTTTGCTTCAATAGGTTGAGAAAAAGGCATCTGAAATGCGTATTTGATTTTTGGAGTACGCGAGAAAGTTTTGGGAGACCACCCCTCCTGGTTTTATTTCATTTTATATGTGTTATTCCTTTACATGCTTCAATTTCTAATAATCTCTTTATGTATCACTGACATTTTCATGTTAGAATCTAATTGAGCAATCTATTCTTATCAATAGCTTGTGTATGTTTGTTGTTTAATCCCTGCATTATTATTATTAAACAAGATCTAAACTAATACATTTAAATAAAATGCTGTTCTTATTTCTTATTCAGCAAGCAAAGTCAATGTCATGTGATATTTATTTACTTAGCTCTCAATGGCTCTACTTACCTCCTTAAAAGGATGTATTGTACTATCATGTGATATCGAAGACATTGCTTTATATGATTTTGGTAACAAATGCTTAAAATTCGTCATGTAAACAATTAATATTGCATTTTACATTCTGATTGAAAATGCATTTATATTTTTAAAAGAAACATTTTGGCAACATTCCAAAAGATTGTTTTGAAGGAATGAGAAGAATGCAGAAAAGGACGAGTATCATTTTTCTCAAATTTCACAACATAACAAAAACTATTATTTCTGGATCACAAAAAAAATATGGTAATTCCGCTACGTTGTAAACGATTCTCTCACGTCCTTAAATATTCTCAGTGACTGAAGGCGCTGTGATAAAAAAAAAATGAAGAAAAAGAAACAAATTGATTGATTCTATAAAATCCCAACTTCGTGAAGTGAATAATTTAAACGAAACAGCGAGTGTGTCGGGCAGAGTGGCATGCCGGGAAATTTCAGGGCGTTGCCAGTTTTATCTATCGAAAGATCTTGATTAAAGCTAAGGCAAATGATTTTATTATATGGACGGCTCGATATTAACGGGAATCTAGTGAGAGTTTTATGGAGTAAATGCTCTGTTTATACATTGGCTAATTTTCGTCGATAATGAATAATGTTCTCTCCTTTATGCACAGATCAAAACTAAGTACCGGGAATGAATATAAAAGACTTTAAACATGTTCTTAGAGGGTTGATTGCTATTACTTTTTTTTAGTTTGGCAACAACGAAATTGTCGTTCAATATGGAGGTCGAGTTGAACGAGTTCTTGAAAGTGTTTAGTGAAGTAATAGGAAGTCATATAAGGCGTGTTTTAACTTTATTGACAGATCAAATTCCTTTCGCAGAATCCTGAAACGTGTTTTGTAATTTAATTTCTATTTAGAATTGCAACGTGTTTATGCGTGCAGTAAAATGATAGCAATAATCAGTTAATCAATTGGCAATAAAGAGAACAATCGACTATTCTACGCGATAAGAAAAAGTTGAATTAAAGAAACAATGATCTTATGTTTAGTGAAAGTAAAATCAACACTTGATCCCGCCACTGAATACATGATATAATTCTGTTACAAATATTGTCTATATACAACCTATATATTACGAATATTCTAAATATAATCAATATTGAAAATATACTGAGATAATAAACGCAGTAATTTTTGGACATTCTATTTTATTTAAATTTCTTCAATAGAATTTCTATTGTTTGTCGAAATAAAATACGCCACTGAATAAAGTATTTTCCAGGTAATTTATATTTAGTCAGTTCTAGCTAAAATTAAATGACTTATTAAAAGCGATATCTTATTCGCTTTTTCCAAGCAATTTGTCAAATGTATTTTCAGTCACTTCTTGGTATGCTCTTCTAGGTCACTTCTAGGATGAATTCACTTTTTATAGAATGCAGTCACAGTTTTTAAATCACAAGAGAGCCTTGATAACGGGCCTGGAATATAATCACATGTCATTATATACAAAATCATATGTCAATCATATGTCATCCCATATACAAAAGTGAATTTTAAAAAAAATTTCATTGAAGTTCAGCGATATAAGCACGAGTGAAATGAAATTTCTTCAAGAAGATAGAAACGTTAAAAGTGTTTTTCATAAATAATTACTCGATTTTATTAACAAAATATTGCGGTTAAAATTAAATTGTTTGTAACAAAAATGGCTTTGTAACAAAGAAAGGCTTAGCAGTAGAATTCAAATTATTAAATACAAACTTATTGAAATTATGTAAAATTGTTGCCTTTGAATAATTATTTTCAGAAATAATCCCAGAAAACGTAAAAGATATAAAATTACAAAAACTAGTAGTTTTAAATTAGGGATAGAAAGCAATTTTAAATCATTGTAAATCAGTCGAGAGCTTTTAAATTATTAATGACCAAATACCGGTTGATAATTTTTGAATGCATAACACATAGGCACAGTCCTTTTTTACCATACGTTTTAAGTAACCAACTCAGTACCGCCCTGGCGTTAGAGGTGCTCGCCTCGTGCTTTGAGATATTGGAATATCTCAAAATCTATTCGAAGTACATAGCATATGTTAATACAAAAGGTGAAAAATATTTCTGATATATTTTTATTTATTTAAAGCATAATTATTTATGGTATTTGATAAAAGGAGAGGCTTCTAAACAGATTTGCGCTTGTGGTCGTTTTGTCTAAATTCACTACTGATAATACTTTGATTGAAATATGTGAAAAAATCTACAATATTCTAGAGCTCTATTGAAGATCACTGAATTTAAGCATCTTATATGTTTAACACCGTAGTAACAATATATAAATATTTTTCATGCGAAGAAACAATTTTTTAAGGAAACGGACAAAAGACAATTATGACATCAAGATGACAGAATTCCACGGGAATCAAAAATCAAACTTTTAAAGTCATCCGGTTATGGTGATAATATTATCAACAAGTTATATTAGACAATAATATATTTATAATTAAGGTTCGATAAATTACCAAAAACAAAAATTTCAGCAAATAGGCTTAACAAGTAATATCTTTTTCAATTTTTCCAAGTCATATAGGAGGGAAAAGAACGAATTTTTCACAATCCCCAGTGAATATTTCTGATTTTTTTTTCCATCTGGTGTAAATAATATTTAAAATATATGTCCATACGTAATTTTTTTTATATATCTGGTATTTAGTATTTTACTATATTCCGAAAAATTCAGGCTTTTTTAAAAATTTGTTTTCAAGCTTAGTTGGCAACACTGCCTTTCTCAATTTTCCGAGAGAGAGAGAGAGAGAGACGTGATGTGTGAAATATATGAGAGAGAAGTGAAAATGAATCTGAAATATTCGCTATGGATCGCAAAAAATTCATTTTTCTTCCTATTGATGATTAACTGCGAAAAAAAAATCAGGGATAATTTTATTTATTAATTTTATATAACTTGGAAAACTGAATTAATTAGTATTGTTGGTTGCGCAATTAAATATTGAACATTTTCCAACATTGAACCAATAAAATGTTTTATTAGTATTATAAAATCAACATAAGTTAAAATGAAACTTAACTGTCAACTTACCAATGCCGAATTCGATTGCCATTAGTCGTCCTGAAAACAATGGCATGCGTCATTTCACAATGTTATTGCTCTTCTTATTTTTCAAGAAAAGAGCACACGAAGAGAAACGGAGATGCTGCAATGGAAGACTCGCTTTTCAATAAAAATTATTTTGAGTTCCAAAATAAGAGAAAACAGGATGTGATGGAAGGGTATATTTTTCCAAGCATCAAAATTTCGTTTTATTTAATTATTTAACGTTTGCACTTGGAGAAAAGAGATTGATGATCCATTGTATAGCAATAATAGCACCTCTGTCGGAAACAGGTGATGAACGACGGGGAAACTAATTTTTGCATTTTTGTATACAAATAAAAAGCATTAAAAATCGAAAGTGAAGAGATAAGAATGAATTTGATATATGCTCACACATCAAAAGATGAGGAAATTTGAATAAACGAAATGCCCAAATTTTTCCACTAATCGCTTTTGTGTTGTTCAAACTCATTTATTTAACTTTGTCGGGTCTTTCAGTAGTTTCGTTTGATTGAAAATTCCCAGATATATATCTGATTTTATTAATAAAATATCGTTCATGCTTGTAAGAAACTAAATAATATACTTAGTTTTGATCAATGTAAAAATATTTCTAGGTCTAATTTTAACATTTGCTAGCATTAACCAAATGTTTTTATTTCATTTTTCAGACTTTTCTATAATAACAGAACTATTTATAAAATTAATTTTATATGCATGAATTTTAATTAAAAAATGCTTTTGTAGAAAACATTATATAACGCAAAGTCCTCAAATTTTCAGTCATCTAACGTAATAGTACTTAAATATTTAAGATCGTTTTAAAAATACACACATCACATCGGTGAAATGGGATAGGCCATCATACTACTCAGTATAATATAAAGACTAGAAACAAATAAAAATGATTTTTTAGTAATAATATGAAAATTTCGAAATGCACAGAGTTCCAGAACTACCTACAGATATTCGAACCTTTGTTAATGAATTTCAGCTCATGCTTAATAATATTAACCCTTTGCACTCGAAAAAGTAATTCGGTGCATAATTATTCACCTGATACCGGAACTTGTTTATTGCTCTGAAAAATAAATAAGTATATAATTATAACTGTTTAAAATTGAATTCCTCACCCCCCCCAAAAAAATTAATCTACATCTTCTTACCACTCTGTAGGTCTGTGTAAAAAAAAAAAAAAAAAAAAGGTATAATTTCAAGTAATGTGCGAGAAAGATCCCGAGAAACATTCACTGGTTATTTTATGGTTAGTTATAGATGGTTCCATGAAAATTAATATATTGTCCATGCCTCTGCTGCTTAATTCTAAGAGTATCACCACAACGATCTGTTAAAAATAAGGTTTGCTTTCTAAACATTAAAAATGAAACCAAATAAGGGAAAAGGATTTCCTACTAATATCTTTTGCACAAAAAACACCGTGAGCAAGTCTTATACTTAGTATATTTTAATGCGGAAATGTCTGAAAAATTTATCTTCGTGTCTTAAAAATCACTTTTTATCGAAATTTTAAGGAACTTCTATTGTGTCCAAATATCTGTTCGTGATGACAAAGCGAAAGTTAAATGGTTATTTTCATATTGAGATAGGATTTAACAATAAGATTGTCGAGGAATTCCTAGATACAAAATAGATGCGTATGCTAAATAAAGCTGTGGTGGGGATTATATAATAAAGGAACTTCAATGAAAATTACTCCCAATCACAGAATTCTAATTATTCAGTTAAAAAATTAGCAAAAAGCGCCTCTGACTTCAAAGAAATGAAACATTACATAACTTATTAGATAGGTAAATATATTACGTCTTTTAAAACCATTTCAAAATAAACTTTAATTTCTTCTAAATATTTAAGAAAAAACATTGATTAATTCAAGCTTCCGATAATATTTGGTAAAATACTATCTGAAAAGAATACTGAATTATTATTAAGGTCTCGTATTACAAACTTACTTCATTTCCTAATTAAATGGTACAATCTATTTGGGACATTAATTGCTATTTTAATTTCTGTAATAATGTAACGGCCATTTGAGATACTAAAGCGTTTCTAAAAAATTTTTGCATTTTAAAATTATTTTATTAAAATAATTATTAAATAAAATATTAAATTAATTACATATTGTTGCGAAATTTCCGGGGTTCGTTTGGATATTGGGAGTTATATGGTGCGGAGAACACTCAATCAGCAGGCGGCAGTAGAAAATAAAACAACGACGTTTATTTACACGAAGACACACAGGACAGCACAAAGACGACAACTATATACAGCACAAAAGACGATTATCTTCAACCGAGACGTGCAGAATACAACAGACTCTACTACAGCCAGTAGCACACAGCTTAGTTCAGCACTAGCTTCACTCCGTCGCTGCTCCGCTTATCTCTGGAAGGTCGGTTCCGACTACTCTTCGACTCCACTGGTCCACGACTCAATTCACAGTCGCTCCACACTCGACTCACCACTGGTTCACAACCAATTCACTGTCGATCCCGCCGATTCTTCTCTGTCGCTTCTAACTACAAATCTCCGATCTATTTCACGACACTCCTTGTTGAGAGGGATTACGGCTCATTGGGGCCGCAGGCCCCCACCATCCGTAAATCTAACAAGAAATAAAACTTTGGGGTGAATAAAAATGTTCTTATTAGTTCAAGGTACTAGTAGATGAGAGATTATTAAGATGACACCACAGGAGTGAGGCCAGGAGAAGGGAGCACTGGTTTTCGGAGTTCAGATTAGTAGCCAGGAGCCAATGAGGTGCAGGATACTGGGAGAAACTTGTCAGAACCAATCAGGGGACGGCGAGGTTAAGGGAGACGTAACAGCGCTGCAAGAGAGAAGAGATGGGTGATTATTCTAACAGAGCATTAATTAAGATGAGTTTCTTTTCTTCTTTTGTCTTAGCCACTTTGATCTTTTTCGCTGCATTGAGAAGGCCAGTCAATTCCGCCAGCAGAGACTTGATTTCTCTTAGTGAATCCAAGAGATCTTGAATAGGCATGTTTTCAGGGGTGGTTGGGTTTCCTTGTTTGAGTTGGTCAGGCGCGATCGATTGATGATTACTGAACTTGTTTTTTGCAGCATCTGCGTAGGATTTTCTTATCTCCGGATTAATTTTGATCACTGGGTAGGATTTGCATCCACGCCAAGAGGCGAGGTGTCCAGCTTGGTGGCAGTTGATACAGACAGGTTCTTCTATCTTTTCTTTTATGTCACATCTATTTGTAGGGTGCTTGCCGTTGCATTTCATGCATCTGGTGGTGCATTTACAGTTTCTTGCACTATGATAAAAACCAGCACAGTTGTAGCACATCCTGGCTTTGTTTCTTTTTCTGTAGGTTTCAACTCTGATCTTTAGAAACGCTATTGATTTCAGGTTGTAGATATCTTGAACAGATGCCACGACTACTCGGCAGCTGCGGCTGCTTCCTTTTATAGGTCTCAGGAGGCGGGGCTAGAAGCCTCTCAACCAATCAGTAACGTTCGAGGCGTAACTCGGTTCCTACTGGACGGATCGGGAAAATTCTCCATGTTTCGGGTATAATCTATTTTGGCGCCAAAGTCGCCAAATTCGTCGCCAAGTCGCCAAATGGTCACCAAGTTTGTCGCCAAGCTCTGGGACCTCCTATGGGACCAACTATGCTGAGAAGCAGCATCACAGGTTCGTAACAATATAAAATTAATTAATTAATTCTTTAAGTTTAAAACCAAATATTCATTAACTCAACACACGAGTTAGACTTGTCATTGTACGCGGCTAATTTTTTTTATATGTAAATATAACAAAATATTATTTTCACTTCAATGCAGAAGAAAACCTAAGCATTTATTAGAGCATAGATACAAAGTAGCAACAAGCATATTTTATTAGGGGGAAATTCAGAATTAGAGAAAAATGAATATACAAATGAATATAGAATGCAAACAGAGCATGTATATTGATGATGTTACGATAGATGAAAAGAATAAAAAATTATATTTGCGTTAAAAATTAATAACAAAATATTATGTTCTCATCAATATAGGTTAATTTCGACACATTTCCACGTAATCGACATAAATGGACAATAAATATGTATGGGAATTTTATTAAGAAGGAAGAAATAAGGATAAAAAACCCTGCTAATTAATGAAGTTTCGAAAAGTGAAAAGAATGCTGAATAATTATTAATTTTATATCTAATTATAACAAATATTATTTTCGCTTCAAACCATCCATAAATATAGAGGAAATTATATGTACTTCAACATATAGATGGCAATTAGTTATAGAACAAGATTAAATACAAAAGATTAAACTTAGATAAAACACAATGCTTTCTTGTGGCTCCTTCTAGTTAATAACCCAGTGCAACCATACATTTTCCACCGTTCTTGTAAAAATGTATATCTAAATTTCAAATTATTTGTCACACCGGTTTTTGTATTTGTTCTTAGAAGCTTGAGAAATATTAAAACTTTAAAAAAATACCAAAACATGAGAAAAGAATAGCATGGGTTGAGATCTGGGAAATATGTAATTTGGCATCAATCGAGACATGTGAATCGGTTTGGTTTGTATTCGTTCTGTAATATTTTTTTAGAAAATTGAATAATTTTATTACGAGAGCAGGCTGAAACTCAAATAAATATCCCATTCCCACCCCCCACCCCACCCCCTCAACACGAGTTTGAACAGAACTATGATTTGTTGATGGATTTAATATTCAGAATGTTTAAAATTAATTAACTACAAGAACAAAATATGAACATAATCTGATTCCACGAAAACAAATGTGTAATATCACTTACCTTTCTCCTGCTCCCGACCGTATGTTGTCACCGTTAGGTTTCAGGTCGAGACAGGATGGACGTTTTCATATCACGTTCAAAATCATCAGCAGCGAGCATCTTCAGACCACAGTAACATGCTTATAGACATCTTTCCTGGAAAGAACTTAAGAATACCGAGAAAAAGAACGTTGCTTCAATTCATCTGGAAAGACAAGATCGACATTTCCATACACCTAAACATGTAATCGTGTAGTTCTATTTTTTAGAAAATTGACCAGAATAATTTTATTACGAGAGGAGGCTGAAATTTAAAGAAATATCCCATTTCACCCCCACCCCCCAACACGAGTTGGAACAGAACTATGATTTGTTGGTGGATTTAATATTCAGAACGTTTAAAACTAATTAACTACAAGAACAAAGTAGAAACATAATCTGATTCCACGAAAACCAATGTGTAATATCACTTACCTTTCTCCTGCTCCCGACCGTATGTTGTCACCGTTAGGTTTCAGGTCGAGACAGGATGGACGTTTTCATATCACGTTCAAAATCATCAGCAGCGAGCATCTTCAGACCACAGTAACATGCTTATAGACATCTTTCCTGGAAAGAACTTAAGAATACCGAGAAAGAGTACGTTGCTTCAATTCATCTGGAAGGACAAGATCGACATTTCCATACACCTAAACATGTAATCGTGTAGTTCGATTTTTTAGAAAATTGACCAGAATAATTTTATTACGAGAGGAGCCTGAAATTCAAAGAAATATCCCAATTCACCCCCCCCCCAACACGAGTTGGAACAGAACTATGATTTGTTGATGGATTTAATATTCAGAATGTTTAAAATTAACTACAAGAACAAAATAGAAACATAATCTGATTCCACGAAAACCAATGTGTAATATCACTTACCTTTCTCCTGCTCCCGACCGTATGTTGTCACCGTTAGGTTTCAGGTCGAGACAGGATGGACGTTTTCATATCACGTTCAAAATCATCAGCAGCGAGCATCTTCAGACCACAGTAACATGCTTATAGACATATTTCCTGGAAAGAACTTAAGAATACCGAGAAAAAGAACGTTGCTTCAATTTATCTGGAAAGACAAGATCGACATTTCCATACACCTAAACATGTAATCGTGTAGTTCTATTTTTTAGAAAATTGACCAGCATAATTTTATTACGAGAGGAGGCTGAAATTCAAAGAAATATCCCATTTCACCCCCCCCCAACACGAGTTGGAACAGAACTATGATTTGTTGATGGATTTAATATTCAAAATGTTTAAAATTAATTAACTACAAGAACAAAATAGAAACATAATCTGATTCCACGAAAACAAATGTGTAATATCACTTACCTTTCTCCTGCTCCCGACCGTATGTTGTCACCGTTAGGTTTCAGGTCGAGACAGGATGGACGTTTTCATATGACGTTCAAAATCATCAGCAGCGAACATCTTCAGACCACAGTAACATGCTTATAGACATCTTTCCTGGAAAGAACTTAAGAATACCGAGAAAAGGAACGTTGCTTCAATTCATCTGGAAAGACAAGATCGACATTTCCATACACCTAAACATGTAATCGTGTAGTTCTATTTTTTAGAAAATTGACCAGAATAATTTTATTACGAGAGGAGGCTGAAATTTAAAGAAATATCCCATTTCACCCCCACCCCCCAACACGAGTTGGAACAGAACTATGATTTGTTGGTGGATTTAATATTCAGAATGTTTGAAATTAATTAACTACAAGAACAAAATAGAAACATAATCTGATTCCACGAAAACAAATGTGTAATATCACTTACCTTTCTCCTGCTCCCGACCGTATGTTGTCACCGTTAGGTTTCAGGTCGAGACAGGATGGACGTTTTCATATCACGTTCAAAATCATCAGCAGCGAGCATCTTCAGACCACAGTAACATGCTTATAGACATCTTTCCTGGAAAGAACTTAAGAATACCGAGAAAAAGAACGTTGCTTCAATTCATCTAGAAGGACAAGATCGACATTTCCATACACTTAAAAATGTTATCGTGTAGTTTTATTTTTTAGAAAATTGAACAGAATAATTTTATTACGAGAGGAGGCTGAATTTCAAAGAAATATCCCCTTTTTCCAGCTTCAACACGAGTTGGGACCGAACTATGATTTGTTGATGGATTATTATTCAGAATGTTTAAAACTAATTAACTACAAGTACAAAGTAGAAACATAATCTGATTCCACGAAAACAAATGTGTAACATCACTTACCTTTCTCCTGCTCCCGACCGTATGTTGTCACCGTTAGGTTTCAGGTCGAGACAGGATGGACGTTTTCATATCACGTTCAAAATCATCAGCAGCGAGCATCTTCAGACCACAGTAACATGCTTATAGACATCTTTCCTGGAAAGAACTTAAGAATACCGAGAAAAAGAACGTTGCTTCAATTCATCTGGAAAGACAAGATCGACATTTCCATTCACCTAAACATGTAATCGTGTAGTTCGATTTTTTAGAAAATTGACCAGAATAATTTTATTACGAGAGGAGGCTGAAATTTAAAGAAATATCCCATTTCACCCCCACCCCCCAACACGAGTTGGAACAGAACTATGATTTGTTGGTGGATTTAATATTCAGAATGTTTGAAATTAATTAACTACAAGAACAAAATAGAAACATAATCTGATTCCACGAAAACAAATGTGTAATATCACTTACCTTTCTCCTGCTCCCGACCGTATGTTGTCACCGTTAGGTTTCAGGTCGAGACAGGATGGACGTTTTCATATCACGTTCAAAATCATCAGCAGCGAGCATCTTCAGACCACAGTAACATGCTTATAGACATCTTTCCTGGAAAGAACTTAAGAATATCGAGAAAAAGAACGTTGCTTCAATTCATCTGGAAAGACAAGATCGACATTTCCATACACCTAAACATGTAATCGTGTAGTTCTATTTTTTAGAAAATTGACCAGCATAATTTTATTACGAGAGGAGGCTGAAATTCAAAGAAATATCCCATTTCACCCCCCCCCAACACGAGTTGGAACAGAACTATGATTTGTTGATGGATTTAATATACAAAATGTTAAAAATTAATTAACTACAAGAACAAAATAGAAACATAATCTGATTCCACGAAAACAAATGTGTAATATCACTTACCTTTCTCCTGCTCCCGACCGAATGTTGTCACCGTTAGGTTTCAGGTCGAGACAGGATGGACGTTTTCATATCACGTTCAAAATCGTCAGCAGCGAGCATCTTCAGACCACAGTAACATGCTTATAGACATATTTCCTGGAAAGAACTTAAGAATACCGAGAAAAAGAACGTTGCTTCAATTCATCTGGAAAGACAAGATCGACATTTCCATACACCTAAACATGTTATCGTGTAGTTCTATTTTTTAGAAAATTGAACAGAATAATTTTATTACGAGAGGAGGCTGAATTTCAAAGAAATACCCCTTTTTCCAGCTTCAACACGAGTTGGGACCGAACTATGATTTGTTGATGGATTATTATTCAGAATGTTTAAAACTAATTAACTACAAGAACAAAATAGAAACATAATCTGATTCCACGAAAACAAATGTGTAATATCACTTACCTTTTTCCTGCTCCCGACCGTATGTTGTCACCGTTAGGTTTCAGGTCGAGACAGGATGGACGTTTTCATATCACGTTCAAAATCATCAGCAGCGAGCATCTTCAGACCACAGTAACATGCTTATAGACATCTTTCCTGGAAAGAACTTAAGAATACCGAGAAAAAGAACGTTGCTTCAATTCATCTGGAAAGACAAGATCGGCATTTCCATACACCTAAACATGTAATCGTGTAGTTCTATTTTTTAGAAAATTGACCAGAATAATTTTATTATGAGAGGAGGCTGAAATTCAAAGAAATATAACATTTCACCCCCACCCCCCAACACGAGTTGGAACAGAACTATGATTTGTTGATTTATTTAATGTTCAGAATGTTTAAAATTAATTAACTACAAGAACAAAATAGAAACATAATCTGATTCCACGAAAACAAATGTGTAATATCACTTACCTTTCTCCTGCTCCCGACCGTATGTTGTCACCGTTAGGTTTCAGGTCGAGACAGGATGGACGTTTTCATATCACGTTCAAAATCATCAGCAGCGAGCATCTTCAGACCACAGTAACATGCTTATAGACATCTTTCCTGGAAAGAACTTAAGAATACCGAGAAAAAGAACGTTGCTTCAATTCATCTGGAAAGACAAGATCGACATTTCCATACACCTAAACATGTAATCGTGTAGTTCTATTTTTTAGAAAATTGAACAGAATAATTTTATTACGAGAGGAGGCTGAATTTCAAAGAAATATCCCATTTTTCCAGCTTCAACACGAGTTGGGACAGAACTATGATTTGTTGATGGATTTAATATTCAGAATGTTTAAAACTAATTAACTACAAGAACAAAATAGAAACATAATCTGATTCCACGAAAACAAATGTGTAATATCACTTACCTTTCTCCTGCTCCCGACCGTATGTTGTCACCGTTAGGTTTCAGGTCGAGACAGGATGGACGTTTTCATATCACGTTCAAAATCATCAGCAGCGAGCATCTTCAGACAACAGTAACATGCTTATAGACATCTTTCCTGGAAAGAACTTAAGAATACCGAGAAAAAGAACGTTGCTTCAATTCATCTGGAAAGACAAGATCGGCATTTCCATACACCTAAACATGTAATCGTGTAGTTCTATTTTTTAGAAAATTGACCAGAATAATTTTATTATGAGAGGAGGCTGAAATTCAAAGAAATATAACATTTCACCCCCCCCCAACACGAGTTGGAACAGAACTATGATTTGTTGATTTATTTAATGTTCAGAATGTTTAAAATTAATTAACTACAAGAACAAAATAGAAACATAATCTGATTCCACGAAAACAAATGTGTAATATCACTTACCTTTTTCCTGCTCCCGACCGTATGTTGTCACCGTTAGGTTTCAGGTCGAGACAGGATGGACGTTTTCATATCACGTTCAAAATCATCAGCAGCGAGCATCTTCAGACCACAGTAACATGCTTATAGACATCTTTCCTGGAAAGAACTTAAGAATACCGAGAAAAAGAACGTTGCTTCAATTCATCTGGAAAGACAAGATCGGCATTTCCATACACCTAAACATGTAATCGTGTAGTTCTATTTTTTAGAAAATTGACCAGAATAATTTTATTATGAGAGGAGGCTGAAATTCAAAGAAATATAACATTTCACCCCCACCCCCCAACACGAGTTGGAACAGAACTATGATTTGTTGATTTATTTAATGTTCAGAATGTTTAAAATTAATTAACTACAAGAACAAAATAGAAACATAATCTGATTCCACGAAAACAAATGTGTAATATCACTTACCTTTCTCCTGCTCCCGACCGTATGTTGTCACCGTTAGGTTTCAGGTCGAGACAGGATGGACGTTTTCATATCACGTTCAAAATCATCAGCAGCGAGCATCTTCAGACCACAGTAACATGCTTATAGACATCTTTCCTGGAAAGAACTTAAGAATACCGAGAAAAAGAACGTTGCTTCAATTCATCTGGAAAGACAAGATCGACATTTCCATTCACCTAAACATGTAATCGTGTAGTTCTATTTTTTAGAAAATTGAACAGAATAATTTTATTACGAGAGGAGGCTGAATTTCAAAGAAATATCCCATTTTTCCAGCTTCAACACGAGTTGGGACAGAACTATGATTTGTTGATGGATTTAATATTCAGAATGTTTAAAACTAATTAACTACAAGAACAAAATAGAAACATAATCTGATTCCACGAAAACAAATGTGTAATATCACTTACCTTTCTCCTGCTCCCGACCGTATGTTGTCACCGTTAGGTTTCAGGTCGAGACAGGATGGACGTTTTCATATCACGTTCAAAATCATCAGAAGGAGCATCTTCAGACCACGGTAACATTCTTATAGGCATCTTTCCTGGAAAGAACTTCAGAATACCGAGAAAAAGAGCGTTGCTTCAATTCATCTGGAAAGACAAGATCGACATTTCCATACACCTAAACATGTAATCGTGTAGCTCTATTTTTTAGAAAATTGAACAGAATAATTTTATTACGAGAGGAGGCTGAAATTCAAAGAAATATCCCATTTTTCTCCCTTCAACACGAATTGGAACAGAACTATGATTTGTTGATGAATTTAATATTCAGAATGTTTAAAACTAACTACAAGAACAAAATAGAAACATAATCTGATTCCACGAACACAAATGTGTAATATCACTTACCGTTTTCCTGCTCCCGACCGTATGTTGTCACCGTTAGGTTTCAGGTCGAGACAGGATGGATGTTTTCATATCACGTTCAAAATCATCAGCAGCGAGCATCTTCAGACAACAGTAACATGCTTATAGAGATCTTTCCTGGAAAGAACTTAAGAATACCGAGAAAAAGAACGTTGCTTCAATTCATCTGGAAAGACAAGATAGACATTTCCATACACCTAAACATGTTATCGTGTAGTTCTATTTTTTAGAAAATTGAACAGAATAATTTTATTACGTGAGCAGGCTGAAATTCAAAGAAATATCCCATTTCACCCCCCCCCAACACGAGTTGGAACAGAACTATGATTTGTTGATGGATTTAATGTTCAGAATGTTTAAAATTAATTAACTACAAGAACAAAATAGAAACATAATCTGATTCCACGAAAACAAATGTGTAATATCACTTACCTTTCTCCTGCTCCCGACCGTATGTTGTCACCGTTAGGTTTCAGGTCGAGACAGGATGGACGTTTTCATATGACGTTCAAAATCATCAGCAGCGAGCATCTTCAGACCACAGTAACATGCTTATAGACATCTTTCCTG
The DNA here is from genome assembly GCF_947563725.1 of Argiope bruennichi. Classification (NCBI taxonomy): domain Eukaryota; kingdom Metazoa; phylum Arthropoda; class Arachnida; order Araneae; family Araneidae; genus Argiope; species Argiope bruennichi. Next base: position 26,718,721 of record NC_079160.1, read on the forward strand.
GAAAGAACTTAAGAATACCGAGAAAAAGAACGTTGCTTCAATTCATCTGGAAAGACAAGATCGACATTTCCATACACCTAAACATGTAATCGTGTAGTTCTATTTTTTAGAAAATTGAACAGAATAATTTTATTACGAGAGGAGGCTGAAATTCAAAGAAATATCCCATTTCACCCCCCCCCCCCCAACAAGAGTTGGAACAGAACTATGATTTGTTGATGAAATTAATATTCAGAATGTTTAAAATTAATTAACTACAAGAACAAAATAGAAACATAATCTGATTCCACGAACACAAATGTGTAATATCACTTACCGTTTTCCTGCTCCCGACCGTATGTTGTCACCGTTAGGTTCCAGGTCGAGACAGGATGGACGTTTTCATATCACGTTCAAAATCATCAGCAGCGAGCATCTTCAGACAACAGTAACATGCTTATAGAGATCTTTCCTGGAAAGAACTTAAGAATACCGAGAAAAAGAACGTTGCTTCAATTCATCTGGAAAGACAAGATCGGCATTTCCATACACCTAAACATGTAATCGTGTAGTTCTATTTTTTAGAAAATTGACCAGAATAATTTTATTACGAGAGGAGGCTGAAATTTAAAGAAATATCCCATTTCACCCCCACCCCCCCAACAAGAGTTGGAACAGAACTATGATTTGTTGATGGATTTAATGTTCAGAATGTTTAAAATTAATTAACTACAAGAACAAAATAGAAACCTAATCTGATTCTACGAAAACAAATGTGTAATATCACTTACCTTTCTCCTGCTCCCGACCGTATGTTGTCACCGTTAGGTTTCAGGTCGAGACAGGATGGACGTTTTCATATCACGTTCAAAATCATCAGCAGCGAGCATCTTCAGACCACGGTAGCATTCTTATAGGCATCTTTCCTGGAAAGAACTTCAGAATACCGAGAAAAAGAGCGTTGCTTCAATTCATCTGGAAAGACAAGATCGACATTTCCATACACCTAAACATGTAATCGTGTAGTTCTATTTTTTAGAAAATTGAACAGAATAATTTTATTACGAGAGGAGGCTGAAATTCAAAGAAATATCCCATTTTTCTCCCTTCAACACGAGTTGGAACAGAACTATGATTTGTTGATGAATTTAATATTCAGAATGTTTAAAACTAACTACAAGAACAAAATAGAAACATAATCTGATTCCACGAACACAAATGTGTAATATCACTTACCGTTTTCCTGCTCCCGACCGTATGTTGTCACCGTTAGGTTTCAGGTCGAGACAGGATGGACGTTTTCATATCACGTTCAAAATCATCAGCAGCGAGCATCTTCAGACAACAGTAACATGCTTATAGAGATCTTTCCTGGAAAGAACTTAAGAATACCGAGAAAAAGAACGTTGCTTCAATTCATCTGGAAAGACAAGATCGACATTTCCATACACCTAAACATGTTATCGTGTAGTTCTATTTTTTAGAAAATTGAACAGAATAATTTTATTACGTGAGCAGGCTGAAATTCAAAGAAATATCCCATTTCACCCCCCCCCCCCCAACACGAGTTGGAACAGAACTATGATTTGTTGATGGATTTAATGTTCAGAATGTTTAAAATTAATTAACTACAAGAACAAAATAGAAACATAATCTGATTCCACGAAAACAAATGTGTAATATCACTTACCTTTCTCCTGCTCCCGACCGTATGTTGTCACCGTTAGGTTTCAGGTCGAGACAGGATGGACGTTTTCATATGACGTTCAAAATCATCAGCAGCGAGCATCTTCAGACAACAGTAACATGCTTATAGAGATCTTTCCTGGAAAGAACTTAAGAATACCGAGAAAAAGAACGTTGCTTCAATTCATCTGGAAAGACAAGATCGACATTTCCATACACCTAAACATGTTATCGTGTAGTTCTATTTTTTAGAAAATTGAACAGAATAATTTTATTACGAGAGGAGGCTGAATTTCAAAGAAATATCCCATTTTTCCAGCTTCAACACGAGTTGGGACAGAACTATGATTTGTTGATGGATTTAATATTCAGAATGTTTAAAACTAATTAACTACAAGAACAAAGTAGAAACATAATCTGATTCCACGAAAACAAATGTGTAATATCATTTACTTTCTCCTGCTCCCGACCGTATGTTGTCACCGTTAGGTTTCAGGTCGAGACAGGATGGACGTTTTCATATCACGTTCAAAATCATCAGCACCGAGCATCTTCAGACCACGGTAACATTCTTATAGGCATCTTTCCTGGAAAGAACTTAAGAATACCGAGAAAAAGAGCGTTGCTTCAATTCATCTGGAAAGACAAGATCGACATTTCCATACACCTAAACATGTAATCGTGTAGTTCTATTTTTTAGAAAATTGAACAGAATAATTTTATTACGAGAGGAGGCTGAAATTCAAAGAAATATCCCATTTCACCCCCACCCCCCCAACACGAGTTGGAACAGAACTATGATTTGTTGATGGATTTAATGTTCAGAATGTTTAAAATTAATTAACTACAAGAACAAAATAGAAACCTAATCTGATTCTACGAAAACAAATGTGTAATATCACTTACCTTTCTCCTGCTCCCGACCGTGTGTTGTCACCGTTAGGTTTCAGGTCGAGACAGGATGGACGTTTTCATATCACGTTCAAAATCATCAGCAGCGAGCATCTTCAGACAACAGCAACATGCTTATAGACATCTTTCCTGGAAAGAACTTAAGAATACCGAGAAAAAGAACGTTGCTTCAATTCATCTGGAAAGACAAGATCGACATTTCCATACACCTAAACATGTTATCGTGTAGTTCTATTTTTTGGAAAATTGAACAGAATAATTTTATTACGAGAGGAGGCTGAAATTCAAAGAAATATCCCATTTTTCCCCCTTCAACACGAGTTGGAACAGAACTATGATTTGTTGATGAATTTAATATTCAGAATGTTTAAAACTAACTACAAGAACAAAATAGAAACAATCTGATTCCACGAAAACAAATGTGTAATATCACTTACCTTTTTCCTGCTCCCGACCGTATGTTGTCACCGTTAGGTTTCAGGTCGAGACAGGATGGACGTTTTCATATCACGTTCAAAATCATCAGCAGCGAGCATCTTCAGACCACAGTAACATGCTTATAGACATCTTTCCTGGAAAGAACTTAAGAATACCGAGAAAAAGAACGTTGCTTCAATTCATCTGGAAAGACAAGATCGGCATTTCCATACACCTAAACATGTAATCGTGTAGTTCTATTTTTTAGAAAATTGACCAGAATAATTTTATTATGAGAGGAGGCTGAAATTCAAAGAAATATAACATTTCACCCCCACCCCCCAACACGAGTTGGAACAGAACTATGATTTGTTGATTTATTTAATGTTCAGAATGTTTAAAATTAATTAACTACAAGAACAAAATAGAAACATAATCTGATTCCACGAAAACAAATGTGTAATATCACTTACCTTTCTCCTGCTCCCGACCGTATGTTGTCACCGTTAGGTTTCAGGTCGAGACAGGATGGACGTTTTCATATCACGTTCAAAATCATCAGCAGCGAGCATCTTCAGACCACAGTAACATGCTTATAGACATCTTTCCTGGAAAGAACTTAAGAATACCGAGAAAAAGAACGTTGCTTCAATTCATCTGGAAAGACAAGATCGACATTTCCATACACCTAAACATGTAATCGTGTAGTTCTATTTTTTAGAAAATTGAACAGAATAATTTTATTACGAGAGGAGGCTGAATTTCAAAGAAATATCCCATTTTTCCAGCTTCAACACGAGTTGGGACAGAACTATGATTTGTTGATGGATTTAATATTCAGAATGTTTAAAACTAATTAACTACAAGAACAAAATAGAAACATAATCTGATTCCACGAAAACAAATGTGTAACATCACTTACCTTTCTCCTGCTCCCGACCGTATGTTGTCACCGTTAGGTTTCAGGTCGAGACAGGATGGACGTTTTCATATCACGTTCAAAATCATCAGCAGCGAGCATCTTCAGACCACGGTAACATTCTTATAGGCATCTTTCCTGGAAAGAACTTCAGAATACCGAGAAAAAGAGCGTTGCTTCAATTCATCTGGAAAGACAAGATCGACATTTCCATACACCTAAACATGTAATCGTGTAGTTCTATTTTTTAGAAAATTGAACAGAATAATTTTATTACGAGAGGAGGCTGAAATTCAAAGAAATATCCCATTTTTCTCCCTTCAACACGAGTTGGAACAGAACTATGATTTGTTGATGAATTTAATATTCAGAATGTTTAAAACTAACTACAAGAACAAAATAGAAACATAATCTGATTCCACGATTACAAATGTGTAATATCACTTACCGTTTTCCTGCTCCCGACCGTATGTTGTCACCGTTAGGTTTCAGGTCGAGACAGGATGGACGTTTTCATATCACGTTCAAAATCATCAGCAGCGAGCATCTTCAGACAACAGTAACATGCTTATAGAGATCTTTCCTGGAAAGAACTTAAGAATACCGAGAAAAAGAACGTTGCTTCAATTCATCTGGAAAGACAAGATCGACATTTCCATACACCTAAACATGTTATCGTGTAGTTCTATTTTTTAGAAAATTGAACAGAATAATTTTATTACGTGAGCAGGCTGAAATTCAAAGAAATATCCCATTTCACCCCCCCCCCCAACACGAGTTGGAACAGAACTGATTTGTTGATGGATTTAATGTTCAGAATGTTTAAAATTAATTAACTACAAGAACAAAATAGAAACATAATCTGATTCCACGAAAACAAATGTGTAATATCACTTACCTTTCTCCTGCTCCCGACCGTATGTTGTCACCGTTAGGTTTCAGGTCGAGACAGGATGGACGTTTTCATATGACGTTCAAAATCATCAGCAGCGAGCATCTTCAGACCACAGTAACATGCTTATAGACATCTTTCCTGGAAAGAACTTAAGAATACCGAGAAAAAGAACGTTGCTTCAATTCATCTGGAAAGACAAGATCGACATTTCCATACACCTAAACATGTTATCGTGTAGTTCTATTTTTTAGAAAATTGAACAGAATAATTTTATTACGAGAGGAGGCTGAATTTCAATGAAATATCCCATTTTTCCAGCTTCAACACGAGTTGGGACAGAACTATGATTTGTTGATGGATTTAATATTCAGAATGTTTAAAACTAATTAACTACAAGAACAAAGTAGAAACATAATCTGATTCCACGAAAACAAATGTGTAATATCATTTACTTTCTCCTGCTCTCGACCGTATGTTGTCACCGTTAGGTATCAGGTCGAGACAGGATGGACGTTTTCATATCACGTTCAAAATCATCAGCAGCGAGCATCTTCAGACAACAGTAACATGCTTATAGAGATCTTTCCTGGAAAGAACTTAAGAATACCGCGAAAAAGAACGTTGCTTCAATTCATCTGGAAAGACAAGATCGGCATTTCCATACACCTAAACATGTAATCGTGTAGTTCTATTTTTTAGAAAATTGACCAGAATAATTTTATTACGAGAGGAGGCTGAAATTCAAAGAAATATCCCATTTCACCCCCCCCCCCCCCCAACAAGAGTTGGAACAGAACTATGATTTGTTGATGGATTTAATGTTCAGAATGTTTAAAATTAATTAACTACAAGAACAAAATAGAAACCTAATCTGATTCTACGAAAACAAATGTGTAATATCACTTACCTTTCTCCTGCTCCCGACCGTGTGTTGTCACCGTTAGGTTTCAGGTCGAGACAGGATGGACGTTTTCATATCACGTTCAAAATCATCAGCAGCGAGCATCTTCAGACCACGGTAACATTCTTATAGGCATCTTTCCTGGAAAGAACTTCAGAATACCGAGAAAAAGAGCGTTGCTTCAATTCATCTGGAAAGACAAGATCGACATTTCCATACACCTAAACATGTAATCGTGTAGTTCTATTTTTTAGAAAATTGAACAGAATAATTTTATTACGAGAGGAGGCTGAAATTCAAAGAAATATCCCATTTCACCCCCCCCCCAACACGAGTTGGAACAGAACTATGATTTGTTGATGGATTTAATGTTCAGAATGTTTAAAATTAATTAACTACAAGAACAAAATAGAAACATAATCTGATTCCACGAAAACAAATGTGTAATATCACTTACCTTTCTCCTGCTCCCGACCGTATGTTGTCACCGTTAGGTTTCAGGTCGAGACAGGATGGACGTTTTCATATGACGTTCAAAATCATCAGCAGCGAGCATCTTCAGACCACAGTAACATGCTTATAGACATCTTTCCTGGAAAGAACTTAAGAATACCGAGAAAAAGAACGTTGCTTCAATTCATCTGGAAAGACAAGATCGACATTTCCATACACCTAAACATGTAATCGTGTAGTTCTATTTTTTAGAAAATTGAACAGAATAATTTTATTACGAGAGGAGGCTGAAATTCAAAGAAATATCCCATTTCACCCTCCCCCCCAACAAGAGTTGGAACAGAACTATGATTTGTTGATGGATTTAATGTTCAGAATGTTTAAAATTAATTAACTACAAGAACAAAATAGAAACCTAATCTGATTCTACGAAAACAAATGTGTAATATCACTTACCTTTTTCCTGCTCCCGACCGTGTGTTGTCACCGTTAGGTTTCAGGTCGAGACAGGATGGACGTTTTCATATCACGTTCAAAATCATCAGCAGCGAGCATCTTCAGACAACAGCAACATGCTTATAGACATCTTTCCTGGAAAGAACTTAAGAATACCGAGAAAAAGAACGTTGCTTCAATTCATCTGGAAAGACAAGATCGACATTTCCATACACCTAAACATGTTATCGTGTAGTTCTATTTTTTGGAAAATTGAACAGAATAATTTTATTACGAGAGGAGGCTGAAATTCAAAGAAATATCCCATTTTTCCCCCTTCAACACGAGTTGGAACAGAACTATGATTTGTTGATGAATTTAATATTCAGAATGTTTAAAACTAACTACAAGAACAAAATAGAAACAATCCGATTCCACGAAAACAAATGTGTAATATCACTTACCTTTTTCCTGCTCCCGACCGTATGTTGTCACCGTTAGGTTTCAGGTCGAGACAGGATGGACGTTTTCATATCACGTTCAAAATCATCAGCAGCGAGCATCTTCAGACCACAGTAACATGCTTATAGACATCTTTCCTGGAAAGAACTTAAGAATACGGAGAAAAAGAACGTTGCTTCAATTCATCTGGAAAGACAAGATCGGCATTTCCATACACCTAAACATGTTATCGTGTAGTTCTATTTTTTACAAAATTGACCAGAATAATTTTATTACGAGAGGAGGCTGAAATTCAAAGTAATATCCCATTTTTCCCCCTTCAACACGAGTTGGAACAGAACTATGATTTGTTGATGGATTTAATATTCAAAATGTTTAAAATTAATTAACTACAAGAACAAAATAGAAACATAATCTGATTCCACGAAAACAAATGTGTAATATCACTTACCTTTTTCCTGCTCCCGACCGTATGTTGTCACCGTTAGGTTTTAGGTCGAGACAGGATGGACGTTTTCATATCACGTTCAAAATCATTAGCAGCAAATATCTTCAGACCACAGTAACATGGTTTTCGGCATGTGCACAGTGGATAAACTTATATCTCCGGGAAAAAAAGTTTGGTATTTATTGTTTCAATTTATCTGAAAAGACAAGATAGAGTCTTTCATCCATCCAAACATGTATTCGTTCCATTAGATTTTTTGAAAATTGAATAGAATAATTTTATTACTAGAGGAGTTTGATACAAAGAAATATTAGCCCATATTTTTCTTATAAAAAGAGTTTGAAGGAAACTAGGATTTATTAATGGGTTTTACATTCAGAATGTTTAAAATTAAGCACAAGGACAAAATAGAAACATAATTTGAACCTGTGAATCGGAATTTTAGAATGATTGAGAGCACACGGCTTGACTTTTTCCTTTCGAAGGGAACTATGGCTGCAATTAAGCATTGAAGAAAGCTAGTTTTGGCTATCAAGTCACAAGGACTCTTCCCCTTTTTTTACAAGCAATGCCATAATTCATATAAATTTGAAAATACTTTTTAAATTCCAGTGATTTTTAAAAGTAATAACACATATTATTCCTGTTATTTTAAAAGGTAGTGTGTGAAATTTATCAAAATTTTGTTGCTAGAAATATTCTACACGTCAGGTATTGTAAAACAATCCTATCTGATTTTTACATGCTATCACAAAGCACCATATATCACTAGTGATTCCATCTATTACATTAATATTTCGAGTATTTTGCTGCTCAATTTAATATATGATATTTTGATGAAAATGAGACGGGTATCTTCGTCAAGCGTACTCAATCAAGAAAATGGCCAAGTGAAACACAATCGGTGATCAATAAGATTAAAAAGAAATGCCACCAATTCGTTTTTATTTAAATTTCATTACATTTTTAATAATAAATTAAGTAAATTAAAAGTTTTGTATTAACTGCTTCGCAAAGTAATAATTAAAATAATTAATAAAAATGATGAAATTTATCTAGCGTTACCATGATCTGCATTAAAATGTATCCGTTTTTAGAAAAATTACTTCACAATATGTTGCACTTTTTATAATTATTTTAAAATTTTCTATTTAAAATGCGTTTTTGTAGTACATTCTCACCAAGAATCTGCTGCCTTTTTATTCCGTAAGAATTTTTTAAGCTTAATAGTGAGCTTTAAGTAGTTTTAATTGTCAAATTGGAAAGAAACTTAATTTACAGAAGAAATGGTTGGAAACGCAATTGACATTATTTAATTAATTGTTTAGCATTTTGTTCGCAGGTGCTTCATATATTGCAACGTAAACAAAAGGCTAATATAGAATATGAACTTTTTTATTTCCACGCATACAAAGTATAGTAATCGTCAAAAGTTTCAAACTTGGTATTTTGACGAAACTCTACATTTCGGAACTTCGCGAGTTCGAAAAATACATTTTCGGAAAATGCCCGTCCGTCTCTGTGACAAGTTTGGTTTGGTTGGGTTATATTAACGTCCCATTTGAAGCAACACTAGGGCTATTTTGGGAAGGACCTCGTCATTTTGAACCGCGGTCAGATGACGAGGACGACACCTGAGCTGGCACCCCCCCTCTCCACACCACACCACACCAGAGGGAGGACGTTTGGTCATGACGGATTTAACGTGCAACAGACCCCCTTACACGACTGTTCTTCGGTGGAATCGAGTCACGAACCTGAAACCCTCCGGTTCCGAAGCCGAGACCTTACCACCAGGCCACCTCGGCCCCTCTCTGTGAGAAAGATAACTCAAAAACGCTTTGAATTAGACGAATGAAATTTAGTATATTGTCTTTACACCAAATTTGAAGATTTTTATCAAATTTTAGCAAAATCCATTCAGAAAAAATTCATCAATCCGGCTACTCCGAATATACATGAATACCATAATTACAAAATTAAAAGAGCTAGATAAAATTTAGTGTCTATAATGTAGACACCTATGAAATTTTGTACCCAATCTAAGAAGGGGGTTGTCGGTCTGTATTTTCAGAAACACATAAACGAGATAACTCGAAAACACAATAACTTGAATATACAGGGTGTTTCATAAATGATGGGAATAACTTTAAGAGGTGATAGCACACATCAAGACGAGTAATAGTAAATAGGAAACCAAGTGTCCCAAACGTCTTAAGAAGGAGATTGGCGCCATCAAAGTTTAGGGCCCTAAATTAAAAAAAAAACGGAAAAATGGATCGATTCATTTGCGGTTTTCGCTAAAATCCTTCTTTAAATTAGTATTTTCTTAAAAAATTTTTAAAGACAAAGTTTAAAAAATGCCGATAGAGGGCGCTCTAGATTTTGGAGTACCGAACAACTACTTTTTACCAGTATTTTTTTTATTTTGTTAAATGTTTACTAAAGCTTAGACTTTAACTTAAATTTTGAGAGCAAAATTGAAATTGAATTGGTTTCCTATTTACTATTACTCGTCTTGATGTGTACTATCACCCCTTAAAGTTACTCCCATCATTTATGAAACACCCTGTATATAAAATTTGATATGGGATTTTGGGACTGTAAATGTAATTCTACATCAGATTTTTGCTTCAATCATTTGGAAAAAATGCGTCTAAAGCATAAAATCTATTTTTGGATACTATTAACCACATGCAAGGGATTAACCGCCAAGACTAATACCATCGATTCAGTAAAAAGGCTAAATTTACGCCAAGGTTAATATTTCTTAACTGTTGTAGCCAATGCTATGCAAAGCGTTCCTTGCAATACTTTTATTAGAGAGTACACGAAAAAGTTTTAGGGAGACAATTCCTTCTGATTACATTTGTAAGTTAAGAGAGACAGTTTCTCATAATTGATTTAGAAAGCTAAATACTTTCACATTCTTTTATCATATAATAATAGCATAATTCTTCTATAAAATTAACTGTAAAGGTTGCATTTTAATACGTCAGGATATTCCGCGACAAGGGGGCCGCGGTGGCCTGGTGGTAAGGTCTCGGTTTGTGAGCCGTAGGGTTTCAGGTTCGAGGCCCGATTCCACCGAAGAACCGTCGTGTAAGGGGGTCTGTTGCACGTTAAATCCGTCATGCCAAACGTCCTCCCTCTGGTGTGGTGTGGCGTGGCGTGGAGAGGGGGATGCCAGCTCAGGTGTCGTCCTCGTCATCTGACCGTGGTTCAAAATTACGAGGTCCGTCCCAAAATAGCCCTAGTGTTGCTTTACAACGGGACGTTAATATAACTAACATTCCGCGACAAGCGAAAACAGCAATTAAATCAAATCCGTTATTTTCAATACGTTTGTAAAATTTTCGAATACAAAGCCGAATTAGACACTGTAGGGCCCTTTAGGTAATACAAGATTCGCCTTTTCCTAATCAATTTCATTTATTTATGTATTTTTATTTTAATTGTATTTTTATAAGCAATTTTAAAATAAAACATATTGAAACGAACTGAATTACTAAAATATTTAATCCCGAGTACCTTCCAGAAATTTGGTTTCCGAACTTCACGAATTAAAAAAATTAAATAAAGGAAGTTTTAGCTTAATTCTTTTAAACAAAATCGGTGTATTTTATAAAACACATTTAACACATTCCTAGTATTTAACCCTTTGGGTATATATGCCGAATCGGAACATTCCGTATTTGTTTGAATTTATGTTTCCATTTTTTTTTAAAAAAAATTCTAATTAGAGTGAGTCATTTCAATATCATGTTCTGAATAATACGACGTAAATGAATTCTTACGTAAAAGCTACTGTCTTCACATGTTCAAAGAATCAAATGCGCTTAAAGTCGTTTCAAATAAATGAGTAGTCAAAGGGTTAAATAAAATAATATCAGACTACTGATTTGCGGGTCGGAATCAAAAAAGGAAAACACACCAACGACTTTGAAAACGAAAGAAAAAAAAAGTCCTAAAAACAATGTTCTAAAACTGAAATAACGCTTAAACATTTAAAAAAGTTCTAAGAATGATGTTCTAAAGTAGAAACAATTCTTAAATATGAAAAAGAAAAAAAAATCAGGAATACTACTTTAAAATTTAAATACTTGATTTTAATTTGAATATTTTCAAGAAAATGGCATAGTAAATAAAATGGAAGCACGAGATTAAATAACCTTGGAAATACATTTAAAAAAATTCTTAGAATCATAGGGTCCTCTAAAGTTGTGGGCCTCCAAGGCAGTTACCTACTTGTTATTCCTGCTTTGTTTATCAAGAAATTTACAGAAAGTATGCCATCTTAAAAATATTATGTTAAAAAAATATCGTATCGTAGATAAAGATAAAATAATATATTATTTTTTAAAGTTAATTCGTATTTCTTGTAATAGACCGGTAAGTATCCGTTCCTTTGCTATAAACGTAAAAGCAAAAAAAATAATAAAAGAATTTGATGAAGATATTCTCACAAGATTGGAATTCATTAACAAGAAATCAGATGTCGCTTTGGCAATGCTTACACTTGAAACAACGTCGTGAGAATATTTGCAAATGAGCTTGAGATAAGATTAAAGCGAAAGTTAATTATTTATCTCAGGAACATCCGAAGACTGAAAATTTGAGCTCTCCGAATGCTCGAGGCGCCATCTTCCGGTGACATTTTGAACGTGATTCGAATAGCAATAGGAACATCGTGTAGGTATTAATGACAAAGTGTGAGAAAAGAAAACCAACAAATACACGACAAGGATATTGATTAATCTGTTGACTTTGAAAAAGAAATGTTAAGTAATAAATAAAAGAAAAGAAGAAAGATTTTACTTTCTCTTCGATTAATGATTCTAACGTATGTCCTCATTTCTGAAACACTGTAGTTAAATAACATTTAATATCTTTTCTTGTAATTAATTTTAATTTTGGTTTTCTTAATGAAGATTTAAAATAAAGCTGCAGTATTAAATAATGCTTAGATAGAATATCAACAACCGTAATTATGTTTAATAAATTTCTAAAAAATAAGATTATTAACGGTTGCATTATGTCATTGTCCATTTCCGGATCCGATGATTGTATTTCGCCAAGGGATGATACGCCGAAAGATGAGAAGTTATTACGCTTCTGTTTTGTAGTTATCGTGTTCACTTGAATGGCCAGACAGACAGACTTTCTGTGAATGTAATTTCGTTCAAAATTTGACGGAAATGTACAAATAGAATCGTAAGTCCATCTAGTTCAAAGAATTTTTGAATTATTGTGTTCAGACAGACAGAAAAACAGAATGCCAAAAATATGCTTTTCGAACTCAGGAAGATCTGAAAAATGGAAATCTTCTCTATCTTTTGTATATGTCAAAATAAAAATAATTCAGTTTATTTTAGCTTGCTTAATATACCGTTTCAAAGACACCTGTGATTTATTGCGGAATGAACCGCGAATAGTCAGATGGCAGGATGATACATAAACCAACGGCATTTTTCATAATATTCAGGCCATTAGACAGCATATAATAGCACATGTCGCATGTAGCACATGTCGCAAATATAATTAATCATGATACATATGAATCATGATTAAGCCGCAAATTCGTTCCGAACTTTTGGAGGAAGTTGGGCATCTTCGTAAATTTAATGAATCGAATATAATTTCAACAGTAAGGGGTTGGAACTAGAGTCATATGCTCAACTTTTACAACATTGTGTGCATATAAAACCGGTAATTCTTTAATATCCCTAAAAGCCATTTATTAATTGGTTTTAAAAAATTAAAGGAGATTCGAACTTTTACTCAGAAATATCGTAATGTGATAACATTTTAAGATTGTTTCAACTATTTTTATATTATCATTAAAAATTTACTACTTGTAATTATAGCAAAGATAGCATTCATGCAAATCCATATCAGTACAAACCATCATGTATATAAATGCAATTAAAACAATGAAATTAATCGTTGGCAACAAACAATTATTTTAATGAGATGGTAATTAAAACAATTATTCTTAGCCATCTCGATTTTTTTTTTTTTACTTTGGTCACTTGGAATTGCTGACATCATTGGCGAAATGAAGGGGCACCTTAAACCAGATTTCAACATGCCATGTTCTGTAATAATCAATAAAAATTAGTGTCACCAGGAAGGGAAGAAAAATTCGACAAATTTTAACCCTTTAACAGTCCTGTCGCGTCTCATATGCATCAACTAATCGCTTCTTAAACTTATATAATCAAATTAAACCACTTCGTGACGTTTAAAAGTATTCTAAAATTACATTTAATACACGAAAAAACTTGAAATATTCAATGGACACTTAGTTGAATCAGTAGAACAGCATATTTCCGAAATACCACCTAATTACTAGGTAGAAATAAAATTGTTAACGACTTAAAGGCATCTAATTAAGCAACAGCTACAAGGAAATACCAATAATCTAAATTGGGCTTGTACAAGTTTATTTGTTACAAAATAAGAACGATTCCTTATCAGCAGTGAAATAAACTCCTATCCATAGAAAATAAAATATGTGATCCAAAATTAAAACTATACTAAAGTTATTTTGAAAGTGGAATCGAATTAATTGAATTTTTGATAGAACATACTAAACTTTTGCACGCCTTCTGACTTTTGTAAATATAAGTACAAAACCAAATGCAAACTAATTCAATCCAATCTAATAGAGTCAATTTACATAATATCGCCGCTGCATGGTAAACATAAGTCCGCATTTAACCTAGCATCCAATAATAATTGCAGATTTAACCTAACACCTGATAACTGCATATTTAGCCTAATGTCTAATGAAAACTGAGTATTTAACCGAATCAATTCAATAGTTTAGTTATATTAACGTCCCGTTGTAAAGCAGCACTAGGGCTATTTTGGGACGGACCTCATAATTTTGAACCGCGGTCAGATGACGACACCTGAGCTGGCACCCCCCCTCTCCACACCACACCAGCCAAATCGATTCAAATGCAAAACGATAGTTTAATCCAATAGCGTTAACTCATGACGTCACCGATGCATGACAAATGTGAGTGAGCATTTAACCCGGTGTCTAATAGCAAATGCAGATTTAACCCAACATCTAATTGTTCAAAAGTGGCAATTCACATGACACCACCGTTGCATGATAAATGTAAATGCATATTTAACTTAATATTAACTACACCTTTCTATCAGCAAGATGCATAATGTATTTCACATTTAAGATGGCTTGGAAAATTTGATTATCACGTGACTGCCTCCATTATATTTATTGCAAGTTTTGTTCTAAACTGAGAATTAGAGTAAGAAATCAGGAAGCATCTTTTATCAATGCAATATGATTGGAAAATGAAGGCGAAGTAAATTGATGAAAAGGCGAAAAATATTAATTTCTTTATTCATTCGATATTTGATTCAACGTTCTCAACTGGTCATAAAACATATTCAGATCAATAGTCTTTTGGTTTTCATTTATATAAAAAAATTATCTTTATGAGAGATTCTTATTATAATTTGCTATCTTTAACCCTTTCGACCCTATGATGACATTTCGACTCAACAGAGTAATCAACTGACGTCATCGTTCCGATTGTACTTATGATTTTCTAGATGGCAACAAGATGTTAGTACAAATGGGTAATGAGTGAATAATTTTAATTAAAATTATTAATTTTATCCAAATTTATTAAGTATAAGATACTTTTAATTGCTTTGTTCAACATTTAATTTTTTTGCTAAAAAATAGTAAATAACTTGGATTCAAAAGAATTAATAATCATTAAATGTCGAATAAAAGGAAAATCATACAAAATTGATGAAAAATATGATTGAAATCTACTTGGAAGAAAATGCCAATAATGCTAAATCGTCAAAGTAGCTAGTGCACAACTAATGAGGCAAAAAAAAAAAAGTAAACAGATTAGGGAAAAAAACTATTATATTTCTTGTTTGGATTACCAAATTGGTAGCAATGGATACATTAAAGTGGCTTTCAAACCTAAAAATGTATGATAAAATAAACTCTCTTAGATGACAAAAAGATGAAATTTCCCCATACCACAATCACTAACTTCATTTACAAAATAATCCCTAATTTGCACAAGATAATAAAATACTAACTATTTCGGGACGGGAGGCCTCTATCCTAGATACACGCATGGGACGCAAAGGAATCATCCCACAGGACGGGGATTGCGTTGCTAAACCAAACTTTGAAAAAAAAATCACAAAAAATAAAATTTAAGTGTTAAGATAACAAACATTGCCATGTTTGTTATCTTTTTAGATTATTAGTTTATTTATAATACGAGCACATTCTTCCTCTCACAAATTGCATTTTCTTTCCATAGTATAAAACGAAACCAAGTTTCCGCAATAAAAAGAGAAACGCACGAAATATATCCTAAACCTACGCAAAATACATAAGAACCCGAAAAGACAACGGTTACATAGTTATAACAAAAAGAAAATGAAGAAACTCAAATGATTCTACCAAGTGGAAAGTTACACAATCCAGCATTATTTATGTATATTACTCTTACCTCCCTCCCCCACAACTGTTGATGAGTAAAATGTCAAAGTCAGGTTGAATATGAGCAAACTGAAGGTCAGGATACTAAAACTATATTTCAAAAGTAATGGACACAGGGAGTCGTGACAATTAAAAATTATTTCAGTTTAAAATGCACGTATGCATCGCCATCCCATGAGTTCGATTTCGAGAAATGCATGGATAATACGCCCGGCTATGAGAGACGCTCGTAGGTGTAGCATATATGACACATGGAAGGGCTGAAGATTTTCAAGTGACTAAAACGCATTTTGCATTATATCAGTAATTAAAAAGAAATGACTAAATTATTCAACCTCCTGAATTCTCCTGTCCGAAATTAAGATAGCTAGCTAACACCCAGGACAGTCCACGTAGCACTCATTCTATTAATTGCTGTTCAATTTCCTTCTGTCACCTGCCATGTCACTCATAACAGCCGTAACGTGACAAAATTAACTTCATTTATAAACATGGCCTTGACTGACTTTTATGAATAATTAATTCTTCACCGGAGACTTATCTCTGAACACTAATTACTCACATAATTTATTTTGTTCTCATGTCTGAGGGGTAGAGAAGTATTCCTGAAAAAAGCTCTCACACCCTTCACAACCCTTTCCCCGAATCACATGATCTCTATCCATCTCTATCCGAAGAGACACTTTCCCACAGTGGGCTCGTTCTGCACCCAGGGCACGTCCCCGCTGTTAGGACTCTCGAGGTTTATGAGGCTCGTTTCGCGTCACTTTTTTCGATGCTCGTCCACTTGCCACTCAAATGGGCACGATATTTCAAACCGGTGATGGTTATTTCCTCCTCGGGAAGGCGAGGAAACATTATTTCTGTCGGCAGCAGATAAATGGTTTCGTTTGCTGGAATAAATGTGTACATTGGATGAAACTAAAAGATGAACTGACGAGTTTGTGGGGGCACCAAACCGATTTGTCGAGTTGGTGGTGGAATAATGTATATTCTCGGTTTGAATGAAGTGGATCATAATGAATGATGAATTGGCAAGATATCGAAAAAAATCATTTGAGTAGTAAAGCTACCAAACTGCTTTGAGAATTGGTAAGGACTAAAAGATGTCGACTCGATTCATGGCACAATACCTAATTCCTAAATTATTAGAGACATATATTTTCAATTAGAAAAATGCTTCAACCTTTTATTTACAAAAGTATTTTACCATCAATTATGCAAATTTATTTTTGAACCATCAGTTAAGTTTTGGTACAGAATAAACCCAGGGAGACGAAAAAAACCTTATAATTAATTAAAATAATTCAATTAATTAAATTAATAAGATACTTTTAATTCATATCTACTGCTTTCTATTGAAAATATGTTCTTCGAGTTCTTTCAAATACTGTTAGAAAAAAATAGTCATCAAATTATCAGCCGGATTTAAACGGTACTTAAACCCTTTCTAGGGCGGTGGCAAGTATGTTTCCCACCAAATTTATCAATTTTTGTATGAATTTATATAGGTTGGCATCAGTTCTGACACATTTTTTTAGAAAGACAGAAACGTAGATTCTTTAGTTCTTTATTTTACACAAAATGATGCGTCTTGATTTGATACTTAATTAATTAACCAAATTAATTAATCAAATTAAATTTATCTAATAAGTTAAATGAATCCCTTTTCTTATTCCAATTTCAAGCCTAAAAATATTTTAACATAATATGACTAGAAAAAAATGGCCCTTAAAGGGTTAAAAAGGATTTTGAGTTTATTTCTGGGATTTGGATTACGGAAAGGATTCTGGAATCATCTTTTAATGAATTAATTAACAAGCAAATTTTCCCATAATAAAAGTTGGTCAGGGATGACTTTTGTTAAAATGGGCATCATTTCTAAGTAGGAAAATGTGTCTCTCTTTGACAGCGTAGTAGCGTTGGTAAATAAAGGATTAAATAAAATAAAGAATTTTGTTTTTGAATGAGTTAATAAATACTATGTTGAAAGCATAATGAAATTTAAATTTATATACAGCCTTACAGCCTTATTAGACCTATTTAGTGAAATATTCATGACGTAAAATTCTAAATAAAAAAAATGTTTCCCACTTTTTTAACCAAAATTAACCGAGAGTTGAAATTATATGCATGACTATTTCAGATGATTTTATATTGCTTCAAGGAGCAACTATCAATGGACCCTATTTCGATTGTTGATGATCTAAAATTAAAGATATAAAATGCTTCCTAACATGAAAAGTTTTTATCGTAAAAGAACGGAACTTTTCCAGCTTAAGATTTTAGTGTCTCACGAATATTTTAAATAAAACTACTTAAAAATTTAGATTTCGTAATTTTTCCAAATGCACATTTAAAGGAACAAATAACAGAAATGTTATATTATATATATAGTTATGCCGCTTGAATTATTTATCCAATTGGTTTTATGTACATATCTAATGACACAGAAGATAATTTCCATGTCTTGATTAGAGTGATATATTCTGAATGCGCTTATATTTTACGGTTCGACTGATTTGTTGAATTAACAATTATTTTTAAACAAAGAATATTTTGAAAAATCTGGTTGGAATGTTTGATCACTAATTTTTGACTCAACTACATTGGAATTTTTATTTTGAAAAATACAATGGTTAAAGAAAAATTTTTGATATATGCATCAGTTCAAAATGAAGAGCAAGTTCAACGATTCAACTTCTGTATTCACACTATGATATGTAAAATATTTGCAGCTGAATAGAATCACCTATTATTTTTAGGATGCTCTTATAGTGGCTCATAAATGAGTTAAAACTAATAAATCTGAAATACCAAAGTAAATTACGTGAGAAAAAATCCCTATTAATACTACTAATGGTTTGGGAGGGGTGAAAGTAAGAAAATATTGCATCTAAAAAGACTAATCTTGAGAACAGATTAAAAAAACCTACATTCAAACAATATGGCGGATGCGAATAAAATAATTGCAAGATAAAAATTCAAACATATTATTTCAAAGCATGACAGTAGCAACAATCAATGGACCCTATTTATTGGAAATGATTGTTGATGATCTAAAATTAAAGATATAAAATGCCTCATAACATGAAAAGTTTTTATCGTAAAAGAATGGAACTTTTCCCGCTTAAGATTTTAGTGTCTCACGAATATTTTAAATAAAACTACTTATAAATTTGGATTTCGTAATTTTTCCAAAAGCACATTTAAAGAAACAAATAACAGAAATATATATGTCGTTTGAATTATTTATCCAATTGGTTTTATGTGCATATCTAATGACACAGAAGATAATTTCCATGTCTTGATTAGAGTGATATATTCTGAATGCGCTTATATTTTACGGTTCGACTGATTCGTTGAATTAACAATTATTTTTAAACAAAGAATATTTTGACAAATCTGGTTGGAATGTTTGATCACTAATTTTTGACTCAACTACATTGGAATTTTTATTTTGAAAAATACAATGGTTAAAGAAAAATTTTTGATGTATGCATCAGTTCAAAATGAAGAGCAAGTTCAACGATTCAACTTCTGTATTCACACTATGATATGTAAAATATCTGCAGCTTAATAGAATCACCTATTATTTATAGGATGCTCTTATAGTGACTTATTAGTGAGAAAAAAAATTAATATATCTGAAATCCCTATTAATGTTACTAATGGTTTGGGGGTTGGGTTGAAAGCAAGAGACAATATTGCATCTATAAAGATTAATCTTGAGAACAGATTATAAAAACATACATTCAAACAACATGGCGGATGCGAATAAAATGATTGCAAGATAAAAATGCAAACATATTAGTGAGAAAAAAAATTACTATATCTGAAATCCCTATTAATGCTACTAATGGTTTGGGGGTTGAAAGTAAGAAAATATTACATCTATAAAGATTAATCTTGAGAACAGATTATAAAAACAATATGGCGGATTCAGATATTCATACATTTAAACAATATGACGGATGCGAATAAAATGATTGGCTTATAGTGGCTCATTAGTGAGAAAAAAATTAATATATCTGAAATCCCTATTAATACTACTAGTGGTTTGGGGTTGAAAGCAAGAGAAAATATCGCATCTATAAAGACTAATCTTGAGAACAGATTATAAAAACATGCATTCAAACAATATGGCGGATGCGAATAAAATGATTGCAAGATAAAAATGCAAACATATTAGTGAGAAAAAAATTAATATATCTGAAATCCCTATTAAAATTACTAATGGTTTGGGAGTTGAAAGAAAGAGACAATATTGCATCTATAAAGATTAATCTTGAGAACAGATAAAAACAATATGGCGGATTCAAATATTCATACATTCAAACAATATGGCGGATGTGAATAAAATGATTGGCTTATAGTGGCTCATTAGTGAGAAAAAAATTAATATATCTGAAATCCCTATTAATACTACTAGTGGTTTGGGGTTGAAAGCAAGAGAAAATATCGCATCTATAAAGACTAATCTTGAGAACAGATTATAAAAACATACATTCAAACAATATGGCGGATGCGAATAAAATGATTGCAAGATAAAAATGCAAACATATTGGTGAGAAAAAAATTAATATATCTGAAATCCCTATTAAAATTACTAATGGTTTGGGAGTTGAAAGCAAGAGACAATATTGCATCTATAAAGACTAATCTTGAGAACAGATTATAAAAACAGACATTCAAACAACATGGCGGATGCGAATAAAATCATTGCAAGATAAAAATGCAAACATATTGGTGAGAAAAAAATTAATATATCTGAAATCCCTATTAAAATTACTAATGGTTTGGGAGTTGAAAGCAAGAGACAATATTGCATCTATAAAGACTAATCTTGAGAACAGATTATAAAAACATACATTCAAACAACATGGCGGATGCGAATAAAATGATTGCAAGATAAAAATGCAAACATATTAGTGAGAAAAAAATTAATATATCTGAAATCCCTATTAAAATTACTAATGGTTTGGGAGTTGAAAGCAAGAGACAATATTGCATCTATAAAGATTAATCTTGAGAACAGATAAAAACAATATGGCGGATTCAAATATTCATACATTCAAACAATATGACGGATGCGAATAAAATGATTGGCTTTAGTGGCTCATTAGTGAGAAAAAAATTAATATATCTGAAATCCCTATTAATACTACTAGTGGTTTGGGGTTGAAAGCAAGAGAAAATATCGCATCTATAAAGACTAATCTTGAGAACAGATCATAAAAACAGACATTCAAACAATATGGCGGGTGCGAATAAAAAGATTGCAAGATAAAAATGCACACATATTAGTGTGAAAAAAATTAATATATCTGAAATCCCTATTAATACTACTAGTGGTTTGGGGTTGAAAGCAAGAGAAAATATCGCATCTATAAAGACTAATCTTGAGAACAGATCATAAAAACAGACATTCAAACAATATGGCGGGTGCGAATAAAAAGATTGCAAGATAAAAATGCACACATATTAGTGTGAAAAAAATTAATATATCTGAAATCCCTATTAATACTACTAGTGGTTTGGGGTTGAAAGCAAGAGAAAATATCGCATCTATAAAGACTAATCTTGAGAACAGATCATAAAAACAGACATTCAAACAATATGGCGGGTGCGAATAAAAAGATTGCAAGATAAAAATGCACACATATTAGTGTGAAAAAAATTAATATATCTGAAATCCCTATTAATACTACTAATGGTTTGGGAGTTGAAAATAAGAGAAAATATTGTATCTATAAAGATTAATCTTGAGAACAGATTATAAAAACAATATGGCGGATTCAAATATTCATACATTCAAACAGTATGGCGGATGTGAATAAAATGATTGCAAGATAAAAATGCAAACATTATTACGAAGCATAACCATAGCATTGTAAGCAAAAATAGAGCAGAGAAACACTGCACTAATATTAAAAGAAAGTATAATAAAGTAATCGAATAAAGCATGTCAACACAAAATAATGCTATAAAAAAGTACACGTAAACACAAAATAATAATATAATATAAGAAATAGAATAATAAAAAATTGGAACAAATTACAAAATTTAAAAATATTCACATACCAAGATGATATCTAAAAATGGCAATCAGTAGGTTGAGCTAGCGCTGAATTCTCCAGACTTCCATACTACATTTATGTGAAATCTTTTGATCCGCCATTTTACTGCCATCGATTTTACCATGCATAAGACTGAGATAAATCGTGGGGTAAATGGTATTAATTCCTCAAAAACTTGGAAGTATGTTTTACAATCACCTTTAATTAGAATTAAACAAGGTGACAGGTTAAAAGTAAGAGGAATTCATGCTAAAGGTAAAGACACAATCACAGCGTTCTGTGGCCTTGATATTATTGTTGCCACAATAGAAGAACAAACTTTATGTACAATATTTACAAATATTACAGATTGAAACTCCTCCTCACCATGGTGAGAAGGTTATCGGTCAAGATTTCATCCTTGTAATCAGACCACAATGAGGAATCCCTTTATGGTGTAGAAAGAATTTCCGTGCAGTTTTTTGACAAATTAGTAAATGTGTATTATAAATGGAATTAGATTTCTAAGCCTAATTAAAATGGAATTAGATTTCTAATTCTAGATATCCACCAGGCCACTGTCTTCCTGTTCATTTTATTGGCACTTTGGTTCACATAACAAACATGTTACATATTATTTTATACGCATACCATGTGTCATCTAAATGCACATAATTTTATATTATTTTAGACTCATTTCTTCAAATATTAAATGTAATATGCGTTGTGGTATACTAGAATTAAGCTGGCGCTGTGCATTGGATGCCAATCATATGAACATAGATTAACCCCATAAAGAAAGTTTGAATTGTTATATTCACGATTAAGTGGTAACTCACGGATGGAAAGAGGTTGAAATATATTTAAAAAAACATAAATTAAATTATAATTTTATGAAATGTTGCAGAATTTTTAGCACTATTTTTTAATCCTTGATCTTTTTACTGCGGAATTTATATTTAAAGCCCCTCAGGTTCTCCTTTTTAAAGTCAATAGGTGACTCATAGATATACGTCGAACGCAATGCAAATGGTTGCATAGTAAATTTTACGAAAACTCATAATAAAAAGAATAAGATTTCATTTTTATTAGATAAAAAAATTACACATCGATTGCCCAAAATCAAGATTACACGTCGAGCGCGTTAAACTGGTTAAGTTATAGATGGCCGGCGTCCTGGCATAGGGATAGCGCGTCTTCACCATGATCCGGGTTCGAGTCCCGGTTCGGGCATTATTGTTCTATCTGTGAGGTGTGTGAATGTGCCACTCTGTATAAAGGGTTTGTGCAAGCGAATGTGATGCATGAAAGTAGATAAGTCGTACTCTTGGCACTAGTTGGCGCTATTGAAAAAACAAAAGACGCTCACTCGGCTTAAATCGCTGAAAGATAACTGTCAGCGGGCTTGTAAAGAGCCATAAATCACAGCAAACACACATAGTTATAGAAGTAGAAATTTGAACCCTTTAGAACACGTTATTCTATTAATAGCCTTATCTTTAAGGACTTAAGGGCTCGAGCTCGTGTTTAGATAGTAATATTTGATACATATATAGGTTTGGTAGCATCATTGTGAATCAAATTTTTTCATATTTATTTTGAATTGTAAAGTGGAGCCTCATATTGGAACTGTGGTAACACGCGTTCAGGGCATAATATAATGTTTCCACCCACAGTCCTCATCAATTGTTTAGTAAATACAGATAGTGAGAGGGACATACCATTTTTTGTCGCTCCTTTCACGATATTTCATTTAAAAAATGGTATAAATATATAATGCTTTGTATTGGCTTCACCCCTTAAGATTGACGCCTGAGATATTAATACCTCTCTCGCCCCATCGGTAGCTACTTTACTGCAGCCTTAAATGACGTTTCATCTTTATGTTTAATCAAAGATAAAAATTACTGACATTATCTTCGAAATAGAACTTCAGAGGATCAAGCAGAAAAATTTCTTTGAAATTTATAAATAATGATTGATGAAACATTATTTTTTGAGATCATGACTTTTCTTTATATATAACAACCTTTTTGCACTCGGATGGCGACTCTCACTCAAGACGGTGCATCATTTTTACATTTTATTTATTTATTTTATTAATTTTAACAGGCCGGGATAACCTGGTTGGTAGAGAGTCGGTTTCGCGTCTCTTAGGTTGCGAATTCGGACTCCGCCGGCCGAAGATTCCCCGCGTGCTTGGTGGCTGACGCGCGTTAAATCTGTTGTGGTCACAAAGTCCTCCATGTCGAGAGTAATACCACTGGGGGTACTGGATCAGGGGTGATCGTTCTCTGATTTAGATCTAAATTACGATCTGTGGTTGAGTGAATGAAGTCCGCCCCGTAAAAAGGGTTGTGACGTGTTTGTAGCTAAGTCGTTCTCTTGGCACTAGATTGCGCTACTATAGAAACAAGAGGCCCCCTCCCCAGGCTTAAATCGGCTATCTTCGAACAGCGGGCTTGTCCATGGCAAGTGCCATAAGAAACAACAGCAAGAATAATTTTAATTGTTAAAAGTACCTGCAGAGTAGTAAGAAGATGGAAATTAATCAAACGGGAGAATTCAACTGAAAACAATTATATGTATTTATTTTTAGGGGCAATAAACAAGTCTGTATTAGATGAATAATCATGCATCGAATTACTTTTCCTGGTGCAAAGGGTTAAAATATCCCTGAATTGACATTTATATCTCTAATATTGCTATATTTTTAAATGATGTATTTTTTTCTCTCTCTCAGTTTATAAAAGCAAACATATTTCAAAGAATTTTAAAATCAATACTAATTTTATCTCAGAAGCTGTGTCATCTGAATCAGCTGGATCGTACATCAGCATTTTCTGTGAAACTTAAATGACAAATTAAAAAAGATGCATAATTATTCTGAACATAAACAAATACTTCTATTCTACGGAACGGAAACTTCTTGTACTTCGACTTTCACCTTCTAGCAAAAGATTCCTTTTCAACCTTCTATTTGAAATAGCAAATCTCAATTAAAAACCACCATTGTGAGGTCGCACTGTTTACTGAATATTGTCGTGCTCTATCCCCCCTTCTAAGTTGCTCTCCCCCCCAACTTTAATGACTTTCCACACGCAATCACACTTCCGTTTGAATAATGCAGCTTGTGGCCCGGGGCTGTTACTTGCTGTCACCTATTAATCTTAGTCTGCCAAACGATTTCTTTGCTTGTGCGACGAGGTGTGTTTCGAACAGTAAAGAGGACGGAAAAGCCTTAATTGACATCTTGATTGGATTACGCCTACTCTCTTTGCAAGAGTTTTAAATTTTGATTGGATTTGTACCTTGGACGAAGCTCGTTTAGGGAAACTTTGCATAATATGCATCACAAATAAATATCTGTTAATTAAATTTGAGAAAAATTGAGAAGATGTGGTTGCTATTAGAAGGCTGGTGTTGCCGAGAGCTTTTTTACACTCTTTACACATAAGGCCGGCCCTGGAGGAAAGGTAATTTGAGAGGCCTTGAAGCAAATTTCGTACAAAAGATAACAATTTATTGCCTTCTGCTATTTATTATGTTGCACAGATTGATATAAGAATTAAAACAATTTTGAAATTAGCATTTTAATTATGAAAACCAGAGGGAATGACCTTGTGAATTTTCTCTCATATTTCTTGATAAATGCTTTATCCCCTTTTTCCACCATATAAAACTGTGGATCTTGGATTAAGCTGCAAACGCTAATAGTAATCCAAATTTTAATTTTACAGTCTCATACATGAGCGCTTTGCGCTTTTTAGTATATTAAAGATAGCCGAATACAGATTATGGATCACTTTTTTTTTCAAATGGATATAAACCAAATGTTGAGACAACCTTACAGTAATAAGATCTAAAAACAAATGTCTTATTTAAATCATTGAATTCTTGAGTTATTGTATTTGCATGCATGTGACAGTTCTGACCAACAAACTTCTGACCGATTTTGTTCAAAATTTCACATGGATATACGATTCTAAGCCAGTGTGCCAAATTTAATCCGTACAGATATATCGTATTCTCTTGCATTAGGATAATAGGACGGACAATATACTTGGAAATATATTACGTTTGAAATTTGATAGAAATCTACATACTTGATTGATGAGCCAAATTTTGTTTTTATGAGTCATCATATTCACAGCGAGACATAATTAAAACAACGCGTATTTTGAACTCAAAGTGGTTTGAAAATTAAAATCTTGAATACGAATTTTTTTTAAACTTTGTATTCTTCGTACACGGTAAAGTAATAGTAAGTAGTAAAACACAAATCAAAAGGATTGGAAGTTAAAACTTAATTAGATTGCAACAATCTATAAAATGCAACTTGATATATGAATTACAAGAACATGTTCCTAAACGTTCTTAGATTTAGTTTAGTTATATTAATGTTCCGTTGTAAAGTAACACTAGGGCTATTTTGGAAAGGACCTCATAATTTCGAACCAAGGTAAGATGACGGGGACGACACAGATTTAGTGAAACCGAAAAATAATATAAATAACAACATGTGGTGAATGTATAACTTCTTCTTTCAAATATACTGGAAGTTTGTTGGTGATAATGCATCCTACTTCCTTTAATATCTGTCATTCCGAGCACGATAATGTTGCTATTCATCAAACACTGTTGTTATGATGCTGTTATGAATTTGTATTCACCCAAATCTGTGTTTGTGTATTTTATCAATGTTTCTTTTCTTTTATCTGATTTATTGATAAACAGCCACCTGAAACGACGATCCCTTTGCGTTTTCGATCCTCTAGCCAGCGAGAATGTTAATTAATATTAATTAACATTCTCGCTGGCTAATTAATTACCAGCGAGAATGTTCTCTCGAAACTTTCTTCCGTACTCACAATAGAGGCCTTATCTCTCTGACTCTGCATAAAATTGTGGAACGTTCGTTAAGGCCGTTTTGTTGCAAGAATATGCATCATTGTCGCTTCTTTGCAGACGGACTGATACCGAAATTTGACAGAAAAGTACAATTGTAGTCACAAGATAAAACACCGAATTTTATTTATTTAAGTCATTGCTTTTGTGAATTATTACGTTTACAATCCCCATAGGGATAGCGCGTCTTCCCCGTGATCTGGACGTGCAGGGTTCGAGTCTCGGCTCGGGCATGGTTGTTCTTCTGTGTTCTATCTGTGAGGTGTGTGATATCCCCCCCCCCTGTAAAAAGGAGTTGTGCAAGCAAATGCGACGCATGAAGTAGCTAAGTCGTACTCTTGACCCTAGTTGGCGCTACAGAAAAAATAAGAGACGCTCACTCGGCTTAAATTACTGACAGAGAACTGTCAGCGAGCTGGTAAAGTGCTATAAGTCACAACACAACAGCAACATAATCATCCAAAAATTCGAAGCGACAGATGGTCAACCATTTGAAAGATTTGGTTCTAAATTTGATATTTTAGATTTTAAACCTGCTCATCAAATTTCATCTGGTTCTTTGCGTTTTGTAGCAATCGAGATCATCATAACTGAATGGATAGACATACAGACTTCTTGTGATTTCGTTCAAAATTTGATAGAAATCTAAAATCGTAATTCCATGTACCAAAATCGGTCATTTCTCTCAAAGCGGTTTTGTGTTCTAGTCTTCGCATACAGACAGGCATAATGGCAAAAACTGTGTTTTTCGAATTCAAGGATGTCTGAAACATGGAGATTCATCAAAATCTGGAGTTCAAATTTTTAATACAATAGTTCCTTTACTTTTTATACGAGAAAATAAAAATCACTTGCTTCTATATGCCCGAACTATTTGTAAAGCTGGTGAACAACTTCTTGAGGCTCCTTGAGCAATAAACCAGCCACACATTTAATAGATCAAGTTCATTACCGTAATGTTAAAAGGCTTGGTGCATTTTATTTCCAGCAACATTTATTTTTTTTTAACATTTAAAAAACTTCGAATTTTTTAAAATTATTTTCATTGAATACAATTATTTTTGAATACAATTGAATACAATTTTTTTGAATACAATTATTATTTAATTACAGTTATTAAGGGAATTACAAAGGTATCATGCAGTTTGCATTAACCAAAGATTTCTGTATTCAAATTAATATCAAGTTAACAGCAAAGCATCTTTCATTGACATTGAAAATCTTCATTTCCACTGATTCTGAAAGGACCAATCCCATCTGGGGAAAAAGTCAATACTGCTTTCATGTAATGAAATATAAAGTGATTACAAATTAAGTTTGCAACTCGTCTACAGTTTACAGAAGTGCTAAAATCTGAATATTCTTCGACTATTTAGAAAAAACTCGATTAGGAACGCTCAGGTAGCAAGAATGATATCTGAGTTAGTAGAATACACAGCATTTTTCTATAAATAAATTTGAAGAAAACCGTTCCTTACAAGGAATATATTTTTATAAACATATTTCAATGTTTTAAAGAAATTCGTTAAAAAAATGGATGGATTTTTACTTTTTAGTATATGAAGTATAGAGGAAGTATTGTAATCATAGAAAAAAAATCTTGAGATTCTGACGAATCTCCAGGTTTCAGATCTCCCTGGGTCCGAAAATCCATTTTTGGCCTTATGTTCGTCTACCTATCTGTGGATACGATAACTAAAAAACGCTTTAAGCTAAACTACTGAAATTTGGCACACTGAATTAGACCAAATTTGAACGAAATACATTCACAGGAATTTTGTATCTAATTATATCAATGGAAAAACAATTTCTTTTCCACTATACAAAACAGGGAAAGAGGTATATTCTTTTCGAATAGGTGGTGATTAAACCTTGATTAAACTGCGCCAGGCGCATGGTTAAAATAATAGAAATTGTGGACAAAAAATTACATTAAAAATAATTGTACCAAATGATATTAAAAAATTTACATTGAAAAACTGAATTCCACTCAGTAAAAAGGTGAAAATATTATGAAAAAATCAAATGGTAAAACTAAATTTTACGTGAAAGCAAGTGACTCATAAAAACTGAAAAACATTTTCAGGGGATGTGCTCCCACTAAGATATTGTTAAAGACAGGTGGGAGAAATCTTAATAGATTCGATTAACTTTTGCATAGAGCCCGTTAAGTAAACTAAGCCAGTTTAGAAGTGGATCTATAGCGAATTGTTAAGGGAATAAAGAGCAGGGATCACAGTACAGCGTAAGATATTAAGTGTGTGGATGATGTTACATGACATGCGTGATCATGTTTGCTATATGTACATAAGGTCACTCTCTCCTTATCATTTTAATAACAGTTTTCAATACATCAAAAGAATTGAATGGAAAATGAAGAAATATATAAAAAAAAATTCTTCATTTTCAATGTTAATTTGAAATTAGAGATGTTTGAAAAAGCACTTCAGTGATTATGCATCGATTGAAATCCTTTATAACTTGTCATTTCCCTCAAAATATTGCATATGTTTAGGGAAATATTTCTTTAGAAAGTTCATTTCAACTCTTTTCTAAATAAGGGAATCAATAAGCGGTGTGAGGCATTTAAATAGCTCGACCAATTACGTTTCTTAGAAAGCCCATTCTTCCTGAACATGAAAATTGATAAGAGGTGCTAACAAGTGTTTGATTCGAAAGAAAATAAAAGTCGAACACCTCTCATCGCTGCGAAAGAAGATCCTGAGATATCCTTTTCTAAGAATATTGAAAAATAAACTTTATTTTGTTTTATTGTTTAAAAAAATACTATTCATTGTTTAAAAGATAACGCGATTCATTCGCTGTATTCAGATTTATATTGCACCATAAAAAGTGATAGAATCGAAGATGAAAATGAAAGGAATTTCAAAAATTTTTCACAATCTTAGCTCCAATACAAAAAGAACCACAGATGCATCAAAGATCACACTTCTGCTTCTCTGACGTCAGCGTTAACAAAACTATAGATAAATGTCTGGGCGAAATTTTCTGCTAATTCACCACCGCGGAGGTCACTTTCGTTCTTTAGTATCTAAAATGAAGTCGCAGTGCTCGAAGGGGGTATCAAGCCTCTAAATGGACTCGTCACACTATGTCTCCAAGTCACCTGAAAGCTTCCCCCCTCCACCTCAGATGTGACACCACTATTGCCCAGTTTCGAGTACCTGTTACGCTTTTTAATCTTCGGTTATCGGGTCTCCATGTTCCATGTCGTTGTTTTAAGCGAAAGTTGACGAGATAGCGATTATCAGTGGAGGTCGGCGACAACTTGGCGCCCGGACCCCCCGCCGATGATTGGCATTTGACAGACGTCACCAATCTCTGCGCACGGGAATCGATTGGGACTGTGATAAGGAAGGAAAGGACTCGAGGACTTGTCGCATGAACCGACTGTGATTGCGAGTTGTGATTCGCTGCCCAGAAGGTTTCCGTTCGGTTCTCGTGTTTTCCTTTTTTTTTTTTTTTTCTGTTTTTGTTGTTGGCTGAAATAACACTTACTACGCAGAGAGGTTATCTCTTATAAAGTTATTTTTTGATACAGCTCTTCGTAGAGGTAGTGGTGAGAAAAAGCATGACTTTCGAGGAATTTAATTTCTAGTTAAGATAATGTTGTGTTTTTTTTTTTTTTTTAAATTTCAACATAGAGATGGAAGTGATAAGAAAGTCAAAACACTTGAAAGCAGATAGTGTGAACTTCGTTATTAATACAAAAAACTAAAGACGCAATTATCATCATTTGACTTGCCATCGACGTAAGCATTTTTTGCTTCATAAGATTACGAGCAAGCAAAAAGCTTAATTTACATTTACTAATTTACTGACTTTCAATATTCAACGAATCTCTGCGTTAAGAATTAAAAGAATTATAATAATTATAATTCATTGAAAAAGCAGTGGAAGTGTTCCTTTCGAGCACTTCTCGAATAATTCGTCATAAAAATCCCTCCTCCCCATTAGCAAAAAGCTTCAATACAAACAAACAAATGTTTGGACTAAATTTAGTCGTGAAAGAAGTGCCAAGGCAGATTCACCGCAGATGCTTCATGCCGAAATATTAGTATAAAGAATTATGAAGCGTTTTTTAAATGAATATATATATAAAATATATAAATAAGTTTATAAACTGGATAGGACCACGGTGGCCAAGTGGTAAGGTCTCGGCTTCGAAACAGGAGAATTTCAGATTCAAGACCCGATTCCACCAAAGAACCGTTATGTAAGCGAGCCAGATGCACGTTAAATCCATCGGGGCAAAAGCCCTCCAGCTGGTGTGGTGTAGAAGCTTGGAGAGGGGTTGCCAGCTCAGGTGCCGTCCCCGTCATCTGTCTGCGGTCCATCAGCCTGATGCACGTTAAATCCATCGGGGCAAAAGCCCTCCAGCTGGTGTGGTGTGGAAGCTTGGAGAGGGGTTGCCAGCTCAGGTGCCGTCCCCGTCATCTGTCTGTCCCAAAATAGCCCTAACGTTGATTTAGAACGGGACGTTAATATAATTAAAGCTAAAACTTAAAAAAAACTATAAACTGGTTATTTGTAAATTTTGAGTTATAATTATGTCAAGCAAGAAACGTTCAAATTGTTCTACAGGTCAAGCCTAGACCTATATATATGGCACGATCTAGAGCTATTAAATATGGCATATAATTGCTCCTTAAGAAATAGATGTTCTTTAAGAAAGAAGTTTTTAAAATTTTACTTATATTTAAATAAATTTTATTTATATTTTATTAAAAATTGATCGAAATTTTAATATCTTTCCTTTATAATTTCGTAGAATACATCTAATATAATTTGGAGTATGTATAAAATTTATTTTTAGACCACTTTCAAGGTTTAAAAAATTAGCTTTTTAGTAACATGAATTTCCTTTTCTCACGGTTTATTATTTTTCTTTTTGAATTTCAGTGAATTTTTCAAAATTAATTAGAAATGCAATTTTGTAGCAATGTCTTTTTAATCCTTTGCGGAAATGCCTGTAAAAAATATCATGATAGAAAAATTTATATGAAAACTTTAATAGCTCTAATATGGTTAAGTCAAAACCAAAATTATATTTCTCAGTTTATTGCTAACTATTCCTTAAATATATTTCAAAATGTGCAAATTTTTAACATCATAAAGTTTTTACTCTAACATTTTTCAACCCTGTAATTTGAGGAAAGTAAAAATTGTTACGCCCTGAATGCAGTGGCTGATGCAATCAAATTTGGCAAATCAAATTTAAGATAGTATCATGTTACAATGTAACGGACTGGAGGTTTCAATTTCTTTCTTTTCCATCTATAGCGGCGGAAGGATTAAAGAAAAACGTAGACAACTCAATGCTTCAAAGTGAATTTTTGCAACAGTGTGCATCATATTGTAGTGGGAGGATATTTCAGAATTTACAGATGTCGTCGGAACAGAAAAATATATTAGAACAGGTGGAATTTTGGAACATGAAACATATTGGAAAGCTCTGAAGGTCATTATGATACACCACCTATCAATCTGTTGATATTTTTTTAATGTTTTAGAAAATAGCATTCTAAAACTTTTTCATCTGAAAAACATTCCAATTCAAAAATTTCAAGGGCTACATAAAAAATTGGGACACAAATAGTAAAGCTTTCCTTTTCAATTAGTAAAAAGTTTACTTTAAAATATCTTATTATGATTTTATTTTAGCTAATTATGGGATTCTTTTTCTAAATGTTTGATATTAAAGCAATTTCTTTAAACGTTTTGCTTTTCTTTTTTTTAAAGAAAAAAAGAACATACTTTGTAAAAGTTTCCCAACCGCGCTTTTCTATGGAATCTATTGCTTCAAAATTCTTTATGAAGTATTTGTTCATACTTTATACTGATGCCATTTTTTTTCTTTCCAAATTTGAGACTTTATTCTTAAAAAGTGTTTACCTATTCAACGCCATTTTTTTCTTTCAAAATTTGTGACTTTATTTTTAAAAAGTGTTTACCTATTTATGATTCCAAATACTGTCCGTCATTAGCTAATATTTCCCTAATATGACGTAGTCGGTATATTGACAGATGCCTTATTTTACTGTGTGATATTTTGTTCTGCCTTTTTCCACAAGAATTTTAAGCTGCAACTATCCATAAAAAAAATGGTGGAAGCAAAGTTGCACATCTAATATTTAAAATAACTGGCGCTACCAAAAGTCATTTCTTTAGCCTTAGTGACTGAACCGATGACAGCTGTTTGTCTTATATGAAGATTCACAATCCCTAGATACGTTAACAGTGTGCTCGCTTTCCCTGCCCCAATCTTCATTTACGAGCTAAATTTCAAAAACATTAATTCATGTTCTCAATGGGAAGAAAAAAACTTTGACATAGTTCCCTACGCCAAACTTCTATACAGATTTCGCCCATTTTTGTTTTATGTGAAAACTTATGGATCTTTTCATCAATGGTCGTCTACTTCTTGAATGCCTCCGATTTTATACAGATATCGCAAAATAAAACTTTTACAGAATCCTCAGGCTTCAACAACTGTACTGATTTCGCAATTTTGAAAGCATTCACGAAAAAAAACTGTACCCTACTGTAGTAAAAAAAAAAAAAAAAGACAACCCTATTGTATCAAAAAAATAATTAAATAAAAACTTGAATAAATCGCGAGCTTTCAGAGTTGGTTGGTATATCTGAATATATGGTATATATCTGAATATATGTGTATGTATATGGTATATATCTGTATATGTGTATGTATATGGTATATATCTGTATATGTGTATGTATATGGTATATATCTGTATATGTGAATACATATGTTGTTGTGTTGTGTTGTGACTTATGGCACTTTACAAGCCCACTGATGGTTATCTGTCAGCGATTTAAGCCGAGTGAGCGTCTCTTGTTTTTTCAGTAGCGCCAGCTAGGGCCAAGAGTACGACTGAGCTACTTCATTCGTCACATTCGCTTGCACTTCTTTTTAGAGGGAGGCACAGTGAATACATATAAAACGTATGTGTGTTCTAAAATCCTGGAATCATATCAAGGTCATAAAAATTTAAGTGCTGATAAGAGTTCCGATTCAAAGTATTCTTATTACATTCATAACATATTCAAATGCTTACGGATTTTCTTTCTGATTTACTTTACCTTTATTTCTTTATCATTTTTTAAAGACTTTTATCTTTATATTTTTATCATTTTTCAAAAATATTTGCCTATTTTATTAATCAAAATTTATCGTTATCCTGAAATCTAACTGATTTTTTTTTCAAAATTATTATCAAATGATGCATTTTCAGTAGAACAAAAATTTAATTAAAATTAGTATGTTAAGTAATAATTAAATTGGAAAGTATATTATATTGTGATCGAAAACACCATCTTTACAAAATATCAATATTCAAACCTGCTAGAAATGGAGTGAGAATTGATTAAAAAATTCCATTTTGACAAATTTTAAATTTGCAGCTATGAAAAACCTAAATAAAAGCATGTCAGAGAAAATAAACTAAAAGCACATGTTTAGTAACTGTTTTCTTAAAAAAAAAATTAATCTAAATATATGCTCATAAATCATCTTAAAAATAGGCAGATATCTAAGTATCTCTCTTCCACATCTAGGTGATCTTTGAAGCATGAAGATATTTGTCTGAAATTATGCTCCGTCGCGACAGCCGAGGAGACCTTTCAATTATGTTTTAACCGCAGTCTTCAGATTTCATCGCTTCTCTGCAATCCTTTTCTACGATAAATTCACGATTGTAATGATACAGCCATAAAAGCAAAACATAATGAAAGATACGAATACTTTATACTATAGAAATGATACGAATATTTATATTTATTGAATTGATAAGAATATTTATGACAGTTCATTCGAAGAAATGCTTTAATTGCTCAATTTTCTGCGCAGGGGGCTAATTTTTTTCAAAAAAAAAATGGATACCTGATTTGCGAGAAGCTACTCAAATCATGATTCTCATAGATAAGTCTATTTTTTTTCCCTGATTAATTTCTACGATTCGAAGTGAAATCTTCGAAAAGAAACAAAAAATGTAAAAATAAACTATTTTCCAACAGAATAAGGCTTCTTAAGCATCTTTTAACATTATCTCTCTCTCTTTTTTTCAACTTATGTTATCCGTATTTGACGACCATCTAATCTTTTGGGCGCTACTTGGTTGTGTTGTTGTTGCTTATGGTACTTGTCATAGACAAACCCGCTGACGAGATCGTAATTTAGACCTGAACCAGAGAACGATCACCTCTGATCCAGTGTCCCGACTAGGAGGACTTCATGGCTAGACTGATTTATACGTGCACCAGCCACCTTGCATACGGAGAGTCTTCGCCCGGCGGGGTTCGAATACAACGCCCTACCAAACAGGCTATACCGACTGCCAGTATAGCCTGTTTGGTAGGGCTTTGGTAAAAATTGGCTCAGCTTAGTTTCAATTAAATCTCTTATGCATAACGTGATATCCGTGACTCCTTCAGAAACTATTTTTAAGTATTAAATTGTAACAGACTTTGAAGCTATCTTATTATAGTTTCTATCACCTGTTCCATTTCTTATGTACACGAACCATCTTAATGGAGGGAAGTCAAATGACATGACAGACATTGGTGACTCATCAACTCAAAAATTGGCAGCATTGCAAAAATATTTATCAAAAAATTGCTTTTGTTAAAAAAAAAATGCTACTTTAAGGCTTAAATCTTTTATTTGTAAAATTGGTTGTTCACAAACATCTTTCTGTCTATTATATTTCTGAAATGTTTTTTAGAATTTTCGTGCATTTTTTTTCTTTGAGAACAATGAAGTCAATCATTCACACTATCAACATTCCATGTACCATTTCTACCATAAAGTAAATATGTGAATAAAAATAATGCCTTTTTTTCATTACAACAAACAACAAAGTTAAAAATAAATTTGGCTGTAAAAGTTTCGCTAGTACAAGCTTCCCTGCCTTGGAGACATTTTTTAAATATTAAAATTGGGCATAGAACAGAGTGTGTAATATTCATTTTATCGTTGAGTGAAAGCTGCGGAAATGCAATCTTTTGAAGATCTGCAACATCCATCATTTTTTGTATTTAATAATTTTTAGCAATTGATTTACCTTATATTTCCTTTCTGAATAACATTTTAGAAAATTATCTAAGCATCGTTTTTTCGAAGAGAAACTTCTAATAAAAGAAAACGAATCTTTACAAATAATAAATATGAATGTCTGTTGCATGTTAGTGTGTGGATAGGCGCTCTATAGGCTAGACTGTCTAACTTAGTGCTATCAAACTTGGCGCGTGTATAATTTGGAAACTGAGAATGATCCCGTCGGAAAGCTTTTTTATGCTTGAAATTTTAATTAATTAAAATTTAAGTGAATGTTAGCGTTTCCCCGCGATAACTTTAGAAATTATTACAACACAAAATGGGCTACATCATCTTAAATTTCAAAAAAAAAAAAAAAAAAAATCTTTTCAGCTTGTTTGTCAAATTACATATTTTTAATTTTTAATTAATTTCAAACACATTTAAAGCTTATTTTGTAACATTACATTTCGTAGTTGAAGCCAAACTCATAACATTTTCGTTGTTTCTAATTATATACCTTGACTTCTCATAATGTTGATGGTAAAAGTATATTCATTCAGTATGAAATACATAGCACATTCAGTTTGTAAAAATAAATCGAATCTTTTATATCTTGACCATGAGCAATTGGGGAAAAAAGAATAGAATGCAATATTAGCAGCAATATTAAAAATAATTTTAGCTTAATTCCAACAATGAAATGTATTGCTGCAGAATAATTTTAATTTTTTAAAAAGCAAGCAGAAAAAATTGTGTAATAAAAAAATCAGAGCCATTAAAAAGATGTTATCAAATTTTAACATTATATAATTTTCTTGCTGCAGTAGTTTTGGAAGTTATCTTGAGAAACACGACAAAATTCCACCAAATTTTTAATTGGGCAAATATATATATGCCTAATTTCGTAACTTTACACCTAACGGTTTAGCCTGAAGAACACCAGCACGCACATTCATTTTTATTAGTAGTAGTTACAATATGCTAATTGTTGTCGATATTTCTGTTAATTATTAAAGATAAAAAATATACATAAATTAGTTAATATTCTATTTCCTTCATTTTTTATTTTAAAATGATAATTTCCCGACGAACAGTAAGACAAATAAATTACGGTGTCGCCTAGTTGTCGCCTGGCGTGTCCGATTATCGACAAACAGAATTACTTAAAGTAGTAATCCGTGTCTTCGACATGTTTGAAGAAAGTATCACACAGTGTTCTCCCTCTTATCAATCGAATCCATTCCTCTATTTGTTCTCCATCGGGATAAGATTCTTCCTGAAGATATCTATTCTGTTTTTATCTGCTCAGCACTTCTCCACGAGTGTTTCACTTAAATGATATTATCTAATACCTCTCATTTCTTTTGTAA
Source organism: Argiope bruennichi (assembly GCF_947563725.1). Lineage (NCBI taxonomy): Eukaryota > Metazoa > Arthropoda > Arachnida > Araneae > Araneidae > Argiope > Argiope bruennichi. The sequence continues at coordinate 26,756,156 of NC_079160.1, forward strand.
CTGCTCGAGATTTTCTCAGCGAAAGATGCTGTCGTCAAATGGGTGCAAGGTTATGAGTTTCTCATGTTCACGGAGAATTAAACTATGATTATCCATCCATCGTTTGTACGAGGGGTGATCCAAAAAAGTTTACAAGGCAAAGGAAAAAATTCTTTTTCGACACAGAATACAAATGGTAACTAAGGATACAAATGGTAACACAGGATACAAATGGTAACTAAGAGGCATATGTGGCGGTCACTTCTCTACATAATCACCAAACCTGTTGAGGCATTTATACACCACTGGACCAATTTGTTTAACCCCTCTTGGTAACAACAGATTTCTGAGTATTGAGCCACTTTTCGGCATCTTTTTGAACATTACCGTCTGATATCAACCTTGTTTCGGATAAATTTTTCTACATAATCACCAAACCTGTTGAGGCATTTATATACGGCTGGACCAATTTGTTTAACCCGTCTTGATAACAACAGATTTCTGAGTATTGAACAACTTCTTGGCATCTTTTTGAACATCACCGTCTGATATCAACCTTGTTTTGGATAAATTTTTCTTCAATGCCGGGAAAAGGAAATAGTCACTGGGAGCCAAATCGAGGCTGTATGGTGGCTCCAAACCTCCCACCTAAACGTTTCCAGCAATTTATCTGCCCGCTTCAAAAGAACACCATTTCGCCACCTGTTGTCCACTCATTGCTTCGACCCCCATACACTTCAACGATTTGTCTGTGAATGCCTGATGAGGACACATTCTTGGCCCATAAAAATCGAATCATGGCTCGCACCTCTGTGCGAGACCACTTCTCTAGACGTCTTGCCATTGCTGTCGCTGCTTCAAGTCTCAGTACTAACACTATCTGTTCGAACTGCCGGTCTAAGACAACTAACGCCATCTGTCTCCACTCTGGGTAACAATATTCCCATCCACAATTTCTACTTTCCAAATACTGCTGCTTGTATTTATTATTTTTTTTTTTTTTGGATCACACCTCGTATCTATATATGCTAATACGCAGGGTTATTATAAATGAATGTGCCAACTTTGAAAGTCTGTTAAAAGAACACAGAACAAAGTACAGCCTTGTTGTTCATCGAAAATGAAAGTATAGTTGAAAGTTTAAATTGAGTACAATTATTAGTGTTCATTGTGAAACCCTCTAGAAATGCTGTTGTTGTGACTTATGGCACTTTACAAGCCCGCTGACAGTTATCTATCAGCGAATTAAACAGAGTGAGCTTCTCTTGTTTTTTCAGTAGCGCCAACTAGGGCCAAGAGTACTACTTAGTTACTTTAAGCGTCACATTCGCTTGCACAGCCCCTTTTTACATGGAGGAACGTTCACACACCTCAAAGATAGAATACAGAAGAACAACCATGCCCGAACCGGAACACCCAGATCACGGGGAAGACGCGCTACCCCTATGCCAGGATGCTGGCCTCTCCTGAAATACGAACAATATCAAGCAGTATCGGTAATACATCCAACAATTTTTTCTGCATACCTTGTGTAACGCTTTGGAAAGATGCAGATATGCATGCATGGGGATACTTGATTTTTTTTTCTATGGTTGATAAATTTCAGACTTGCATGTCTGCAGGCTTTCAAAGCATCATGTCAAAGATGTTGAAAGAGTGTAGGATGAGTTATCGTATTTTGATATCGTTCATGTTTTTGAAGATGCTTATTATGAACAATTATAACTATGTCTAATTTAACCCTTTGAAATGTCCTCATAAAATTTATGAAATATTTCTTTAAAAAATTGGCTTAATCTAATCTTAAGGGTCTATAAACACATATTATGCATTCAAAAATGTTTTGAAAATTCTACATTTCTGTGGTAGTAGTCTTGTTGTCAATTGCCAACACTGTCCCACTAGTGCTTCAAATGCTATATAAAAACAATACATTTTATGTAAATATTAAAAAGGTATTAACTGTTCTAAATAATAAAAAGATGTCTGTTAATAATATAATAGTGAAAACTTTGAAGAATTAGTTACTTTCTAGAGATATTTATAATTTTTAAAAAAAATTTCTTAGACGATATTGAAAACAATAAAAAAAATTTTTAAAAATTCACATGCACATAAAAATAATTTCAAGATCATGAAATGGGGATAATGAATGCGTATATATACAGAAAAAAACATTATAAAAATTATTGAAAGCATCCTCAATTTTGAATGAATATCTTCAAACTATTCAGAATTCTTTCTTACTTGAGAAAACCTTACACTGCATGATTGGCATATAATTCTTGTATACTGCGATATAGTTTCATAGTTTAGTTTGGCAATGTAAAACGTGCATCGGTTTGATTTGCATTCTATGGAAAGGGGATTGAGTTTTTTCAAACCGTTTTAGGCATTTTTTCAAATGGCTTTCGTCAGAAACTTAATATTATTGTGTTCCAGGATGATGTTTCCCTTTTCATAATTTTTTTTCTTTATTTCTTATTGAAATTAGCTCTTTCATTGCTTTTTTTCGAAATTCTTTCAAATTTTTCGAAACTGTCTGAAGCTCTGTTAAGAGAGTGTAGAAAATCAATAATTTGAACATTATACTTGCAAGTTGCCAACGTGCTCTTCAAAGGATTAAATTTTTCTATTGTTATTTGTGATTTCCAATGAACAACAAAGTTATATACTTTGCTTTGTTTTCTTTTGATAGCCCTTTAAAGTTGGGATAATCATTTATAATCAACCTACATGTTCAATAAAATTCTTGTCAACTAATTTAGTTCATATCACAATGAAACTTTGCCAATTTGAAATTGACAAAAATTCGATTATTCCGAATGTTCTAATCGAAAAAGGAGAGCCCTTAAAAATGAGTGCAACAATAAAAAACGACAATTTTTTAATTAAAAATGGAATCAGATTTATTTATAGTTATTATATTAATTAATATGTGTTAATAAAATATTGGTAGTTATTATTAAAAAATTTAAAAGTAGAAATGTAATTAAGTAAACAGCCTTAGCTCTTAAAAGCTTCATCCTTTTTTAAAATGTTACTTGACTTTCATCCCTTGAATAAATAATAATAAAAATGCTCTGAAATGCCAAAAAAAAAAAAAAAATTACAAGGTTGAAGGCAACGAAAAAATTTATTGCCAAAGAAGAAAGCTTGGCTTTAAAACTGAGTAAAAAAATATATATATAAATATAAACTTAAATAAATATTTTTTACTTCTCAAGTAGAAATATTTAATTTAATACTGCGGAATAAAATATGGCATCCTCTATTGTACAAAAGAAAAAATATGCAGATTGTATGAAGTACTCTTGTTTTTCATGTATGTGAATAACTTTGTTATGGTATAGTGGTGACATCTATGAGGTAACGGAAGAAGTATAACTTTTTTCAAAAAGGAAATCTAAAATTTTAATAATATTTCCGGTTAATAAGTTCATTTTATTAACTGTTTTTAACCAATTCACAAACAACTTTCAGAAGTTCATAAATATTTAGAATTTATCTCATACATATTTAGAAACCAAGTTGTTAAAATTGTAATGGGAATTAAATTTAATTTGTAACTCGGAACGCCCAATCACTCATGCATCAATGAAACAGAAGCAATTTGTCAAACTATCGTGTCGACATCTATGAAGAGAGAAAAGAACTAACTTTTAGTAACCAATTCAAGAAATGAAATGTCGCAAATTTATTAGTCATATAAATTGCAATAATTGATAATCTGAAATAAAAGTCAAGTAATAATAAAATAGAACACTGAAAGGTGCAAATTAAATCAGAAATCAATTTTTAGCACTATAAGAATTTCGATTTTTTTCCCCACTGGTTCCAAAAGCCCCAAAGATATCATTTAATTCCAGTTCGTGTGTGTGTTTTCTCGATTTTATTCGATAAATTTTAGTTGAAAGCATAAATAAAACAAAGCTTCTCAAATCCATGTAAATCTGGCAGAATATATCAGGGCTTTGCTGAGCTTCGGTATCTTTATCCCGTTGAGAAATAAAAGAAAAGTGGCTACATTCTTTTTATTGCATAGCTATTAATATGTATATTTATATCTTTTTATATGAAACAATACATTTAAAATGAATATACATTCAGGGCTACTCCAAACCTAATTGGCGCCATCGTGTTAATATCCAATAAGCGCCTTTATACAGTGGTGAAATTAAGGGAATACAACACATGGTGAACATTTGACATGAAGCACTTGAATACTTTATTGACAAAATATGAAAAATAAAATAATCACTTAATACCTTTAATTTTTAAGTGCGTAAATATTTGGTAATTCACATACATACATTCGAACGCATTCATTGAAGAATTACACATGAAGTTATATGATAAAAAAATTAAATTGCAAGTGAAGCGAATCAATATACTAAATGCATCCAATATCAACTATATTACTTAACACTATCCTTTTACTATAAAAAAAATTTATTTGCATATGTAGTGTGAAAAATATGCAGTTAAAGAGAGGCGTGTTATGTTGATATGTAAATAAATAAATAATATTTTATTTTTAACATTAAATTACATTGACACATTAAATGTACCATATAAGCTCTATTCGATAATAAAGTGAATAACTTGCATAGAATAATCATATATACTTAAACAATTTTAACCCTTTAAAGGGCCATTTTTTTTCTAGTCATATTATGTTAAAATATTTTTAGGCTTGAAATTAGAATAAGAAAACGGATTCATTTAGCTTATTAGATAAATTTAATTTGATTCATTAATTAATTTGGTTAATTAATAATTAAGTAACAAATCATGTGATGTGAATCGTGTGACTGTGATGTGTAAGATAAAGAACAGAAGCATCTAAGTTTCTGTTTTTCTAAAAAAATGTGTCAGAACTTATGCCAACCTACATAATTTCACACAAAAATTGATAAATTTGGTGGGAAGCATACTTCCCACGGCCCTAGAAAGGGTTAAACAAAATAATTTCAATACTTGTTTGGCATTAAATTATAGAAATTGAACTTTTCGTGCTTTGTTTTTAATAAAGTTATTTATAACATTTTCAATAGAAATAATGGTGCGCGCCGCGTGTGTGTGTGTGTTTAAAGTGTGAGTGTGTGTCTGTGATGTGTTTAGTGTGCGTCGTGCGTGTGTGTGTGCTTGAAATTAAAAATTGTAATCTAGAAGTAAATTTTTAAAAATTTAAATTTGAATTTTATTTAATTAAAAATAAGAATTTTATTTAATTAAAAATAAGAATTTTATTTAATTAAAAATAAGAATTTTATTTAATTAAAATAATTTTGATGGGTTTTTTAAAACAACAATTACCGGAAATATTTCGGCACAAAAATTGTTTTTTCATCGTTTAGAAACCCAAAAATTATCTTTTGAGAGATGCGAATTTAGTTGCTATAAATTTCTTTAATCTAGATTTAATTAACTTTTATAGTGAGTGTGTTGCGACTTTCTACTAAACAGCCCGGTTTTTAAATACAATATTTTTAATCGGCACAAACACAGCTACACTACAAAATTTACAAACACACACACACACACAAAGACAAGTAAGTTAAAGTAAACAGTATGGTGGAGGGATTCCACCATTTCCAACCGAAAGCATTCGGTGTTAGCGCAAGGGTTGCGCATGGATAAAAACCCGACCGCAGGATGCATTTCTTCCGTTCAATTGCTTGTCTGTAAACTCCACAAGAGGCTTCTGTAAAACGCCACAAAGAGGCGCTCTCAGCTCAAGGGGAAAAAGAGGTGCTACACTTTGAAAAATATTCATAATTATAATTCGCAACAATATTTTTGTGACTGTGAATGAAACTAAAATCGCATTCTCTGTTTTATCAAATATTTTATCCCGTTATTTTCTTCATTTTGCTGAAAGCTAAATCAAGACACAGTTTAATATCTGTGTAGTTTACAAGACGAATAAAAAAGTGAAATCACAATACTGAGAAATTTAGAAGATAAATGAAACGGACATAACAGAGCTGTAATGACATGAACCTCAGAATTAATCATGTCCATTAGAAAAATACGTGTACATGTAACTAACTATGCACGTATAAAATCTTACATCTAAGTAAGACTTTTATATATTTAAGCCTTTTATAGTCTTACACATATTCTTTTACGTGTAAGATTACTAAAGTAACACGGCTTTAATATCTGATATTTTGACTTAATTATAGGCATGAATTTTATCTAAGTTGTTTAATTCAAATCAAGTATAACCAATATCTCAGGGTAAACGGCTGGTGGCCAATGAAAGACTAGTAAACAATATTATACAATATGAAACATTTAAAAGCCACTGAAGCTTTTAAAAGCATTGATACAGTCAAATTCAGGTGTAACCCATAGCTTAATAACTCATTTGAAATTTTAATCCAAAATTTAACTGAAACAATTTTTTATTAAAATCGAATATTGTATAATATTTTGAAGCATTGTAGAAAGAATACTGGAACTACTGAACAATATTATGAAACTATATTGTAAATTCTATTTTTATCAACTTTTTCCCATATACTGAAGTAGTTTGATTTCACAACTAAATCAAACCCTTAACATTAATAATAAAAATCATTTTGTTCGAAATGATAGTTTAATAGAACGCGACCGTGGGTGGTCTCAAAACTAGTAAAGAATACTGAAAAAGTACAGGAGTAAAAGATTAGAACTAGAACGTTGCATTTTAGAAAAAAAAACGTAGTAACACTCACAAATTTAACACTCGGAGGATTCTCTAAAATCTGGCGATTCATAAAGGCCTAAAGACGAAGCTTTTTGGGTGATATAACTCTTTGTCTGTGTATAAATCGGATATTGAAACTTGAAAGAAGAAATTTTAGATATTCATATCTTTTTTTCCGGTAAAGAAACTTTTCAACCCTGTACTTTTTACCCATTTTTTCCTTTGAGACGAAGTTGAATGGTTTGAATTTTACTGGAACAATAATAAATATTGTTAAAAATCTTGTGTATAAACATTTTCAAAATTTGGTTAAATCATGGATAGGTTAGAAACTATTAAATTGAATTCAATTAAAAGATCATTACAAAACTAACACTAAATTGATATTAAAATCATATTTTTTGTGGCAATTTAGAAAATTTTCGAGGAAATACCAAATGTTTGCTTATTAGTCGATAGACACTTCAATCCAAAAATTTATAGTACTGATAATGACGACATTTAGGGAAAAGAGTGATTAATTTTTAATATGATAATGCCCGAAGGCTGGCAAAATTGTATAAATTGCTCAATGCACTATGCGATATATATGCTGCAAAATTTTTCAATACACTCTTTAGGGCAGGCCATCAAATTTAGATTTACAAAATTTCACATACTACTTCTTGTAGAACTATTGTTCACTAAAAGATGATTTCACAAAATTTTAATTAGATAATAACTGAAAATTATTTAGGATATCAAACTTTTCCTTCACTTGTTTTGGAGCATATTCTCAGACACACACACAAAAAAAATCCATTTTTACAGTAGTTTGAAATATTTTTTAAAAAATGGTCAAAATGGAACTTAGGATCTAAAATCGCCTCATATACGGTTCAAAGCAAGACAGCCATGATGCATTTTTAGACCTAGCAAACCTTATATAAAAGTAGCCTTCAAAAAATGAAGCAAGCAATAATCAAAAGCTAATTTTAATTGAGACTTCGTTACTTTAATCCTTTCTAGGGCGATGGGAAGCATGGCTTCCCACCAAAATCGTCAGTTTTGTATGAAGTTATGTAGGTTAGCACAAGTATTGACAAATTTTTCAATATCAAATAAACTTAGATGCTTCAATTCCTTATCCCACACAAAATTATGTCTTCATTTGTTTCTTAATTATTAATTAACAATATTAATTAATCGAATTAAATTTTGGTAATAAACTAAATGAATCCCTTTTCTTAAACCAGTCTCAATATAATATATTTTATAGTCTCCTATAATATATTTTATTATACCATGGCAAGAGAAAAGGACCTTTTATAGAGTTAAAGCCCCATCGAAGCACATGGGGAAAGTAATTTTAAATTACATAAATTTAATTTGAAGCAATGCAATTTCTAATATGACCAATGACAGTAGGAGATTTTAAGCAAATGTGATTGACTTCGCCGTTCTTAGGAAACTTTAAAAAAAATTTACAAAAAACATGCAGATTACTTGTAAGAAGTCTATTTGAAAATATGAAACTAAAAACCATTTCGATGCCCGAAAAGAATATGAAAAATATATAGGATGACTCAAATTTCTTCATTTCTCAAACGTAAGCCGTGTTTTATGAAAATGAAAAACTTAAAAAGGAAACAATTTATTAAACTTTGATTATGTGTATTATTTTTACATGTCTTTTTTTAACTTTTACAACGGATTCTTATTTTTGATTTTTAGAATATATATTTAAGCAAAATGTCGCACAATCTGAGCAGTCAGAATAATGAATTTCAAATATAAATGGCCTATCAGTGCAAAAACCTCTTGTTAAAATTTGCAAGTTTGCATTTAGTTTATTTTTAGTTATATTAACATCTCATTTTGGAGCTTTATGAGAGATATTTTAAAACGGAAATCACCAAAATATATGTTTATATTCAACTAATATAGTGTTATAAGATGTATCGTTCAATAAAATAAATATTTGAATGATTAAGAAAAAAAGTATGATATATTAATGACTTTTCTTAAAAAGATATTGTAATTAGATCTAAATATCTTTGAAATATTTCAGGTATTTTAATTTTTGAAGAAATTAAATATAATTCATAACCAAGACTTCGGTCAAACAATTACATGGGGTTTGTTATGTTTCTTGAGTTTTTTTAGCTCGTTAAAAGTCCATTTGAGCTCAGTAAAACATGAAATTCCTAAACAAATTCAGTAAGTGTGCATAAAAACATTTCTAAGAAATTAGCACTTAATTGGAATGACAAAATCATACGTAGTTTTGTTTCAAATAAATTTACGTCAGGTAATTAGAAAATACTAATAGAAAAAATTAAAAATTAAGTCACCTGGAATATTTTGAAATTTCGAAAAATTATATATATCTTTTAATTTTTAAAAAATACTATATTTCATTTTAAAATGGTTTTTTAATTTGACGTATTTATTTTTTAATACATACGCATAAAAAATTTCATAACCCTCACTGAACAATTCCCAAAATCATCTAATAGCGTCCACTGTCCCCTAAAATACTAATTGAATTCTTTAGGGAAACTACAAGAGTCAATCTTACGCTGATTGGACCAGTTGATTCCCCACTTAAGTGGCACCATGTTAGGTAACTTTTATCGTTTTAATTTCGATACTTTATCCTTACGAATGTTTATTTAAGCTTTGTATTTCTTTAAAAAAATTGCTGTTCATTTCTACCATTGTTTTAGAAGCAAGAAATACAGCAAATTCTAGGTATTGTAATAAAAAAAATTATAATGAATTGGGGTTGAGACACTACTGTAATTTTATAAGTGGCGGCGAAAATGTGCTATTGATATTCATCTTGATTGATTGCTATTGATATTCATCTTGATTGATTGCTATTGATATTCATCTTGATTGATTGCTATTGATATTCATCTTGACCGATTCTTGATTTGTTTTTTACATTTACATTATACTGTTTCATCATCTATTGCAACATTTTAATAAAAGTTAAGTACAGGTTAAAAGGCCTACTGAGTAAAAACTGGGGACAAAAGTTAACATCTTTCAATAAGTACCCCTATAATAAGTTTTGAAAGGCAAATTATGCCAAATACAGAAAACAGATTAAATGAAATACGCACTATTAATTGAAAAATAACCAACTTTAACAATAAACACAATCGTGATGATTCTGTAATCATCCAGTTTCCATATACTAAGAAAGGGAAAATATAGGTCATGCCTAATATACACGAAATATTGTTAATATTTTACTATCACTGTTCACTATAATTGATAACCTTAATGCATTATCTAATGCTAAGTAATTGCAATACCTTATCGGAAAGTTAAGAACTCTTTAACGCTCCCCTAAATTCGGTACATTTGAAGAGCGAGTCCTCTTGACTTACTAAATCATAAAAAGTGTCCAATATTTCATTTCGCCTGCAATTTTGATTTCTCTCGCACAAATCAAACATTTTAATTTATAAATGTATGCTGTAAATTTTGAGAGAAATTAAGCGAAGTAATTGAATTGTTTTGGCCTTCGATAGCTCAGTTTTTAGAAAACTCAATCACATATAAATGAAACACAAACTCGTGGACTGTATCTCTCTTTGTTTATTCTCAACACTCCTGACACACCCTCTCTCTGGGGTTTACACACACACTCTCACGGTTATATGATTTCACCACTTGGTGGCGCTACAAATTTAGTAGGCGGAGCGTTCTGCTGACTTATTGGCGTCAACATGAACTTTAAAATTATATATTCAGCCAAAGATCTAATTTTGCTAAGATTTTGTATTATAAATAGATTTCTTAATGGGTAATTTTTCTCAAATATATAATACATTTTAACACCATTATTATGATTTGCAGTATGCCCTACTGAGCAATATGGTAATTAGCTCCCTGGAAAACCCAAAAAAATCATTAAAAATTGGAGAATTTCAAATAGTAAATATATTTAATTAGGCTTTTCTTAATAAATATTAAACACACAAATGTAGAATCTGAAAAAGATTTTTAGACCGGAGGAATTATTTTGTGAAAAAATTTGTTCACATTTAGGATAAAAAGAATTGCTCATCATTTAATTTTTTTACATGCTTATTTTTATTTTAAGTCATTATGACAAATATAAGAATCGTGCATAAATTTATTTATGCGAATATATAATTTAGAGTTGCAAGTTTGTATAATTTTTAAGTTACAATTTTTATGTTTGTATAAATTATGCTAATAGTACAATAAAATTCGCATGTTTTGATACTTAATTTATTGCACTGTAAATTATGTATTCAAGTCATAAACATGCAGAGATTATTATTATTATTTTCAATAAAGCTATTTAAAGATTCAAACTCAAAAATTTGGTTTTCCATACTGCCCGGTGCCTACTACAGATGCCTTCGGCATCTGTAGAAGGTATCGGGCAGAATATTTTGACTTAAAAAAAACAACCTACAGCGGGAGCGCGAACCTAGTAGCTTCGCTAGCACGTTGAACATAAGGATTGTGCGGATAACAGAAACAGTACATAACCAAAAGAAAAGAAAGAACGGAGAAAGAAGCAATCGGAACATTCTCCATACAAAATTTCAAACAAACATCCTTTTCCCAACTTCATCAACTCGTAAAAAAATATAATCCACTCACCCTTCATCCATTCTGCCGGTTTGATATCAAACCATTCTCAATACAAAATTTCAAACAAGCATCCTTTCCTAACTTCATCAACTCGTAAAAAAATATATATATATACATATTTAACTCACCCTTCATCCATTCTACAGGTTCGAAATACTCCCGACATAACAAATTATGAAGGGAATCAACCGTCAGAACACCAAAAGAATTACGAGAAGTGCGAAGAATTCCATTGCAGCTGTCTTTTAAAGTGAGATTGCAGACGTTTTTTTAAAGCGCATACTGACAATTAAAAATTGCAAAAGAATAAATATTTTCTGTTCGTATTCACATTAAAAAAAAAGAAAGAAGAAAATAACTTTTAATTATAAGCTTAACTTTCTTTATTTAATAAACTTTTAATTATAATTAAGAACAAAATTAAAATCTTTAGTCGATATTTTTTAATATTTTTAATTTAACATTTTTATAATATAGTTGTAGTTTATGTACAACTCAACCATTGCAAAAAGTAGTAAATAAAACAGCATTAGGGTTGCTAGAAGAGCGTTCCGATGGGTTGCAATATTGGCGACAAACTCGGGAGCACACTATTCTTCACTTTATCCAAAAAATTTTATTAATCATCATTTATCTTTTAGAAAGGGCAAATTAAATTTAGTCTGCGGCAATCTGATATTTGCCTTGACATTAAATGAATGAAAATGATATATTTGTAAAAGCTGCCTTGATGATATTTTCGAAATCTAAAGAAAAATCTTCATATTGCGCACATGGAATAAAAATATTTAATTCAAATATTCATATTACTTTGAATATTTAAAATACTTCTAAATTTTAATAAAATGTTTCAATCGCATATTATCATTTTTGCATGCTACTGTTCCACATATTTAGAATAATTAGGTTTAAAAAAAATTCTGTATTTTACGACAATAAAATCATATCGCTGCTTGAAATGAACAGTGGCATATCTGCAAAAATCGATTTTTTTTATTGCATCAAAAAATTCATTTTTTTTTTACTCTTTCTTGTGGTAATGTCGGCATATCTCTAGTTTCAAAATATCACGCAGCAATCGCTAGTGTCGTTGTGCATAGTTGGTATTTTGGCGCGCTTCTCCTAGTAAACAACGACACAGCCGCCATTGCGTCAGTTCTGAAGAAGTGCTTGGAGGAGGAACATCTATGTCTCTGTAAGTTGATTCGGCATAAGTACCCTTAATACCATTTTACTTCTATGTTTCACTATGTATTATGAAAATAAAATCGGCATTTCGGCTGATGTGCCGGTGTTACATCGAGTGGGAGACTAACTACTGATCTCTCACTCAAAGTAAAACTGTCACTTGAGCTGATATGCCAGTGTTTCTTCAATGTAAGAATCCGCTAACTCTAGTTTTTTTTAAAAAAAGACTGGAGTATTGGTTGATGTTCTGGTGTTTCCCTCATTTTGGAGAAAACCAGATCAAAATACTTCAAAATAAGTGCGTTGTTTTCTGCATTATTTTAAAGACTTTACTGATTTCAAAGCTTTTTTGCTTCATCCAATTGACTATTGTCCAGACTTCTGCATGCAGTTGTTTAATTTTATTGTTATTTGTTTGTTGTAGTTCTTCATGAATCATGAAACGGCGGACAGCGTTAATTCTTCAGATGGAGAAAGCGCCAAATGATAGAAAAAGGCGTTACTGAAGCACCAGGCCCATCACACAGGGATGAATGGCGAATTGTGTCACCAGATCCATCACCAAGGGATGAATGGCGAATTGTGCCACCAGTGTCACCAACAGCGATAGGTTCTACATCAACGGTTTTAGGTACACAAGAATGGGTAAACAACCTGCCGGACCCCAATTATTTTGAACTACAACCAATACAGATGCAATGATAGCAATGAGATGCAAGACTTTTGTGAAGATGCCGGAATAATTAATACTAATGGCACTTTGAATTATATTAAGACTGTAAATAATGGAGTTAACGAAATGAATGAGACTTTCTAAAAAGACTGAGACTGGAATTCCTGAAACCAGTGAAAATAAAATTTCCGAAGAAAATGAGTCTAGTGTTACCAAAATGAATGAGAATGGAGTTAATGAAGAAAATGAGGCTGATGTTACCAAAATAAATGAAAATGAAGTTACCGAAGAAAATGAGACTACTGTTACCAAAATGAATGAGAATGGAGTTAATGAATTGGATAAGACTGGTAGAGATTCTGATGGGGCACCAGACCCCTTTGCAGCGTCTGACGGCGAAGAAAATGATCCGTCATACAACCCTGACAATGAAATGAGCAATAATAATATTTTATCCCTACCAGATGCCAAAAAACCGAAGCTTTTGACCAAGAAACCCAAGAAAGAGAATCAGAGGAAAACAAGAAAACATTTGAGACAATTGGGTAAAGAATACACTCGTCTTCGGAGATTTTACGCAGACCGAGTATCCAACATTTTTCCTTTTTGTGAAAGAGTAAAATTGCTCCTCCTTGAGTCTGAACTCCATGATGTGGGTATTCAGTCATTTGATTTTTTTGCGTTTCCCCTTTGGGATATTCCTCAATTTCCCTTTTAAAGCCCTTTCTGTGGATTCCAAAAGTCTAGAACGGTTCCTGTTGTTTTTAAAAAATTTTTCATTTCTCATCGCTGTAGTTTCAATCGTCCATGCCTGTTTTTACAGATTAGAATGCTGATTGATTGAAATATACAAGATAACACAATATTTATGGCCTACGGAATCTTCAACTGGGAATGATAATTTTGGGAGCGTATATATATAGAATATGAGGAATTGAATGTCCCGCAACATGTAAATGAAGCACTCCCTTCCTCATAAAACTTAAGCAGTAATTTAAAGAAGCGTCTGTTTTAACGTTTGGGATCACATACCTATTTAGCAGAGACTCATGCCGACATCTGGAGATTTTAATGTAATGTTGTCTCACAGTAGCTAGCTTCATGAAGATAAAAATGTAATTTCCAATACAGATGAGATGTTTCGTATGTAACTAAATCTAACTCAAAAATCAAGCATTTCATTCAGCTATCATATACTGAATGTCAAATATAACAAACACAAAAAGGAAAAGTGAATGTAAATTTAAGTGCAGTTGCTTACTTATATGAACTGTCTGTATTGAAATAATAATCTTTCTGTAGCAATGTTGAAAATTAATCTTTCGGTATCCGTTTCACAAAAATAAATAAATAAATAAAAATAATGTAGCTTCAGATCTGGAAGTTAACACAACTGAAATCGCACCAGTGATGATTTGAAAGGATTTAATTATTTTCATAAACATTTTATCGGTTTTTCCGAAAAGTGATTTTCAGAGTGCAAAATTTGTATTCTTTTGGAAAACAGCGATACGAAATATTTCACTCATACTTGCATTGTAAATGATTGAAACTGCTTCAAACTTCGGTCCTCCTATTAATTTTGAAACGTATAAAAAAAAGGATATGTTCCTTCTACTAAAAAGACATCAGCGTCGTTTCGACGACATCTTTTATTTCCGGGTGGAGCTCACATCAAGTTAATAGATGAAAAGGACCGTGCTTACTGTTTACTCTGCAATAATGATATTCTCGATCTCTTTGCTCTAACGTTTTATCGTTTACATTCGAAAAGAGAATATAATGGATAAAGACTAGAAAATGTTATTGAATTTCTTTCTTAAGAACACTCGTATAGTGTTCTTTCGAGTGGTGGATAAAAAAAGGAAGTTGTTTGTAGAAACTAACACGAGCAATCAACACACAAAGACCACAAAATGAAATGAAGAAACGAAAAGAATATAACGAAATAATAATTATCTGGAGGTGTTACATAACTCTGATCATCTAGATGGTATGTTTTCTTCTTTTTTGGCATAACGACTTATGAACAACGTTTAAAAAATATTATTAAAAAATAAGGAAGCTACCCACGCCCAAAAAATAATCGCTTCAAACAAAATGAACTATCTTAAATTATATAGATATTTCTGTTCGTTTCCTTTCTCAAAAAAATCTTTTGAACAATCATAAATAATATTGGAGAAAAATTCTTTTCCCTCTAGTATTATTATTATTTGATTTTAAAGTATTGTACCGTGCTCTAATCGTAACCAAACATACCCATTTTTTTTTTTTTTTTTTTAGTATACGAAGTATAGAGAAAGAATTGTAATCGTCGAAAAAAATTCGAGCACTAGATTTTGATGTATCTCCATGATTTAGACCTCCCCCGAGTTCGAAAAAGACATATTTTTAGTATTTTGTTCTCATGTCCGTCTTTCTGTATCAAAAATAGCTGAACTATTTGGTGTAGACAGATGAAATTTAGTATATGGTCTTTACATTTTTTGAAATATTTTTTTTATTTTATTTATTTTTATTTATTTATTATAATAATTAATAAATTTCTATCAAATTTGAGTAAAATTCTCTGACTGTCCGAGTGTTCGAATATAAGTTAACATGACAACTTGCATGATATCGCGTTAACATGACAACTTGCATGATATCGCGTTAACATGACGATGCAAATGCGATAACTCAAAAAATACTTTTGTAAATAAATGAAACTTGGTGTGTGATTTTGTGATTGCAGCAGCAGTTCTGTGTTGAATTTTTGTTTCAATCGGGCTCAGAAAATTCACTTTTCCGTCACTATTAACCTCATGACAGTGTTTTGTTAACTGCATGCTGAAGCAGTCGCCAAGAATTGCGTGATTGATTCAGTAAAAATACTAAATTCATGCCAAAGTTATATTTTTCGTGAATATTGTTCGCAAGTTATGCAAGGTGTCCTCTGGAATAATACATTTATAAGAGTATGTGCGGGAAAATTTTGGGAAGACTACTCCTTCTGTTTCCAATATTGATAGAGACGCAGACGTCTTCAGTATTCAGAAACGATAACATACGCAGACGTCTTAAAGGAAAATATTTATAACATTTATAGATATTTCCACTGGGAAATAGTAACCCGTGATTAAATATTCAGATATAATCAAGCAATAATGGAGTGAAATGAGAAGTCCACTTTGAAAAACGCCACCGCGCATCTAAAAAAATATAAATTAAGAAAAAAAAATTATTGTGTTTAATTATTTTCTTGTAGAAATTATTCTTTATCTTGATGCAGTTTTCATGATGCTAATATTTACCCGTTTCATTCCAAGGGCCTACTATAATGTTTAATCAAATATGCAAAATCTTGTACTTAGATCTGAACTGTTAATATGACAACCTGTTAACATGAAAAGCATTTATGATTCTAGATTTTACAAAGTTAAGCAGTTGCTTAACTTTGTCTGAATTAAAAAGTGTTGTTTGTCTGAAATGACAAGTTTGTTTAACCTTTAAAAGTCTGATTTTCCAAATTAAATTTAAAAAAAATATCAATGTGTTCATTGCAGGTGCCAAATAAAGGAAAAAATAATAAAATAAATTACGATACATATTTTATATATTTATTTCTAAAAAAGAGCAGGTATCAGTTTTCATACTTGGCCGTTTTCTACATGCAAAAGAGGCCCTTAATCAAAATAATCATATTTTGGTAAAAATAAAAAGAGGTCCTTACACAAAATAATCATATTATGGTAAAAATAAAAAGAGGTCCTTACACAAAATAATCATATTATGGTAAAAATAAGATACTCACTCACCTCAAAAGTATTTTTATTTTTCATAAAAATGAAATGCGTCAAAGTTTTTATCTCGCTAAACTTTTTCTAAAAAGTATACCACTCTTTCAATACGGTGAGACAACATATTTGAACAATTCTTAAAGTAGACGTTTATTTTTTTTTAACTTTTGTTCGAAAGAGCATTACGCAGTGGTAACATATTTACAGACAAAATATTAAAAACTGACTGCAAGTGTAAATTTTTATTTAAAAATCTGATGTCAAATTTCACATTCCATTTCTAATCCATTTTCAATCCATTTTCTAACTTAGGATATTGAGATTCCCTGGGAAAGTGAACAAAGTCGGAAAATTTTACCAATGAGTTTTTTATTAAGACCATATAAAAATGTCATTTTTTCGTATATTTAAAAACATTTTTTTAATAAAAAGTGCTTTTTCCACTGCTTTCAATTAGCTGTTTTTAATTAGTTGAATCAACCGAGCTATTTGATATTTAACTTACCGTTATTAATGGAATCTGCAGTTGACTTAAGTTATTCTTCATCAATTTGGCCCCATTAAAAAAAATTTAAAGTGCATTAATGCAATTTATAATCTCAAGTTCATTGCCTATAAAGATGGATTTCTGAAATCGATTTTTCATTCTCACCCTTATACGCTAGAATTCTGAAGTTAACTGAGATTGTGCGTGCCCTTGAGAATATGACATTATAAAATTTTCAACATTTCAGTGCCGGTTACTCTCTTAATTTCATCTAATTTTGAATCCACAGGAGAAGAGACATCTGGTAACAAATTCCGAATTTCAATGGTAATTCTAATGATGAATTACGAAATAAAAAATTTAGAGTACAATAATGAAAGAAGTTTTGAGGCTCATTTTTAAAATTGTACTCAAAAGGAGAAAGTAATTGTTTTCCCCAAAACTCCTGGTTTCAGAATCCTTAAATCCTTTATATTGTACAATTGGGAAATGATATATAATGACTATGAAGACCAGAATACATTTAAATATTCATTAGAAATATTTTTTTTAAATAATCAAACAAAGTTATGAGACTGATGTGAGTTCATAACGACTGCGAGGAATTCTGATTCTCTCAATTTAAAAATGCAATAATAAAACATTCTTTTTAGAACCATTTATATTGTTTTAGCTTTTTTTTATGTTATTAAAATATCAGTAGCCCGTCAGCCGCTGCTCAGTTTCTTAGCAGCGTTGCCCGAGGAACACCACTTGGAGGTCGGCTACCAGAGTCCCTCGAGGGCTGTCCTCCTGCACTCCGATCTCTACATTCCGGGACAGCCCCGGGAGGTCGAACAAACCTCGACCTCCCTCGCACACGCCTAAGAAACGGGTTCCATCTGCTGGTCATAAATTCGGGGTATGAGTAAATTAAAGTGTCGTGCGTTGACGGTAGAGGGGGTGGATCAACGCGTCCACAACAACTTAGCGCACTCCTGCAGACTTAAATAGGTAATTATATCTCTAAATCTTTTAATTAGCCGAAACGTAGGAATTGTTGTTGTGTGAATGATACTTAACTAACTGGTATCTTCAACAATCAATTTGGAATGAAGTGATGCCGAATACAGGGTATTGGAGTGCGCTAAGTGCCTCCCTGGAAGGGCTTTGAAAGGAAACTGGCCCACATTCGTGCAAAGCATGGGGAAACCAGGCAAACCCCACGCAGCCAGTCCGGCAGAGAGCCGCTTTTTACAGCGGCGGATTCTGCCTCCCAGTTCAAAGAGCTTCGGCGCTCGGCCACTGGTGGGGCGCTAAAGGTGGCTGGTGAATGGGAGTGGACCAGCGCGGCCACTTTTATTTGAAGACTCATAATCGGGAAATTCAGATATTACTATCGCTCTTAATAGCAAAGAAGCTTTGAAACGTGCCTTTGGGAGATGCTACTTAACTGCGCTAGATTCTTCGAATGGTAGTTGATTACTTAATTATATTAAATTCTATCGAAACAATTTTTTAAATACTTTTGAAACCATCTGTGTTTCACTGTCAGATAATATATAATTATTATTAATTTTAGAATTTATATCTTGTCCTGGAAACCTGTGATAAAACAATGGAAGGATATCATTTCATAATAGGAGTGTTTTTTTAATTGCCTGATTAATAATTATTTAAATAGTTTTGTTGATAAATCTTCTGTCAAAGGTATTTTAAATGCTATATTTGAGATTAATTAATAATCTAGTCACTCTAATAACTGCTTTACAAACATTTAATTAACGATAAACTAAACAGTTTGAAATGTTGCTCGAAGAGTTATTCTACAAGAATCAGTGAAAATGACAAAAATATTTTACACTTACTATACCAAAATACATATATAATCGTGGTTTCAAATTCATCATGAAATTTTAACTTAATGTAGATGATCTTGCATTAAGAGCAATGTATGGAAGCACGTGAACGTCTTATTAAGCCAAGAAGTGTCTGATTCATATTGCGAAACAAAGTTAATGGACATTCATATATTTATTTCAACTCCTAATCCACATTTACATGCTGTTTTGCTTTTTATGATATCAAAAAAAAAGCTTCCTAACTTTTCTATACTTCATATATCGCTCCAAGAAAAATATCTGATATGTTGTTCGAATATTCGGATTTAAATACACGCAAAAGTTAAAGTAGCAGGGGTATCGATATATAACTTCTTTGGGTGTTTTTTCATCTTATACTATATTTAAAATAATACCAATAAATATGAAAAAAACTTTTGTCACTAAATGGAAGAACAAAATATAAACAACTGAAATATTTTTTAAAAAAAAATCTAAGTTTGAAACACTAGCTCTTTCTTCTACTTCACTTTGCATGCGATTGATGTCAAGATGACACAACACTAGAACACGTCATTTGATATATTTGAATCAGTCTAGGTGATGTAGAAGAAAATAGATGCTTCCAAGGAAACGTATTAACGTAATTCCAAGGAAATTACGTTAATACGTTTAGCTTCAGTATATTCTATGAGCACATACGCGTGCCTTTATCTCAATAAAATAATCTCCTAATTATTTTTTTTTTTAATTTTTGTTGGATGTAAGAGTTTTGAACAAAATAGGATTTATTTTTTCTGCATTAATGATAAAATCAGTTTTCTTTTAAAACAATAGGCTTTTTATCCATCCTATGCTTGCTGATTAAAATATTTTCAGATTTAGAATATTTGTTAGAATTTTTGGATTTAGATTTGAATATTTATTTTTGGAGTAAATTTCAGTATCTAATTTCGCTTTGCAAAAAAATATATAATTAGTCCATTAATATAAAAATTTTAAATGACTCTAAACATTCTTCCCTTAAAATCCTCATACGTATTTCCTTATTTATACTATGAAAAACTGAAACTTAAAATTCATAAAACTGAAGATTTCTTAGAGTGAAACATTTATATCTGCGCACCTCATAAAGAAAAATATAAATTTGAATCTTTAAAACATTAAATATTAGGTTATTTATCGTAGTACCTGAAGATTATAATTCAATTACATTCTGTACTCCATTAATGTTTTAAAGATGTGATGTGAAATTTGAAGTAATTAGTGTATTTTATTCTTAAATTGATATTATTATAACCATTTACATTTCTTCAGAGTTGTATTATTTATGCGATTTCTCTCTATTGTTTTCATTTCGGTGTCGTGTTTGAGGTAAAAATCTTCAAATCCTTTCGATGAGCGAATAATGATTTGAACTTCGTCTTAGTGCCCAATCATCTCTATTATTGAACGTACCTCTTTACAATCAAGAAATCATGTTTCACATATCATAGAAACGAAGAAGACTGTATTAATAGATATCTACGCTTAAGTACAATGTCTTTTAAATAATCTAATTTGAAAGAATATTCAATCATCATGCTTATGATCTCGTTTAGATCCTTCTTTTACACTGCGTAAGAATTTTATATTTTAATTTCAAGTTATTTTAGAAGCCTATTTCCTCTACACTAATAATAAACTAATTAATAAAGTAGGGTACATTCATAAAATAGTTTTTCTTGCTTTTTTTCACCCAGAAAGATGATGTATAAGTTTAATACTAAAAAATAAATGCAGTTTATTTCCCCAAAAGTTAGTAATTTCTTAATTAATAAATACATCTAAGCATTTGAATGACTCAGAAATTCTGCCCCTAGGGAAATAATAGAATTTCCTCTAAATATTTCCTGATTCTAACATAAATTATTTTTGTTTCCAACATTCGTTCCAGTTACCAGAGATTCACTTATATTATTTTAAACTGAATTTTTTTTTTCATTCCTCTACTCTAAATTGAAATTCAAAGTTCTGTCCGATAACATTCTTTCAGGTTTCTGTTGAAAATATTTTTCATAAGATTTTTTTCTATTTAATCTGTTAATTAAACTTTTTTGTGAATGTTTTAGCAATTAAAAGTAATTTGAAAAATCATTAAATATCTTTGATCGTCAGATTCCATTTTCATCTAAATATTTTTATATGCAAAATAATTCAATAAACTGCAAAAACAAGTGAATGAAATTAAGTTTATATGTTTCATAATTTAATATTTGCCTCTAAATTTAAGCATTTTCTTTATTTATTTTGAGAAAATACATCACAACAGAAAAAAAAATCTGCTATTTGATGCACAGATATGACCATTGGTCAGTTAAATGCACGATAAAGCATTTAAAATGATGAGGTAATACTTTTCTAAAAACAGTTAGCTCAGCAATAAATTAATTTATTAGTCTCTATAGAAATGTTTATTATTTGCGAAGTGTCATGTTAAGCAACATAGATCATATTGAGATTGTGGTATTCGATTTGTATTCTTCTTATAATTATGATGTTTACTGATAGTTATAACTTTAATGCTAACTATAAGGAATACTTTTGAAGGAAATATGCAATGATTAACGTATAAGAAATTTTTCGCTTTTTAAAGAGATATTTTTTAGTGACTAGGTTTTAACAAACTTTTATAGTATACACATGTACTTTTTCAAATTGTATAAATGCTATGTTTCATTTTCTGTTCTATTGTTCATTTTCTGATACTATTGGAGTTAGTTATTTTTCGAAAAGAAAGCTGTGAGCAGGAAAGTTCTAGTAATATTTGATTATGCTGCTTCCGCATTGACGATTTGATATTAATCAAAATCTCTTTAGAAAGAAGGAATATTTTAAAAATATACATTAAAGAAATCTGAATAGTTTAGTTAAATTTTACAAGGTTTGGAAAATTCAATATTTTCAATCTTACTTGTATGCACGATGAACAATGGAAACGGCTTCTAATAAAAGCTACTTCACCAAAATCTGACCCAAAGCTGTGCTTGTATGTATAAATATATACGAAAATACTGTCAGGAGTTGTCAAACTGCCTGTGTTCGGACGCGATCTAAATCTGTGCAACGTACTGTATATTTTTTGAAAAAATGCCTGGACATGAGAAAAATGGGGTAATGAGGGATGCAGCACCTCTCGAAAGAAGTATTAAAATTGTTTTCCGAAAGCTGAAATGGCCCATCGTTGCCATTCCCTGACAAATCATTGCGTTGATCCTTCAAGCATAAGCCACTTCCTCTATATCAAGAAGGTCTAGAAAAGTGGCACGGATTTTATCAAACAGCCAGCAATAAGCGTTTCAATTGAGAATTGGTATTATTTTGAATGTAAATATATATCTATCCTCCCTCCAATTAAACTTCCAATCCTCGTATACTTGCAATCATCAGTAAAGTTTTGGCATCAATTATATCTCAATATATTTAATAAATCTCGTCAAATAATTAACGTTTTATAAAACAAAAATTTGAAAAATTGAAAGATCCATGCATTGGGTTTCACAGTAAAAACTAAATAGTGTAGCAACCACAAAAATAATTAGTAATACTGCTGCCTCTTATCTTTAAACGTTATTTCAAGGAATAGCTTTTCTAATGCAAATATTTTGGAATTCTCATGAAATTGTTAGAGCAGGCATCACTAAAAAGCAGGGAAAAGGCCTGATGGAATTTATCTCTTTCCATTTATGAGAGTTAGTTTCTGGACCAAATGGTTTAAGACAAAGTGAAAGAATATATTTTTATAAAGACTGCGATATGTTTATCACTTTTCAGCTTAAATGCTAATAAGGTATTCAATCTTTTTCTGAAATTTCTAATATTTCGAGACACACAGCAAAAGATATATATAAGATTTCACATAAATTGTTGAACCAATTGAAAAGCAGAAGAGACAAAATTTAAATTTCCGTCAAAGATATAAAATATTCGCTCATCATCTCTACTACTAGAACTGAAAATGGAGACAATTTTCACTCAAAACTGCACCTAAATTTGTGGGAGAAATTTTCAAAAGTGCTGAGAAGCACTCGAATTCTTTATTGGATTTTCTTGTCTAAAGTTTTATGTCTCAGAATGGTAAAAAACAGTTCAACATAGGTGTTTTAAATAGTTCCATTCGAACAGAGAAATAAAAGGAATGCTATATTTTCAAGCGTCAACTGGACATCTTGGCATGATTTGGCGGCGAAATTCAAAGAAATTTCAGGATTCAAAACATTATTTTTAATCACGATTTCAGATTCATCAGAAATAAAACTACAACTCTTGGAAACAAGCTTTAATATTTTCTTTCACTCTGGATGACAAACAAATTTATTGCAAAAAGTTCATGGAAATAAAATATTTATTCATCATAAATCAAAAATTCATCCAAATAAAGCATCAGCATTTTTAAAGAGAATGAATTATCTGCAATTTTAACAATCAAAAAGATACTAAATCTGCTTGAAAAAGAAATTAAAGTTTTAATTTAAAGAACGGTTCGATGTAAAAACAGAAAAAGAATTCAAGCTATTAAGTATTTGGTCCTTTCTCTGCATATCAGTAATCGCCAAATTATTTGCAAATGTGCCAAATAGAGTATTAATAATCCAAGATGCTGGCATAATCGCAATTTTATAATTTGTCATTTACTTTACAGTTACACTTTTTTCAATTTAATCTATATCTTGTGCAAGCATTTATGTTTATCCACGATAGCTACTTGATAGGTTTAAAAGGATTTGATAAAATTGTTTCCAAAAATTATTTTTTCTCGCGAAAGAAAAAAAAAATATGCGTCGGAGACCAAATTGATTATATGAGAATGCAGCTCTCTTTTCACAATGGACTGACGAAAGAGGCCTTTGCTTAGCAATAAGAGAAAAACTATCACATCGCATGCGCGTTCAATAAGCGTAAAGAAAAACAATTGTAAGCTGGGAAATTGACAATTACTCGCGCAAAAAACGATATTTCAGTATTTTTCTCAACGAGAAATTCAGTACGCTTTCCTTGTTTCAACTCTATTACAAAGCTTGCCAATACAGTCAGCCAGAGCCGAAAATCAAGCAGCTTGTATTTACAAAGCCTCATTTTCCTGAGTTTTATAAAAGAGATTTCATTTTCGCGACTCTCTAATTGGAAACAAAAATCTGTCATTAGAAACTAACCTTTTTGCTTGGCGATAATAGCTGATTAGCTAAATGAGAATGACTGAAAATATGGAATTTCACATCATTTGACTCATAATTTCTTTCCATTTTTATTTAATTATTAAATTTTATGCTTTCTTTATATGTAATATTTCAGAATATTCTGCGATAATAGAGATGACAAACAAGAAAATAATGTAAAGAAATGAAGCTATTTAAAATTCTTGAGCTTATGAAATTCAAGTGTATCCTCAAAAATGTCTCATTCAAAACTATGTTTAATATAATTCTGACAAATTACAGAATAAAAACTTCAAAAATAATATAAATACTTCAATTTATATTCCCTTAATATCCAAAATTCCGATCATTTAAAGTACTAAAATATTTCAAGTTACCTTTTCGCCAAAACAAAACAGATGCTATTGTAATGGACGCCGTTGAATGATATGGCACAACTTTCACTAACTTTTAAAATATACACTTTATTTTCACATACATTGTTCCCATGTCATACCCACATATGAAATAATTGCAGATATAAATAAATTATATTTTTAACGTTTAGGATGAAAAATACAATATCTAAGCATTTTTAAATATATCGTTTTAGCAATACAAAACTGCTTTTATTTTGAAGCTCTGAAAATATACTTCTAAAGTTAAAATAGCATAAGATTGTAGATCCAGGTATATTTCGGTTCCAATGTACTGTATTGTAATTCAATTTCAACCTGTCTTGAGATGAAATACAATTGATTTCATACTCTCAAATAATCAGTATTATTCCTTTAATTATTCAATGCAATCTACCATCTGCAAATTTGCTAAATAATGAAAAAGGTTTTGTTTATAGTTTCAATATTCATTTATGAATCATTGGCCATTATTATTTAAACTACGTTTCGCACTAACATCAGTGTTTGGTGAGTATCGTTATTCCGGGCAATTTATCAAGAAACATGAACGTATCCAGCGAAACGAATGTTTTTCGCCAAATCCATGCAATAAGATTACAGTGCTTGGAACATTTCAATGGAACATTCAAGTTATTTCTCGCCAATTTTTAAACTTGAGACATTCTGTTGGCGATCTAACGGAAATGTAAGAAAAACATTTTTAGAAGTTAATGAGTATCCAGACGTATGAAAATATCAACAAAAACTTTTAACTCTGAATATTAGCAAGAATTGATAATATTAGTAGAAATATTTATTGTTTTTTATAAACAATTTTAAAATGCATTGAACGTTAAGAGTAAGCAGAAATGATTTCGATAAATAGTGATAATAAATTTGAGTAAAGCACGGCATAGCTTAACCATATTGTTAAAAAGCATGCAAAGCAGGCTTGATTTTACATTTTGTAATCACCAAATGTTATACAAAGTTTCTAGATTCAAATAATATCAAATATTGAAAACATTAGATGTATTAAAACTTTTTGCAAATAGTTAAATTTGATGTTTTTCGAAACGGTTGTCTATTCGAGCGACAATTAATACACATAATTCTGTCATACATGGATCTTTTGGTCTTACGCTCTGCGCTTAGGTCTCCTAGCAAAAGTTGGTCTAGGAGATGCCTCAGGGTTAGCTACTAGAGGTGTAGAAAAGGACGTACCTGGAAAACTTACCTGAGGAGGAAGAGGAACTTCCTCCCATTCCATAGGCTCCTGGCAATCCACGGACTCCCAGTCCATCGGCTCCTCCGTGCAGGCAGCCTCCCAGTCCATCGGCTCGAAACCTGCAACAAAATCTGAAGAAGACACACAAAAATCCATAGTTTATTTGTATATGAGTAAATAAGTAAAGAAATAAAATGAAATATTTTTATTCAAAAAAAGTAATGTCACTCGAAAATAATATCCGCTGCTTTTTCGCAACTTGAACTTTCAGAAACTTGACTCAAAATGGCGTCTCTAATTGTAAAATCTGCTGTTCCATGAATTTCAACCAATCAGATTGAGAGTTTGGAAAGTTGAAGTTAAAGTTAATGAAACTAGAGGTATTATCAATGCCAAAAAAATATTATTTATATTTTTAATTTTCTTTATGGATTTATAGGACGAAATATATTTAATTATTTCTTGCCTGCATTTGTACTGATCAGGGAATTTTCTTTACTGTCTTTATCTTCATCTAAGACAATCTATATTTCAAGTATTTTTTTTTTCTGTAATATGCCCAAATTTTCAACTCTGAATAATTCATTATCTTTTCTTACGCCCTTCGATTTAATTAATGATTCGATTAATTATTATATTTTGATTTAATTATTCGAAACGATTCGATTTAATTATTATATTTTGAAAATTTAAAATTTTCAAGTTTTTTATGAAAGGACAATAAATTGGGGCTGCGTACAATACGATAAAGGAAAACACTGTGTAATTGCATACAGTATATATCTATGCAATAAAAAACATAACTTGTAAAAAAAACCAAATCTCGCAACTCAGTTCTTCTATCATAAAAAGTTGTGAGATCCATGTAACACTAAGTCGGTCAATTTATTCAGTCCCTACTTAAGGGTCCTTCTGTCTTAAGGTATTACGTAATTAGCTAACCTAACAACATCTTATAGTGACTATACCAATATTAAAAATCTTCTATGGTTTAAATAAATAGATTGACTTGGCCATCGCATGAAAACACGATGTATCTTTACATTAAATTAGATTACATTAACATATTATATTAAATTAGATTGTTTAGTGTGATTGCCAAGTCAATCTAATTAAACCATAGAAGATTTTTAATATTGATATGGTCACTAAAGGAGTTGTTAGGTTAGTTAATTACGTAATAACTTAAGACAGAAGGACCCTTAAGTAGGGACTGAATAAATTGACCGAAAAGTATTACATGAATCTCACAACTTTTTATGATAGAACTGAGTTGCGAGACTTGGTTTTTTTTTACAAGTTATGTTTCTGATGGCATTTCCTTTCTTTTTGTAGATAATCCTTTTCTTATTTTTGTATGTAATCTTCCTCTTTTTCTTTTCCGGTACTATTACTTGAGCTTGAGCTACAGTTTTTCTCAAAGCCCACTCCCTCCTTTATATGTCCGAATATAGTCAATAGCATAACTCGGTTCCGAATTTATATGGTATTTATAAATTTTTTATGGTATTATTAAATTTATTTGGAATGGTATTGCAAGTGCAATTATATGTCAAAATTTTGTTTTAATCGATTGAGAAGAAACGCGTCGAAAGCAGAAATTCGATTTTTGGATACCTACTGTTAATGCGTGTCTGAGACTAATCGCCAAATAACTCGCCAAGGATGACACGATAGATTCAGTATAGAAGTTATTTATGCAGTTGGTGTATCTAGAAAACTAGATCGAAATTGCAAAATATTTTAGTTTTTCCTTGATTTATACACTAAACACTAATTGTATTCTAAATTTGAAGCTTCTAAGTCTGCTAGAAGTGCCTAAGAGTTTTGATGATCAGTCAGACAGCCAGTCAATCAGTCAGTGACAAAATTCACAAATTTTGACTAGCTATAATTCTTAAACTACTGGTTCAAATTTAAAGAAATTTGGAATATACTGTGTTTATATAATTCCTGCTTGGTTACTGAAAATTCAGGCTTCTAGTTTTATCCACAACGAAGTTATAGGAGGTCGAAAATGGCCTGAACTGCTTCGAGAAAAGGATGGTACGGTCGTGCCGCTTGTTTTTGCTCGATTTGGCGGGGACACTGCCGTGCCCCCAGATACAAATTTCAGGTTTCTAGTGCATCAAGTTTTGCGTGAAAACAGACCAATTCTCTCTTTACAAAATTGAAACAATTTGACTTAATCAAACGCATGTAAAACAACACATGTTCCGAAAATCGGTACAATACATAACCGTATCTAATGAACTCGAATTTGTATAAAAACTTCGGAACTCACTGTTATTTTCGCGAAATTTCTTTTTGTAAAACATCAGCAAACATGAATATACTTAGATCAGTAGATGAATAAAAACAAAGTGTTTTGTAGGGCATCATGATCCTGCTGTTCATTATTTATTTTGTCATTAATTTTTAAAAATCAAATGCAAATAATCAATAATATTTTAAATCAAAAATGAGTATTTCGTTTTTAAAGATATGTTAATAGGGAAGTATGCACTTTCTGACGTCAGACAACTTCCGAGATATATGTGAAAGAGAATCATCGGGCATTGTGTCGAAACTGTAACTTTTGGTAGATTTCCTTATTCTGTTTGTAAGCATAAAAGTATCATTTGAAACTTGAAATGTCTACTTATGATTGTTGGAGATGACATATAAAAGATATTGTCTAGAGAAAATACCATTGATCAATGTGGTGTATTGTGAAGAATATAAAATGATTGTCCTACAGACGATGTATTTTGTAGCAAGAATTAAAACTGGAGAATTATTTGTTTGAAAAATGGATGCCCTTGAAGCGAATTTATATTTTTGAAGAGAAAATTTATCTTTTTTTTTATTATTATTGATGGAAATTCGGTTTATCCACCAAAATGACCAAATCACTTGCACTTATAAAAATTATTAGAAATGTCCTTAAAGAATAAACCTACCGACTACTTTATTCATGATATATCTGCTGACTGATATTGAAAATACCGATTTGATATTTAATTAATTTTTATTATTATTGATGATGCAAATAAATGAGTGGTTGATTTTCTGTTAAACTTTCTTTTCTTATTACATTATGCGTATTATATTGATCATTTTTCTTAATGTATATTCTTCTTTTTGTATAGTTATTTGAGATACAATTCGGTTTTAGCGGCTACCAAAAAGCGCGAAGGAAAAATTTCGCCTAATTATAAAAAATATATTCAAGTGCATTATTATTTATTATGAAAAATTTTGAGCGTGGGAATCATATGTTATATATTCTAACAATAGCATTGGCAAAATTGGCGAAATTTTTTCTTGGCGTTTTTTCGTTCCGTTACAACCGACAAATACCTTATTTCGCTATGAAAACAATTTTAGCGAAATTTTGAGAAAAATAGTTTCACTTCAATATTTCATCTTTTGGAGATTTGTTGTTAGATCAAAAGTTTTGCTGCTTTAGGCAAACTTATTTTCTTTCCTTCTTTATCCACCATTTCTTCAATAAGAATGTACTTTAACATTCTTAGAGTAGGAACAGCTTTTATATACAGTCATTTTCGCCAAAAAAATTATTTATCGCCAAATTTTAGAGAAATGGCAGAATGTGGCAGGAACAGCAGCAATAGTGTAACGGTAGCAACAGCGCCACTGAAAAGTTCCCAACGTCGCAAGGCGTCAAATGAATGTATATAAAGCTTAGCTGGAGTGTTTATTTAATTCTTTATATTTATAGAGATTTGATGTCAGATCAAAATGTTTGCATAGTTAGTCAAACTATTTTTATTTCCTTCTTTAGTCCCATTTCTTCAATAGAAATTATACTTTAATATTCGGAGCGTTTACATGATATTTTAATAAAAATGAAATAAACCTTTGATGAATGACATTTCTGCATGACTTTTCCTTTTGCAAAAAATGTTACGTACAGAAAGATAAATATATATAAAATCCGCACGAGAAAATGTTTTCTAAATTAAATATAAATCAAATCAAAGTACGTAAAGTTCTTTTATTAATCAATTATTAACTATCATTTTAATGCAATGAAGATTTGAAATAAAACTATGGTATTGTTATTATCTTCAAGATCACGAAAGTTTCGTCAACAGTGAAAATTCTAAATAAAATATCGCCAATCTGAATAGCAACAGAAAACATAGTTATCAAAAATTCCAGTTTTCGTTTTGTAAGTCTGTAAATGAAATTTTATGCGTTGACATAATTTGAGTACTATCCTTTACAAAAAGTCCTACTGTCATAAATCGTGTGTCTATTACATATCTTTACAAATGAAAGTTTAAATTAATGAAGATTTGTTTAAAAAGACATATATGACATCAAAGAGAAATCTGAATGATTGATTACTGCTCTTCGTAGACTAAAAGAGATTTTGCTGTTTCTACTGATCCTTCTTAGAATTTGAGATAGTTCTGGAGGATCTATTTCTGTAAAGGTACGAAATAGATATTTTTATTAATTGCAATTTCTTGCATTTCATGGGGTCAATTTGGATGCAAAAATTTCTCACCTTCTGACCAGTTCAAACTTGAACTGACATTCCACTTCAACTTTTTCTATAACATCATGAATAGTTTTAACCCTCCTGGCGGCGGCTTTCAGATTGCTATCCTTACCGAAAGCGGCACGCCGGAATAACAGGTTCAACCTTAAAAATGTCGCTGTTTGGTCAAAAGGATTGCTTTCCCCTTTTGCGGTCAGTTCAGCGCTGCAGGTGGGAAGTGATTAGCAAATTTAATGCTGTGAGTAGCAGGTGTTTCTTATCGTAGTCTTTCGATTTCTAAGAGCATTTTTCTTTCAGTGCTTTGGAAGAGATTGACAATAACATCGACTGAAAATGCGAAAATGTGATTGGTTTTTTTTAGAGGTTTTTCGATTATTTTATAAAACAATACATAAAATTTATGTTAGGAATAAGTTATTATCATGTTTATTTTGATACTAGTCTGGTTTTCATAAAATGAAAGTCCTCGTCTAATATTTTTTTCATTGCAATATGTTTTGCAAATTATTTTATTCCGTAGTACTGTGAAATTATTTCTCGACATTACCTGCAAGTGATTTAATTTTTTAAAAAAACCCTTTCAGCGCATTGCCAATTTATTTTAATATTTTAAAATGCGTGTTTAAACATTAATTGTGATAAGTAACACTACGTTATAACTTTGTTTCTTCAGTATTCAAAAAAAATAATTGTGTAATTAGGGAATTTCATGCAATATTTCACTTTCAAATATATCGATTTTCAGTATTTATCTGCATGATTAAAATTTTATAATTAAATATACTGTACAATATTTAATTGGCCAGTTATTCAGTAATGCTGAAATAACTGGTCGATGCGCCTTATGACTGTAACAAATAAAAATAATTGTCAAAATATTTCTTTGTAATATTTATGACACAAATTTGGCCTGGAAAAATGATTCAAATAATATAGATTATTTAGACTCATAATTAACCATTTGCAACTGGAATTTTTTGAATACCTGCAAATCAAGTTCCTACAGAATATTAAGTACTGTTTTAAAATAAATTACAATTTTTGAAAAATTTCAGTTTTAAGTTTTTCGGGTTAGAATCAAAGCTCTTACTATTTTGCAATTGGATAACGACAAACCGTGGAGTAAACGAATCATTAAAAAGAAAAATCTGAATTTAAAAGCTTTGCAAATACAGTTGCATTGATCTTTTTTACTTATTACTTTTACATTATTTATTGCTTTTGGTGATCAGCACATGTGTTACGTCGAGGTTACTAGCCAATATAAAATTTTTAATTAAATGTTTTCTTCAGCAAAACATCTTGAAATTTCAAATTTTGATAGTCA
The DNA here is from genome assembly GCF_947563725.1 of Argiope bruennichi. Classification (NCBI taxonomy): domain Eukaryota; kingdom Metazoa; phylum Arthropoda; class Arachnida; order Araneae; family Araneidae; genus Argiope; species Argiope bruennichi. The sequence goes on from NC_079160.1 coordinate 26,788,045, forward strand.
TATAATTCATACTATTGCAGACTCATTGTACCATTCTGTATTGCAGATTTTTTTAATTTTCTGTTAGTTCCTTGACAGTAATTCCTTAATTTAAAACGGGAGTGAATAAACTTCAATTAATGCAAAACCTTTTTTGTTGAAACCAATCAGGCTTATTAAATTTCTAAATACAGGGAATAGAATCATTCAGCAATAAAGTTTTATGTATATACTGAATATTTCTTTTTAATTTTTGAAATGACTCAGATGATTTCTCATATCCCTTATTCAATAAAAATTTCCAAAAATTCCTTCTTATTCTGTAATAATTTTGAAAGTTATGATGGAATACACTTCAAAATCTCATTTTATTTTGAATTCATAATTTTTTAAAATTTTCAGAAAAAAAAACAAAAAAAAAATATTTTACACATTTTCATTTTCTAAGATGCATATTCCACTAAGATATATATAGAAGATCTAATAGACGCCACGCACAAACATTCGTCTAAGTTAATAATAAAGATGGACAAGTGTGTGTGTCATTACTTGTCTGGTTGTATTGGTACTTTTCAGACCAGGCAATTTGAAATAGAATTACCAAAATCTGCATCTACATACATTGGACAGTGGGAATCATTTCTTTAAAATTTTAATTAACCCTTTCAAGGGACAAGGCAAGTATGCTCATCACCAAATTCAACAATTTTTGAACAAAGTTATGTAAGTTGGCATAAATTCTTACGAATTTTTCAGTAAGGTTTCAATTGTAGGTTAGAGGTTTCAATTGTTTATCTCAAATAAAATGAAGTGTCTTGATTTATTTCTTAGTTATTAATTGGAAAAATTAATTAATAAATCAGATTAAACTGATCTAATAAGTTGAATGAATTACTTTTCCTTGGCCAATCTTAATTTTAAAAACATTTTACTCCAACATGACTAGGAAAAAAAGGCCCTTTAAAGGGTTAATAAAAATTATTAAAATTTTAAAGTTCATTCGAAAATATCACAGTAGAAAAATAATTTGTACATTAATTGTGAATTCAAATTTTTTCCCCCACTTTTAATTAAATTAAAAATATTTTAGCATATTTTAAAAATATATTTTATTTTTGAATTGAAACTAAACGTTTTCATTGTTATCCTTATATTTCATTCCGGCCTTTTACCCATTGATGATGATTTAGTTAAAAGGTTAAAAAGATCTAAGCTAAAAGCAAAGGGGTAAAAATTTCTTTACTGAAATACAAATAAACCATGTGGCTGAAGAGAATGCTCCATAATTAGCATCTCAATAAATAAGACACTAAAAGTTCAAGATCTTAATTTTACCTCAAAGAATGATTTTTCTTGGTGATACATTCAAATGTATAAATGACGCATTGTATAAATTATATTAGAATAATTTCGTATTTTATCGCTGATAAATGGTAAAATTTTAAATAATTTTTAATTAACAAAAGTTTTAATTAAAATTTTGAAAATTTCCTCTCGAGGTGAACGTTGACAGTTTTCTAATTATTTACTGGCGAAGTGCGTTCGCTCTAAGTCAAACAGTTTGATCTGGAGATCGCCAATACGAATATTCATATTCATTATAATTAGAGATATTCGCTACTTTAATAGAAATATTCGCAAGCGACCTTCATGTCTGACACCCTTGTTCAAACTAGTTCTGTTTTTAAAAAATGAAAATGTGAGGCTAAAGGTTATTAAGAATAAAGAATTTCAAATTACATGGAAGTGGGAGTTTCCGAATTTTTTTTACTCTCGTGATCAAAAATAAAATAAAACAAAGATCATATCCCGTCTTGTTTGTTAAAAATCACATCCAGTGAACTCGAATTGACCAAACAGGAGAAGAAAATAGTCTAAATGCCAGTTGTACGCATTAAAAAAATTTTAAATGCTAACATATGAGATAAAATTAGATCAAGGAGTTAAAATAATGGCATCAATTTTAAAATTATTAATTCTCACATTTAACTCACACATTCACTCACTTTCAAGTGGATTAAAATTCGTGGATTAAATTACTCAGCATTCAGAGTAAAAATGTCAATATAAACCAGTTTCATATAAACAGAATCGTGCGATGTATATATAAGATTGTACAGTGAAATAAGGTTATTATTTCGATACAAAAATAGAACCTTTAAAAACTGCGCTTATATTAACTTTGAAAATATTATTAAAAACCAGAGGAAAAATATAAAAACAATGAAACTTATATCTCTACAATGCTTACATTTTTGTTCGAATTCGTCAAAGAGTGTCAAATTCTATAAGGTTTAAAGAATGAAACAAATATTAATTTTCATATATAGTTTATTACGTTATAAAAATAAGGATTTAATGTAACGAATACTAATCTTTCCGAAAAATCGCACTTTAATATATTGGTTCTATATATCTCCCCGTTTTGAAATACACTTATTAATGAATACTAAAAAAAATAATTCATTAAAAGTTAAAAAGTTTCGTTCGTTAAGTAAATTCTGTAAATAAGTTAAGTGTCTTATTTTCAAAAATAAGTTGCATAAGCAATGTCAATTCTAAAATCCTTAAATGAAAGCACGCTATAAAAAAGAAACTTGTCAAATTTTTATTTTATATTTTTTATTTATTTTTTACATTAACTATTTTCTTATGCTAGAAAGCTTTAAAATCTTATGTTTCAAATTATTAATAATAATACGTTTATGTATGTATTCATTCCAGGTATATATTTTCATACGTTCAATTTTATTCTCGTTATTTAAATTTCATTTTGGATACGTAATTATTATCAAAATCTCAAAAGTAACGCCTCAGAACGTAAGCGAGATTTTAAAATGCTTAAAAGGGCGCGAGCAGGAAGACATCAATCATATCGTCCACTGATAACGATTCACTTTTCCTTATCTCACATTCCCTTCTCATTATCTCACAGCTTGAGATTGGGGGTAGGGAAAAACTGGAACCCGTAAAAATACGGGCAGTACGGGCAGTGACAGTTTTAAGGGAGTTTTTGTTTCCGTCTATAGACGGGTCCGCCGTTTTGAAGGGAGAAAAGATTCCGTCTTTTTCCGGGTTTGCCGCTTGGAGGGTTAATAATTTTTATGTATGAAATATGGAAATTGAAATTTATTTAAGTGAAATTTATTACATACTGATGGAGAATTATAATTTTTCGAAATCTATTTATTTCTAAAATAAAATATCAGAAGTTCATATCGAAAATATCAAAAAAAAAAAAAAAAAAATGTGAAGCATTCAAGCATTGGTCTAAATTTAAGAGATAAGTTCTGAATACCTTTAGTTAGTCTCTAAACAAAGTAAATAATTTAAATAATTATCAGTGTTTTGAGGAACGATGATAATGATGAAACAAATGAAGTAAATGATCTAATAATGGTAAATAATATTTGAACGTATGGAAAGCAACCGTAAAAGCTTCTCACGAAAGAAAAAAAGGAAGTCTTAGAAATCTGTTCTAAACCGATATCATAGAAATCCCCCTACCTCTATACCCCAGTATTGCTTTTTAAATGTTCAATAAGGGCATGAAAATAATGGAATACCAAAAAATACTTTCCAGCAATATTTATCGCATTCCAGGAACATGTGAAATTTTTAGTTACCTATATTTACCGAAGAGACCCTACTATCATCTCTTTCCTTAACTTCCAAAATCAAACTAATTTTATCGATTTTAATTTCATTTGTATATTTAAAGTTCTGAAGCAAAAAATATTATGAAAAACGGAGGAGACAAAATAGTTAATACCGTGTTTTCTTCTCTGGAAATTTGTATTAGTATTTGGCTATTGAAACCTGCGGAAGCGTATTCTCGAAACTTCCTGACATACTTTGCAGTCAAGTGCAGCCCTTCCCTTCCTTTACTTCATAAAACTTTGGATTCTCTATAAAATTTTGTATGCTACGCGTGCTAAGATTTTAAGTTTTATAGTGCCGTACATATGCATTCTTTGATTCGAAATATAATGAAAACGAGAATATCATACTAATCTACTCATGGGACACGAATTTGGATACACCCATACCAAAATACTACACGGGACTGCAATTTCATTAGCAAGAATATGAAACACGTTTCGTATATCTAACTCACTGCAGTCTTGAGTTATAGCATTTACATGCATGAGACTGTACACGCCGCCATTTCTCAGATTGCATTTAAAATTTTAAAAGAATCCACACATTAGCTTCAGTGACTGTATACCAAATTGTAGCAATCATAAAAGCTGCATTTTTCAGTTATAGTGCTCTCATGTATGCGGAAATACAGAGCGGCGGAAATACATTGCAATATTAAACTCATCATTTAGTATGAGTGTACGATTTCTATGGTAACATTCTAAACCTTGTTTCACTCATTTGAGTCCAAGTGTGTTTGAGTTACTGAGTTTACGTGCATACCGACAGACAGAAGATAATTTCTTTGTCGGATTCAGTTCAAAATTGATACTATTTGGGAATTTAGATTCTAAATCTGTGAACACAATTTTATAAATCCATTTCTTTATGTTACTGTATTTATCTTGTTCAGCTCTTCTCAATCAGCCAGACATAGATTTCTCGTAAAAGGATTTCGTAAAATGTTTGATAGAAATCTATAAATTTGTTATAAAATCTATAAAGCAAATTTCATTCTTCTTTAATGAGCATTTTTAAATTATCACGTTTACATAAAAACTAAAAAATGCCTTTTTTCGGATTCAGAGACATTTGAAATATAGAAATTCGGCAATTTTCGAATTTGGATATTTTAAGAATTACTATACTTTATATTTTCATATTTCGTGTACGAGGTAATAAGCATTATATAAAGGTAATTATGAGCAGTTATAATCAGAATGTTATATATAAAACAAGACATTTTACGACGATTTAAATATTCTAATTCAAAACTTCCAAGAAATTGACTACGCTGGGGAGCATATTTTTTACGTGTGACGGCCTTCATGACCTCCAGGTACCTTATTGATTAGGTCTACGCTCCAGATTCTCCTCCTCTCAGTCTGCTAATTCATGCTGTCGTTCTTCCTTCCCTCGATGGCGCTTGGGAGCTCTCCATGAGAAGTTGTCGCCGCTCTATTTGCTTCCTGCTTCTCATAGACAGCCAGAATCCCCACGTTTTGGCCGTGCGTTGCGACCCATTAGACGGGCGGCGCACTGTAATCCCCGGTGTATTAGTCTGCCGGTACCTAACCACCCGCGTAGTTTGTCTGCTAGGGATCAACCGAAGAAGTTTCTCCTTGGGCTTGGCGTTAAGGATGGTCACTGTCCCCGGGAGTAACTCCCAACGTATAGGTACCGATTATCACTAATGTAAGCGCCAAGGTTGGAAATGTCCAGAGCCGGTGACTGCCTTCCCCTGTTGAGCTCCGTGGTATGCGGTGGCTTCGGGCCCGAAGGGTCCCTTCAGTGGGCAACATATTCCTCAAACTTTCAATATCGATAATCATTTTGATCGGTTTTATATTACGAAACGCATTTCTGAAAAAGACGAGACATTTCAAATAGTATCTTCAAATTCTGTTTGCAAGATGTGTTGTGGCGACTTGCTGATAGAGATCGACTGCCGTAAGCAAGAACACAAAATAAAAATTCTGACAACTATACTGGTTCGTGTTACACCTCACCTGTCACTTCAAAAGATGTCATAACTTATGGTGAGATATTAAATCATACAATAGATTTAATTACTAAGGAGTTAAAATCCAAAGGTGTTACGAATTACTATTGGGCGAGACAGGCAAACAATCGAATCTAAGCTTCACATTCTCACGTTTATGTCACCTGAATTATCCGACCACATATATTCAGGGTACATTAAGCTCCCAGTCAGAATTTATATACTAAACCCCTTGAGATGCTTTAAGTGTCAACGCGTTGGTCACTCGAAAGCAAGTTGCCATCGCTCAGAACAAAAGAATTTGCATTTTCCACCCGAAGATCCTTTCCCTACAATTCCGAGTTCAGCATGCATGAACTGCTATTGGCCTTTTCTAAACTGCATGATACCAGTCCCGGACCAGATGAAATCATGTATAATAGGCTTCGCCATTTATCTACACCCTCTCTCTCTAATCTGTTGCATTTATTCAACAGTATATGGATTGAACAGATGTTCACTTCACAATGGCACGAAGTGATTGAGATTCCAATCCTCAAACAAGGGATTCCCCTTATCCTCTGCATTATAGAGCTATTTCGCTCGCAAGTTGTCTATGCAAAACGCTTGTGCGCATGGTTAATGCCCATCTTGTTTTTGAACTGGAGAGGAAAGAATGCATTCCACAGTTGCAGAGTGTTTTCTAAAAGGACGTTCAACATATGATAATATCGTCCTATTCGAAACCCAAATAACCCAATGCATTTGTTCTCCGAAATCATTTTGTCTCCATTTTCTTTGATGTTGATAAGGCCTACGACCTCACATATTGCTTTGATATACTTAAAACCCTTTCAAATTATGGTTTTCAAGGAAATTTACCTATTTTCTTAAAACATATTTATCTTAAGAACATTCGAATTCGCAATTCTTATTCAGATCCTTTTATTCAAGCTGAGGAGATTCCATAAGGAAGCGTTCTTAATGTAACTCTTTTTATTATTCATTTTAGTCGAATTCTTAATATTTTTCCACCTCTGTCGAGGGCACCCTGTATTCGGATGATCTTCAGATCTCCTGTCAAGGATGCAATATGCATCTAATCGAACGCCAGCTGCAAGTTGCAGTTAATAATATAGTAGATTAGCGTGAGAAAAAAGGCCTACGATTAACCCCGAAAAAATGTCGATGCGTTCACTTTGGCCGGAAGCGAAGAATTTATTTGGAATAATTTATATTAGGAATACCTCAATTCCTGTAGATGAAGAAATAGTGTTATAGGGAGTAGCGTTTGATAGTAAGCTCACTTTGTTTCCTCATATTTTATATCTGTGGAAGAAGTGTGACAAGTCAATGAACATTCTAAATGTACTTTCTTCTTTCTGGGAGTAACTCCCAGCATATAGGTACCGATTAGCACTGAGGTAAGCGCAGAGGTTAGAAATGTCCTGAGCCTAATGTTGGAGTATCTAAGTGCCTTCCCCTGTTGAGCTCCGTGCTTTGCTGTTGCTTCGGGCCCGAATCTACTTTTATGTCGTATTGCTCGTCGCAACAAGGGTCCCTTCAGTGGGCAACATATTCCTCAAACTTTCAATATTGATAATCTGAAAAAGATGAGACATTTCAAATAGTATCTTCAGATTCTATTAGCAAGATGTGTTCTGGCTGATAGAGATCAACTCCCGGAAGCAAGCACACAAAATAAAAGTTCTGACAACTATACTGGTTCGTGTTACATCTCACCTGTCATTAAACACTTCAAAAGATGTTATAACTTATGGTGAGATATTAAATCATACAATAGATTTAATTACTAAGGAGTTAAAATCCAAAGGTGTTACGAATTACTATTGGGCGAGACAGGCAAACAATCGAATCTAAGCATCACATTCTCACGTTTATGTCACCTGAATTACCGCACCACATATATGCAGGGTACATTACGCTTCCAGTCAGAACTTATATACCAAACCCTTTGAGATGCTTTAAGTGTCAACGCTTTGAGCACTCGAAAGCAAGTTGCCATGTCATTGTGACTTGTACCCGATGTGCTGCGAGAGGACAGAAGAACCAAGAGTGTTCCGTACAAGAAAAGTGCTTGAACTGCAAAGGTGATCATACGTTCTTTTTCCGCTCGTGCCTTCATCAATGTCAATTTAAAAAAGAAATAACAACAGTTAAAATTAAGGAGGATATATCATACCCAGAAGCCATAAAGAAAGTTCTTTCTTAAACCCCTTCATCCGTTTCTGAAAGAATTTTTGTGAAAACTGTACATGTCAAAATTGTACTAAAAATATGAATCCTTTATCATCTTTTAAACCTTCATCTGATTCCGATACTGATAAATCTATTTGTTAATGATCACGACACTGAGAAGTCAGAAACAGCTAAGCGAGAATCATCAAAAACAGACAAATCATTAAAACTTAAATTTACAAAACGGGAGACTCGAAGACAAATCTTTCTGCAAAATTCAAGAAACCAGCTTCTAAAAATTCAGAAGCTTTCGGACTTACATGTCAAGGTATAGCCCATAAAGACTTAACATCTATTTTTGGTCTCATACCAAATAGTCCCGATTTCAAACATTATCCTTCGGGAGATGAATCTGAATTTGAAATGAGTTGCGATGTTTCTGCAATTCCTGTCGTTGCAACTAATAATCCATCAGCGACGCACATGTCTTAATAGGCATCTTCCTTTCTGGGGATTGTCGCTGCATACGGTCCAAACTTCATGACATCATCAAGGCCATTATTAACACCTTTCACCTACAAATTCTCGTGGGAATTGTACTAATAGTTATAAACAGATTGAAGACTTTATAACTAATAATTGTCTATGTCTGCTCAATGATGAAGAAAAAACATACTTCCACGAACCCACACGTACCTTCCACAGTATTGACTTGGCCATATGCTCTCCTGACCTACTCCCGTTGTTGAACTTTGCTGTCAGTGAAGATCTCTACAAAAGTGATCGCTATCCCATAAGTCTCCCAAGCTGATAGAAGTGGTGTGACTCTTGCGCTATTCCACTGGATAGATTGGGCTACTTTGACCAGTTGTCAGAAATGACCGAGACTTTGATTAATACTGACGATATTACGGAGGCAGTGCAACACATTATTGATTGCATTATATACGCTGCTAATAACACCGACCCAAAATGTTTCCCACGTTTACACGAAAATTTCGTCGACCGTGGTGGAATGAAACTTGCCGTGAGAGTCACAAAGAACAACAAAAAAAGAAGTCGGAACCTTTTTCGTAGGTATTTTTCAGCAGAGAATATTATTGCTTTTACATTTTCCTGAGCCAATGCATGGCAGTGCCAGAGGAAATCAGGGGTTCACTTTATCTCATCTATTAAATCCTCTCTTTCTAACAAATTGGTTTAGAAGAAGGTGAAGGCTACAAATGAATTTATAAAGACTTTCTTTCACTGTATTGAAGATAGGAAATGAAATGGTTTTATCTCACTTATTTGTTGTCAATACTCTCGGGGAAGCATTCTCAAAAGTTTCTGCTGCTGATTCGTACCAGCCTGCATTCGTGGTAACTAAGAATCGCGCATAACGAAAGAATTTGCATTTTTCCACCCGAAGATCCCTTCCCTACAATTCCAAGTTCAGTAGGCATGAACTGCTATCGGCCTTTTCTAAAGTGCATGATACCAGTCCCGGACCAGATGGAATCACGTATAATATGCTTCGCCATTTATCTACACCCTCTCTCTCTAATCTGTTGCATTTATTCAACAGTATATGGAATGAACAGATGTTCACTTCACAATGGCAAGAAGTGATTGAGATTCCAATCCTCAAACAAGGGATTCCCCTTATCCTCTGCATTATAGACCTATTGCGCTCACAAGTTGTCTATCCGAGACGCTTGAGGGCATGGGTAATGCCCATCTTGTTTTTGAACTTGAGAGGAAAGAATGCATTCCACAGCTGCAGAGTGTTTTCCAAGAGGACATTCAACATAGGATAATATCATCGTATTCGAAACCGAAATACGCAATGCATTTGTTCGCAGAAATCATCTTGTCTCCATTTTCTTTGATGTTGAAAATGCCTACGACCGCACAAATCGTTTGTTTTTCTTAAAACCCTTTCAAATTTTGGTTTTAAAGGAAAATTACCTATTTCCTTAAAAATTTCTTATCTTAAGAACATTTCGTGTTCGAATTGGCAATTCTTATTCAGATCCTTTTAATCAAGCTGAGCGGATTCCACAAGGAATTGTTCTAACTCTTTTTATTATTCATTTTTGTCAAATTCTTAATATTTTCCCACCCCTGTCTAGGGCACCCTGTATTCGGATGATCTTCAGATCTCCTGTGAAGGATGCTATATGCATCTAATCGAGCACCAGTTGCAAGTTGCAGTTAATAAAATAGTAGATTAGTGTGAGAAAAACGGGCTACGATTTACCTCGAAAAAAATCGATGTGTTCACTTTGGCCAGAAACGAGGAATTCATTTGGAATAATTCATGTTAGGAATACCTCAATTCCTGTAGATGATGAAATAATGTTTTTCGGAATAATGTTTGATAGTAAGCTCACTTTCTTTCCGCATATTTTATATCTGTGGAAGAAGTGTGAGAAGTCAATGTACATTCTAAAAGTACTATCTTAAACCTCTTGGGGAAAAAAACCACACATCTTTGCTACGAATTTATGAAGCAACTATTTTATCCCGTATGGGTATGGGTGTATGGTTCTGCATGGTCCTCCGTTTTGCGTAGACTAGATAATATATACCACATCGCCCTGAAAATTTGCTCAAGAGCGTTCCTATCCTCACCAGTCGAGTCGAGGAATGTATGTCACTAACTGCCACTAAATTTAAGGTGCCAAAAAATATATGTCCTGTATTACCTCCGATCATTGTCCGTACCGAAACCTTCCATGGTTTATATGATGCTTCCCACTCGTCTTCGGAGATTTTACGCAGCCCGAGTATCCAACATTCTTCCTTTTTGTGAAAGAGTAAATTCGCTCCTCCCTGATTCTGAACTCCATGATGTGGGTATTCAGTTATTTGATTGATTTGCGTTACCGGCTGGGGATATTCCTCACATTCCCTTTTTATGGATTCCCTTCCTGTGGATTCCAAAAGTCTAGAACGGTCCCTGTGGTTTTTAAAAAACTTTTCCTTTCTCATCACTGTCAGTTTTCATGGTACATACCTGTTTTTACAGATGGTTCTAGGTCAGATGATCATGTTGGGTGTGGTGTTGTTTTTGGAACGCAAATATTTGGCTACAATATACATATGAACCTGTCTGTTTTGCCTACAGAATTACTGGCAATTCTCTCTGTCCTACAGAAAATTTATCAAAGCTCTGAATGCAACTTTGTGTTTATACTAATAGCATGAGTTCCTTAGAAACTCTTTCCCATTTTCATAATCAGTTTCATCCCATTGCCTTGGAAATCTTGTATCTTTTGAGGACTCTAAAGAATAGAGATAATGAAATATTATTCTATTGGGTCCAAAGTCATGTGGGAATAATTGGAAATGAACTGACGGATAACTCTGCTGAAACCGCACCTTTGTTAATGCAGCATGAAATACCTTTATCCAACGCGAAGAACTTTTACTCAAGAAAATTCCATTCGTTACGGCAACAATCATGGAATCCACAGAAAAATAATAACTTTCGTAGTATAAAACCACCAATTACATCCTGGTCTTGTCATCCAAGGCGTGAGCTCGATGTCAAATTGACTAGACTCCGCATTGGTCATACTAGTATAATGCACAAATATCTTCTATTTGGTGATCGAGCTTCAATCTGTTCGAAATTCCAAGTGATTTTAACGTATCGTCATAATTTTATTGAATGTCTTGATTTGAATTTTCTTCGTTTACGTTTTTTTAACTCATCTTCACTGGGCACGTCAAAGCTGGTGGGGAGAAATCCTCACAAAAATCTTTTTAAGCTTATAAAGCAATTGGTTTTTATCGTTCCATATAAACTTGTTTAATATTCCACCGTTTCCTTTTACAGTTTTAACGCAGACATTCAATGCATCTTTTTTTCTTATTAAAGATTTTTAAATTATATTAGAAAAATCTTTTATTAACCATACGTCTGCCGCAGTATAGCCTATTCTGACTCTTATGCCATTAAAACAGACAACCAAGCAAACAAGAAATTGACTTGGTAATCAGTCATTTAACAGCTAAGAGAATTTGTGTTACATTGACCTCTCAATAGATTTGAAAATGAAAAATGCCTTAATAACTATATTCTGAAATTTAGATACGAAGATGTCATGGCCTGGAGGTAATATAACAATTTCGGCTTCGAAGGGTTCAAATTCAGAATCAGATTCCTTCGAAGTTCTAATGTTAAGCGAGTTTTGTGTACGCAAACTAGAAATGCCACGGGTAAAAAAATAAAAAAATTACAAAAACAACGACGGATTTTCGTGCCACATTACTAAAATTTTGAAGTTTCTTTTTCGCATCTGGAATTTATTATTCAGAAAATACAATCCACGAAAATCTAAATTATAGGAATTAAATGCTGTTTTGTCTCTTTTTAAGAATACAAGAAAAGGTGACCTCTTACTACATGATGTTAAGTTCGATTGAAATGGAAGACAACAATTTGCAGTTTCTTCGGACAGAAGTATTTGGACACCTCTCAGCCTCCCCACCTATCTGGGCACTGCCTTATAAATACAACGTTAATAATCTTTTGATCTTTGACCCCCCCCCCTTCTCTCCTCCCTGCAATGGAGGTGAAATTACCAGACGACAAGCTAAGCAATATAAGCCGATAATTTCTTACAAGTATTGATTGAACTGTTACCGAATAGTAAAACGGTTGAATTACCAAAAAACGTGATGGCTTAACATTTCATTTGGATCTCAATCTACCACGCCAGGATATCTTTCATTTTTTTACATTCTTTGGATTAACAAAATAGTTTTGATTTACTTCATCTAATAGCACATTTCTACTTCAATCTAGGAAATTCGTTTACTTTTCGTAAGAATTAAACGGTTTTGCGTATTATTCTAGACATTACTCTTTGCGAAAAAGTCAATATTTACATTCCTTAAGAGGGGAAAAATGCGCTCATATTAGCCATCTCTTCTAAAAGAAAGAATGAAACATTTAATAAATTTGTTACTTTTTGTATATAACATTTTTAATTTTCAATTCCAGTATGTAGCATTATAAATCAAAATGCACTATTAACATAATCTTCTTTTTTTGCCTTTCGTATGATAAGCTGCTTACATTCCCGATTCAATTGTTTCTAATCAGTATATTTTGGTCAAGCAATCTTTATACCTTAGGTGTTTTGTTTAGAGACAGTCTTGTTGTTAAAGAATATCAATAAATGTTATCCTGTTTTCTACCATATCTTATAATTATACATTCGTTGCAAAATCAATTCTTTTTATTTTTTTCGATTAATTATTTTAATCAGCATTATATCAGCATTTCTCCAGTTTCTTATAAAATGAACTGCTTAGAAGATTTCATTTATTTTATCCCGACAAACAGAATTCCATTTCCTTGCTCGATTGTTGATTGCTTTGCTATTTTATCTGGATTTTTAAATTACTTATTATTTCCTGGAGATTTCCTCACATCTAGAATGTTTTAATCAATTAGTAAGACAGGAGGATTTTCCAGACACAAATGTCAGAGAGCTTTCAAGTGAAGAAATTTATTTAAATTGTACAGAATTTGAAGGTTTTATCTATCAACTTTAAAGATGTGAAGAACAATCAAAATCCAACCTTCATTATTCAAAACGAATCGCATTTGCCGGCCAGCTATTTCCCCACGGATATTATTTAAGCTTATTTTTATTTAAATTGTTTGGATATGCTTTCATATCTATAATTTCGTCATATTATCATGCTCAGAACATAAGTAAAAACACACGCTTTGATTTGCATATTTCTACTCTCCAAAGTCCGTATGTGCCGAATTCGGTAGATGTAAATTAAACGACCTGATCAACACACACACATTCATCTTTATTAGAAGCAGGAAAACAGACCAATCATAACACAAGAGCCCTTCGAGAAAGATAAATCTGTGACATTGTATACATGCATTTTTAAAACAAAACTGGGGATAGGAGGCTACTGTTTTGCATTTAAAGATGGCATAAAAATGCTAAAATAGAAAGGGAGAATGGAAAAATTCCAGAGACAACTTCAGACTGAATCATAAGGATTTCAAGAAGGAAATATTCGAGCAAGTAAGAGAAATGAATGTTGAAAATTTGGACAGTCTCTTTAGTATATTGTCCAAAACAAATTCCCTTATCTCTATTCCTCTCTATAAAACAGATTCCCTAACTCTTTATTTACCTTTTTAACCAAACTTTAATCAGTCTCTTAAATTGAATCAAACCACGTATTGGTTCTCGGGGTAAAGAAGAAGTCGGCAGTCTCACCGAAGAAGCACTTTCAGAAGAAGCTCTAAAACCTCCACACAGACTTACAATTAGCACCTACAATTAATATTTTTACGGAAATTAACAAAACATTAGGGGTAGATCAAACATTGATCGATCTGTAAATAAAGTCCTCAAAACTGTCAAATTAAGCCATTCTCTTCGGGCTGTTAAGAAATCGCGAATGCCACAGGATGCGGTTTTTCTTTTCTTCATCAATTTTATTTATCAGATGGTCAATTTTATTTCTGTGGTGCAATGGACAACCCTATCCACTATGCAATATCTCGCCCTTTCACTCTTTCGTGGAACTCTAAAAGGTTCTTACTTTCACTGGTAAATCTTTCATATAAAAGTGTCTTTAAAATCAAGAAAAAGATTCAAAGAAAAGAAACATGATTAAATTAGTAATTGATAATGTTCAATTATTCCGATTAGCAATTATCATATAAAATTTTCCCGTTCGATATTTCAATATCTCCTCATATTATTCATAATTCAGTCTCGATCCTTCTCTGATATTTCATTCTTATAATACTTTCTTCCTTATCTTAGTATTCGATGCATTATGCAGCCTATCGTGTTTTTCCTTATAAATAGATAATACAATTCTTCACTTTATCGCTCATATTGTACACTAGCTGCCTTTGGTGACCGCCTGAAGTTACAATTTTGTGAAATTAAGAAAAATGATTATGCAGATATTTAGGTTTTTGTAGCGATATCATATAACTTCATTTGAGCGATATGAAGTTTTCCCCCATTATAAAAATACTTCTACTTAATAAACAGAAATGAAGTAAATCAATTAAAAAACAATTATTTAATATCAGAAAATTTGGAAATTAAATCTAAACGATTTATCTAATATCGATTGTAGTTATTATTTCTAGAAAATCAAGTGGTAGCCTGAGACGACTAGTAAATAAACATAAAAATTACAGTGTTCATTCATTCAGTTTCCTTGTACTATAAACATCGAGAATTTTCGTTTTTATTCCTTAGTGTCAGTTTTATATATAGTCATGTTTACACTTTTTTTTTTTTTTTGCACAAATTATTGCAATGTGTTTTTTTGTTTTGATTACTATCTTTATTTATTTATTTATTTTTAATAAATTCCACCTTTCCTATGCAAAATTGGAAAGAGGCACATGAAATCTAGACACAAATTAGTGGTATATTGTTTAATCACGAATTTTGGATCACGAGTTTTAATCATTTTATTTTAAATAATAAAAGTAGAAATAGAGAGAACAACTTAAGTTTTACATTTATAAACGTATGCAAATGATAGATATATTTGATTATCTCATAAGATTTAGTATTGCATAACAAAAAAAAAGAATTTTAAAAATGATGTTTAGATTAAATTTACGCATTTTTTTAAAAATTATGGAAAAATGCTACTTTAGTGAAATTGATGTTACAATATGAATAATTTTTACAATGTTAGAATGGTATAAAATGAAAAGAAAATTGCAAATCTGAAATATATTAACTCTCATCTCATCTGTTTAAATGTGTTCATGGAAACTTTGTATTGTGCATGTAATCGTTACAAAAGATTCGTAAGAAATTTCTTTTGAATTTGCAAAGGGGTGTCAAGTTATATCGAATACATCTAAGCAAATAATTGTTTCATTTGATATACAGGATATTTTTAAAAGGACCGACAAAACTCAGAGTGTTCTTAATAGACCTCAAGAAGATTATTAAATCTTGATTCTTAATGACGAAGGGGAATTTTTTTTTTTTTCAATTTTAAATTATAAAAATCAAGACGATCTTTAAAGGGACGTTTATATTGTCTTAGTGTTTATTAATTTTTAGAATATCAGTAGCCCGTCAGCCGCTGCTCAATTTCGTAGCAGCGTTGCCCGAGGAACACCACTTGGAGGTCGGCTACCAGAGTTCCTCGAGGGCTGTCCTCCTACACTCCGATCACTACATTCCGGGACAGCCCCGGGAGGTCGAACAAAACTCGACCTCCCTCGCACACGCCTGAGAAATGGGTTCCATCTGCTGGTCACAGATTCGGGGTATGAGTAAATTAAAGTGTCGTGCGTTGACGGTAGGGGGGTGGATCAACGCGTCCACAACAACTTAGTGCACTCCTGCAGACTTAAATATTTAATTATATCTAAATCGTTTAATTAACCTAAATGTTGGAATTGTATATGTGTGAATGATGCTTAACTAACTGGTCCCTTCAACAATCAATTTGGAAAGAAGTGATGCCGAATAGAGGGTTTTGGAGTGCGCTAAGTGCCTTCCTGGAAGGGCTTTGGAAGGAAACTGGCCCACATTCGTGCAAAGCATGGGGAAACCAGGTAAACCCCATGCAGCCAGTCCGGCAGATATCCGCTATCCACAGCGGAGGACTCCGCCTCCCAGTTCAAAGAGCTTCGGCGCTCGGCCACTGGTGGGGCGCTGAAGGTGGCTGGTGAATGGGAGTGGACCAGCGCGGCCACTTTTATTTGAAGACTCATAATCGGGATATTCAAATATTACTGTCGCTCCTAATAGCAAAAAATGTTTAAATGTGTCTTTAGAAGATGCTACTAAATTGCGCTGAGATTCTTCAAATAATATATGCCACCTTAATACGAAAACCTATCTTGCTAATTTTCTATATATTTCTGAAGTCATTATTGTTTCGCTCTCAATTGATTTATAATTGGTAGTAATTTATCAAATTATTTCTTGGGATGGAAATACGTTATAATGCTATGATATGATGAAAACATTTCATAATAATATTACATTTAATTTTTACAAATGCTGGATTAAAAAAATATATGCTTTTATTTTTACTGTTTATAATTCTCCTAGCAATGGCATTTTAAATTTGTAATGTCTTTAATAAACAGTCTAGTCTTTTGTAGTTACTTCGATAACGTTTCATTTACAGTAGTATAAATAGTTTTAATATTAAATTCTAAGATATATTCTGCAAAATAATCATTGAATATGTCAAAAATAATTTGCAGTGCCGAAAAAATAGTATAATCTTTCCACAATTTCGCCATAATAGTTCTGATTTAATGTTGATGATCCTGCATTAAAGGCAATATACAGAACCGCAGAGTTTTTCTTTAAACACATGAATGTATTAATAAGACAGTAAGTACCTGATTTATGTCACGAACTAAACTTACTGATGATCTTTCATATGTATCTTTTAATTCAGAATTCACACTTACTTGCTCTTTCGATTTTAATAAATTCATGAACGCTTCTTACCTTTTCCATGCTTAATTTAAAAAAAAAAAACAGACACAAATATCATTGCAATTATGTGCGAATATTCTAATTTAATTAAACTCAAAAGTCAAGCTTCAGTCTTTAATATGCTTACTTTAAAGCACCAAAAATTATTTTTTTTCAAATAAAACAACAAAAGAAAATTATTTGAAATTTTTTTTTATGTCAATAAGATTAAAAGTCTTGCTTTTTCAAAGATATGTAACAGAAAAGATGATGTTTCCTGCTTCCATTTACTACATGCATTTATCATAGAGATGGCTAATCTCTTGAATGCGACATTTGATATATCTAAATGAGGCTTGGCGATTCAGTAGGAACTAGATTTTCCTGAGAAAATTTTGTCACTGCGCTTTCCTTCAGTGTATTCTATGAACTAATACGCGTGTAACTCCTTAAATAAAATAAACTCTTAATTAAACTTTAAAAAAAACATTTTTGCATGCTGTCACAGTTCTGAACGAAATAGGATTTCCCCCCTACATTTCTGCGTATTGTTGATAAAACCTTCTTTCTATTTAAAAAAAAAAATGGTTTTCCATCTATTGTATGTTTCATTTTTAAAATATTTAGTTTCAGATGCTGGTTAGAATAGTTGAAATAAGATAAGAATTTTTAGTTTTAGATTTAATTTTAATATTTACTTCCGTGTTGCAAAATAATGTGCGATTAATGAAATAATAAATGAACTAACTATTTTGAACTATCCATATTATTCTTCCCTTAAATGATCATAGATGTTAATTTATGCTATCAAAAGCTGAATTTAAAATTCATCAAACTAAAAATTTCCTAAATGGTGACATGGATGGCTGCGCTCTTCGTCATTGAAAATATAAATTCAACTATTGAAGGCTTTAAATAAATAGTTTTTGTAATGGTACCTTGACATTATATTTCAATGATTATCTATGTTCTTCTAAAGGGTTAAATATGAAGTAGTTAAGTATTTTACTCTTAAATTGAGATGATTATAACCATTTGTTTCTTTTATTGTACTATTTCCACGATTTCCTTCTGTTGTTTTCATTTCTTTGTCTTGTATTAGGTTAACACATCGTGTATTGTATCTTCAAATCCTTTGAATGAACCTATCATGATTTGAAATGAGTCTTTGTGCGCAAACATGGCTATTACTAGAAGCACTCCTTCATAATCAAGAAATCATATTCTCACATTTCATACAAATGCATAATGCTACAATAATAAGTATTTGCGCATAAGTGAAATGTCTTTTAAATATCTTGAATTTAAAGAAATATACATTTTCAATAATTACATACGTATGAACACATTTAAAACAGTTTCTCATGTTTCTTATCATTTTTCTTTCACACTGAGTAAGAATTTGATAATTTTTTTTTTTAATTTCACGTTATTTTAGAAGCTTATTTTATCTACTCCAATAATAAACTAATTAATAAAGAAGAAGACATTCTTAAAATATTTTCTCCCTTTTTTTTCCTACCGTCCATAAAGAAAATGTATAACAGCAATGAATATCTGCTTTTTTTTACTTGTTATTTTTTATATTATTTGGTTTGTAATTTGACAATTAATAAATAAATTTAAGTGTTTGAATGATTCAAAAATTCTGCCTTACTTTTATTTTCCATAAATATTTCCTTACTGAAGGATAAAATATTTTGGTTTTCTGTTATTTTCTACAGTTACTACAGTGTTTTTATTTGAAAATGACTTTCTTTATTACTCTATTCTAAATTGAAATTCAAAGCTACCTCCGATATTATTCTTTCAGGTGAGTATTTTAAATATTTTTTCTTGTGATTATTTTTATATTTACTTAAACTTCATTATAAATGTCTTAACAATTAAAAATAATTGAAAAAAATCTATAAAACTCTTTGGTCATCTGATTCCATTTTCTACTAAAAATTTTCACATGTTCATAATTTTCAAAAGTTTAAATTCGAGAAACTGCAATCATACAACTAAAGTTGTATGTTTCAAAACAGAATATCTGCTTCTAAATTTAAATATTTTATTTCTTTATTTTGAGAAAAAAACATTATAACATTAAAAATACCTGTTGCTGAATGCACAGACATGACCGATTACAAGGTTAATGACTTTGAAACAGATTTAAAAATTAATATGATAACATTTGGAGTTCATTATTGTAAATATTCATTATTTGTGAATTATACTAAGCATATTCTTAAATTAGATCTGTATTCTTCTGATAATTAAGATGTTAATGATATTTATAACTTCAGAAATAACTGAAATAATGATTAGAAATAACTGAAGAAATACTGAATTTTTTAATTAAGGTAACATTTTTAGCACTTAAATCAGACTTTATTTCAATGACTCTACTTTTATAAATTATTATAGTATGCACATGTATTGTTTCAAATTATATAAATATGTTCTATTTCTGTGTTTTTCTCCGATTTTTCTGTTACTATTCGGGTTACTCATTTTTGAAAAGAAAGCTATGCGCAGTAAAATTCTAGCAATATTTGATTATGCTGCTGCAGCATTGACGATTGGTAGTCACGGACGATTGATAAAAGATAGTCACAATCTTTTTAAAATGATGGAAAAATGTGAAAATTTATATTAAGAATTTTTTAATAGTTTAACTAAATTTTTCAAACGTTACAAATTTAATATTTTCACTTTAAATATACGTACGTTGTACAACGCAATCAGTATACAAAATCAGCTTCTGAGAAAAGCTACTTCCAATCAAGTACTGTCCCCGAAAATATGTTCGTCTATCAAAATATATTCGAAAGTGTTGTAAGGAATATTCAAACTGTAAGATTTCTGAGGTGACCCAAATCTGTACAGAGGACTATATATTTGTGAAAGAACGCATGGATATGAGAAAAATTGCTTAATAAAGGATGCAGCACTACTCTTAAGGAGTATTAAAATAGTTTTCCTGAAGTTTAAAGACCCACTTCGTCCTATTCCCTAACGATTCATTGAATTGTTTCTTCGAGCGTAAACCGCTTCCTCTGTATCAAGAAAGTCAAAAAGAGTTAAGAACAATAAGTATCCCAATCAAGCGCTCGTATAATTTCGAATGTAAATATATTGTTACACTTCAATTAAAATTTCAACCCTCATATATTTCAATCATCTGCAATTCATAGCATCTGTTATATTTCAGAAAGTTTAATAAATCTGTTAAGTTCGTTAATTATATGCAAAAATGAATCTTTTGGAAAATTAGGAGATTGTTGCATTGGTTTTCACAATGAAAACTGAATAGCACCTATTCACAGCAAAATATATTAGTAAAACTGCGGCCTCTTATCTTTAATCATTATATCAAGGAATAGCTATTTTGAACTCTCAACCAATTGTTAGAGCAGGCATTACTGAAATGCAATAAAAAGGCCTGATGGAATTTAGGTCTTTCCATTTATCAATTTAATTTCTGGACTAAATAGTTTGAAAGAAAGGGATGAATATATTTTTAAATAGACTTTCCATATGCTTTTCTCTATTTTCAGCTGAGTCGTTAACAATGTATTCAATCATTATGCGCAATTTAAAAGAAAGCGAGTCTCACAGGAAAAAATATATATATAAAGTTTTACATAAGTCGTTGAATCGTTAGAAAAGCAACAGAAAATAAATTTAAATTTGCGTCAACGATGTAAAATTTCTGCAATTCATTTATACTATTAGAACTCAAAAGATGGTGTGAAACAGAAAATGAGGTAAGATTAAATTTTTCAACGAAAACGGTACCTAAATTTTAGGAAGAAATTTTTTAAAGTCTAAGTAAGAATTCCAACTCCATCTTAGATTCTAATGTCTTAGTTTCATATCTAGGATAATACAAACCAGTTTATCGTTGGCGTATTATAAACCTCCACTCAAACAGGTGAAAAAAGAACGATATATATTCAAGAATCAATTGGATATCTTGGAATGTGATAGCAAAAAAATAAAAAAAATGCTAAATTGAAAATATTGGGGTTTTTTTTCACTATTTCAGAAAATCGGAAATAAAATTGCTATTCATAAAAACAATAATTTCTCCAACGCAGGATAACAATATATATATATATTCCAAAACATTATCAAAATAAAACATTAGGATTCTTAAAATTAATGAGTCACAAAAGTTTTAAATAAAATTTTAATAATCAAACAGAGAAAATTGTACTAAATCTATCTTTAAAAACAATTAATAATTTTAATTTAAACTGAGCTCAATTTAAAAACACACTCATAGAATTGAAGTTATTAAAATGTTTCACACTCTCTTTTCACAACAACAATAGCCAACTTATTTGTACATGCGCCAAATTAATTTCTAATAATGTATTGTTCTGCAAGATGTTGGCGTAACTCCTAATTTCGTAATTTGTCATTTTTGCAGTCATCCTATTTAATCCATTCCTCCTGAAGCACCTCTGTTTATTCACAATAGCGATTTCATCGGTTAAAAAAGACTTGAAAGGACTCCTTGTAAAAAATAATTTTTTCTCTCGAAAGAAAACAAAATGATGCTTTAGAGATCAAATTGATTTTATTAGCATCCGATTGATGAGCTTTCTTCACGATGAACCGACGAAATAGGCCATTGCTTATAAGTATGGGGAAAATAGTTATCGTATCTCATTTGCGATAAAAAGCGGAAAGAAAATGAAATGGAGGACTCAAAAAAGTATTGGCAATAACTCGTGCAGAAAGAAAAATTTCAGTATTTTCTCACCGAGAAATTCAGTACGCACTTCTTACTTCGACTGTATTACAAATCGAGCCAAATACAGTCAGCCAGTACCGGAAATCAAGCAGCTTTTGAATACATTTAAAGTATCAGTTTGATGCGTTTTATAAACGTGATTTCCATTTGGCGACTCTCTAACTGACAACAAATACCTGTTATTTGAAACTAAAATTTTTACTTGGCGATAAGAACTATCCTGCTAAATGAGAAGTAATGAAAATATAGAATTATATATCTATTGATTCATAAATTATTTTCATTTTATTTAAATGCCCTAATATAAAGCTCTCTTTATGTGTGATATTTCAGAATATTCAGTAGAAATAAGAAAATTATGTAAACGAATGAAACAATTCATAATTTTTCGCCTTCTTAAATTCAAGCGTATGCTCAAAGATTTCCTATTCAAAATTATTTTTAATATAATATAATGCTGGAATGCAGAATTAAAGTGTCAGAAATCATATAAATTTCTTAATTTTTATTTCCTTAATATCCAAAATTTTGGAAATCAGAAATGCTAAATTTTTGTAAGATGAGTTTTTGCCAAAACTAAATAGATGTTATTATAATGGAGGCCATTGAATGATGTGGCACAGCTTTTATTGACTTTTTAAATACTTACATCTTTTATTTTCACATACAACTGATAACGACATATAAAATAATTGCTGATGGAATCAATGAATTATCTTTTTCACGCTTAGGATGAAAGAAAGAAGCCTCAATCACTTTTTAAGACATATTTTAAGCAATGTGTACCAATTTCCATTTGGAGCTTTCAAAATGTATTTCAAATTTAAAAGAATGTGAAATATTTCCGATTCAGCTATATCCCCGATGCAATGCACTGTCTTGTAATAGAATATGAATTTGGCTTGAATAAAAAGCTATTTCTTTGTCGCAACTCTCAAATTAGCATACTTTTTCTATTATTGATGTAATGTGATTTGTATGCAATCTACCAACTGTAATCTTGCTAAATTTTAAAAATGATTTTATTTATAATTTCAAAATTTTTTTATTAATCATTAATATTTTCTATTTGAACTACGTTTTGCAACAACATTAATGCTTGGCGAAAGCCGTTATCCAATCAATATATCAAAAAACATAAACATATGCAGCGAAACTTCGCCAAATCCATGTCATAAAATTACACTACTTGGCACATTTCAATGCGTAAAAACTAACAGTCATTTCACGCCAGCATTTGAACTTGAGACATTCTGTTGGCAATCTAACGGAAATGTAAGAAAACATTTTTAAAAGTTTATGTGTATCCAAACTTATGAAAATAACAACAAAAATTTTGAACTCTGAATATTAGCAAAAATTGATAATATTAGCAGAAGCATTCAATGTTTTTGTAAACAATTGTAAATTGCATTGAACGTTAAAAGTAGGGAAAAATGATTTCGATAAATAATGATAAATAATTAGCTTAAATCCCGGAATATCTTAAACATATTGTTAAATAACATTGAAATCAGGTTGGGTTTTTTTACATTTTGTAATCGCCAAATGTTATAGAAAGTTTCTCGAATCAAATAATTTTAAATACTTAAAGCATTAGATGTATCAAGACATTTTATAACCTGCTTAAATTGGATGTTTTCAGAACCGTTTTCTATTCGAGCGACAATTAATATACATAATTCTGTCAGACATGGATTTTTTGATCTTACGCTCTGCGCTTCGGTCTCCTAGCAAAAGTTGGTCTAGGAGATGCCTCAGGGTTAGCTACTGGAGGTGTAGAAAAGGACGTACCTGGAAGACTTACCTGGGGAGGAAGAGGAACTTCCTCCCAATCCATAGGCTCCTGGCAATCCACGGACTCCCAGTCCATCGGCTCCTCAGTGCAGGAAGCCTCCCAGTCCATCGGCTCGAAACCTGCAACGAAATCTGAAGAAGACACACAAAAATCCATAGTTTATTTGTATATGAGTAAATAAGTAAAGAAATAAAATGAAATATTTTTATTCAAAAAAAGTAATGTCACTCGAAAATAATATCCGCTGCTTTTTTGCAACTCAAACTTTCAGAAACTTGACTCAAAATGGCGTCTCTTATTGAAAAATCTGCTGTTCCATGAATTTCAACCAATCAGATTGAGAGTTTGGAAAGTTGAAGTTAAAGTTAAGGAAATTAGTGGTGTTAAGAATGCCAAAAAATATTATCTAAATTTCATTTTCCTTACGGAATTATAACGCGAAATTTATTTGGTTATTTCTTGCCTGCATCTGGCGCTCAATCAGGGAATTTTCTTTACCGTATTAGCATCTAAGACAATCCTTAAGACATGCATATTTTTTGTAATATTCACGAAATTTCAATTCTGAATAATTCGCTATATTTTCTTGTGCTCTTCGATTTAGCAAATATTATTTGAAATTTCATTATTCCATTTTAGAAACTGAAAATTTCAAGTTTTAGGTGAAATGTCAGTGAATTGGTTCTAGATACAGTGCGACAAAACGAAGCTGTGTGCGGTTGCGTACATAAATCTATACAAAATGGGGTTTCTAGAGCATCAAGTTGTGCATGGAAACTGATAAATTCTGCCTTTATAAAATTGAAACAGTTTCGATTTAATCAAACGCATGTAAAACAGCCCTTCTCCGGAAATCGGTACAATACATAACCATATCTAATGAACTCAAATTTGCATAAAAACATCGAATTTACTGTTATTTTCGTGAAATTTCCGTTTGTAAAACAGCAACAAACATGAATATACTTTGATCAGTAGATGAATAAAAATAAAATTGTTTTTTATAAGACATCATGATCCTCTTCTTCATTAATAATTTTTAAGAATCAAATTATCAATAATAATTTTAAATCAGAAATAAGTATTTCTATTTCTATTTAAAAGATATGCTAACAAGGAAGTATCAATTTTTTGATATCAAACAACTTCTGTGTTAAATGTGAACACGAATCATCAGTTATTTTATCAAAACTTTAATATTTAGTAGATTTTCTTATCCTGTTTGCAAACATAAAAAACAAATGAAATCATGAATTTGAAATTTGAAATATTTACGAATGTTTGTGGCCGATGATAAAGGGAAGATATTGTCTAGAAAAAAATATCATTGATCAGTCAAGTGTATTATCAAGAATATGAAACGGTTGTCCTATCGAAGATGCATTTTGTTGCAAAAGTTAAAATTGAGGAGTCAACAAAACCATAAGGAGGGGGACAGTAGCAGCTTACTACAACATATTAATGGCTGGCAATCTGCAAAAGGTGAAACCAGCTTATCTATTTTTCTGAAACTGGGGAAGATCTCTCAAAGCCAGGGCGTATACCTCCAATGGATGTCGTCACACGTATACATTAGTGGTAATGAGGTCTTTGATAGATTGGCCAAAAAGGGCTGTGAGAATGAAACGGCCACTGGCTCATCGCGTACTTATCTAGAATTATATTCAAATCAAAGATCTAACCTCAATTTAATATTGCGTATTCCACCTGCGCACCAATGGTACACGGTAAAATCACTTGGCACTCTACTGGAAACCAAATGTGACCGTGGTTCCCGGTATTCTCTGGCTAGACTAAAAAGTGTCCACCTTAAGTGTCTTTCTTTTGAAAGTGGTAAAAAAATCCATCCCACTTGCAATAAATGCTGTTACCATCCAGCTTCACTGGATCACATTCTGGGTTGCATCGGACTTTCTAAGGAGGCTTAACATCTCATCCCTTTATTATTATAGATTTATTGGCGGTCAAAAACCTGCTGGAGCTGATCTGACATATGTCAGATCTTTTGAGGATAAGCAACAACAATAACAAATTGAGAAATTATTTGCTCCAAAAATTAAAATCCTTGAAACGAAAGTAATATTTTTGAAGAGGACAATTATATCTTCGTTTATGGATGGAAATTCGGTATATCCAACAAATGACAATATTAATTGTGTAGTAAAAATTGATACGTATTTCCTTAAAGAATAAAGCGGCCGATTTCTTTATTCGTTTTATATCTGTTTTCTGATGCTGAAAACACCTATTTGATATTTGATCTTTTTTTATTATTATTGATGATACAAATAAATGAATGACTGATTTCTTGGTAAACTTACTTTTCTTATTACATCATTTGTGTTATATTGATCATTTTTCGTAATATATAATATTTTTTCCTTTCTTATAATATTATTTGATGTACATTTTGGTTTTAACTGCGGCCAAAAATGGCCAAGAAAAAATGTCACCAAATTATAAAAATTTTAATTATTAATTTTATTTTAATTATTAATAAACTTAAATGCATTATTATTTATTATGAAACATTTTGAAAGCGCGAATTTTATATAGTTTGATGATTAAAATCGCCAAACTGGCGAAATTTTTTCTTTGCGGTTTTTGGTCTATATTAAAACCGACAAAAACTTTTCTAAACTTTTATTCGCAAATATTTTTTGATATGCAAACATCTCAAAAATTTCACCAATGCAGATGTTTTTTGCAAACATCTGTAAAATGTACTTTACAGATGCTTAATTATTTTTAGCATTTTTTTACAAAAATTGGCTCAGTTATTCATGATTGATAGCTTTCGCCATCATTCTTTCGTTTGTATAAAAAATTACTTTTCTAGTTTAAATTAATCTCAATGTGTGTTTATGCTTTATTCATGTTTTCCAAAAAGTATTAATTCGGTTTTTTTTTACAAAATTAATAATGTTGCTCAATTTTTACTAAAATCTGGGCTTTCATTTGTTTACTCTTGTGATTCGATTTAATAGTATTTAAAATAAAGAAAAAATTTTTGTAAATGTCATCCATATGAGTATTACATATTAAAGTGGGAATTTTAATTATTTCGTTCAAATTTAGTTTCAAATTATGCCATTAATATGCTTTTCTTTTCTATACCAGTATTTAAAAAAAAATACTTGTCGGTTGTAACGGCGACCAAAAAGCACCAAGAAAAAATTTCGCCAAATTAGCGATTTCAATCTTCAAACAATATAGCATAAGATTCGTACGTTCAAAATTTTTCATAATAAATCATAATGGACTTAAATATATTTTTATAATTTGGCGAAATTTTCTCTTGGCTCTTTTTGGCCACAGTCAAAACTGAATCGCACCCTTTAAATCTTAAATTAAATTTCTGAAAATCCTAATTAATTTATAATGTTTCTGGTTCAGAGGAAATATATTTCCTCCATCTCCTTGCCATCTTTATAAATATATTTTGGACTGAAATTTACTTTAATGCGTCTCTTGAGTTTGCCGCCAATATGGAACGGTTGTAGTGTAGATTTGTGTGCCCCTTCGATTGGCGACCAATTTCATTGATGAAGCACTACTTCTGGTTTCCATAATGTTTTTTTTTCATTGTTATTACTGTAGGGTTTCTGACCCAAAATCCCCTTGAAGCTGATCTTGGCGTAAAAAAAAAAAATCACCAAAAAAATCAAGGTGCACGCAACTGTAAATATTTACCAAGGAAGCAAGCAAAATTGTCAGCCTTTTAGCGATTCTGCAGCTGATTTGTTAACTACTGTGTTTCGCCTTGCATACCAACTACTTCGACGATTTTGCAATACCGGCATTTCGGTGAAGTGGCATATAAAAATTGATTTCAACCCTAGTCTGTATGTTTTTATTTCGCCATTCTTTTAGCATTTTTTCGATATGATTTTTCAATTATTTTCTTTTATCGTCAAACAAAAAAAATGTCCAACAGTGTTGTAATGAATCTGATTCCAATTACTCAATGAAATATATGCAACAAAACTAATATTTCTATAATATTTCAAATAATTAATTTATTTCAATACATGACATAGTTTTAAAGCTTTATAAAATGCACAAAAACTTCATATATCATTTTTAGTATCCCAAACATTCAATTTTACTTTCAAAATTTAAAGATTACTTCGCATTTCCCATCACTTTCTTTTCTTTAATACTGAGAGGAATCTTGCGTTCCCTTAATGGCGGTTTGTTCGCTTTCTTTGGAACTAATATTGTGAGCATTCCATTTGGACTGAGCGAACAATTGACAGTCTCAGCATCGCAAGTGTCTGGCAACATATACCGACGGGTGAACTCTCTGGCCACAAATCCATGTTCATCGCTTTTTTCTTCATGCTTGCCGTGGATCACAACATATTTATCAGCAATCTTCACCTCTAACTCTTCTGGTTTGAACTGGCTGACATTCAAATCTATTTGAAACTTGTCTTTATCGTTTTTAACTTCAGATTTTCCTGAATCAGCAATATTGATTTGCCTTCGGCATCTTCCGTTTTGACCCCCTACTGGGAGCAGTTCATCTTCGAATAAGTTAACTCCGAATAATTGGTCCATGATACGTTCAGGATAGTCAAATATATCCCACCAGTTGCCTTCCAAAATTCGTGGCACAATTTCACGAGAAAGATCTTTTCTCGACATCTTTGATTTTCCGCCAAAAGACTTCTTATAAAAACGTGGCAATATAATGAACGGTTTTAAAATCTTTAGTCGATATTTGTTAGCAGTATTTCAAATAAAACTAGCCAACGCTTCTTGAAATATTTGTTTTGAATTAGTCTACTTTTTTCCACTACAAATTTTTTAAATTTTATTCTCAATTCAATTTTTTTTTCAAAATACTGAAATTGCACAAAATTCTGTTGTGATTTCTGCTGCCAGATTACTC
The DNA here is from genome assembly GCF_947563725.1 of Argiope bruennichi. Classification (NCBI taxonomy): domain Eukaryota; kingdom Metazoa; phylum Arthropoda; class Arachnida; order Araneae; family Araneidae; genus Argiope; species Argiope bruennichi. Next base: position 26,816,752 of record NC_079160.1, read on the forward strand.
AATTCTGCTATCATCACTTGCAGCTGATTTCATCTGCTTATAAATGTCTGATTTTTTCTATCTATTATCAATGATCAAGCAATAGATGACAAAAATTTTGAAACACCAACGTTTACTTATTTCAACAGCATACTACAGGCGATATAAGCTGTTAAAGTTATTCCTTTTTAAGATGAGAAGGTTTGCAAAAAGAATATTGATATTCAAAACAATTATTAAAATAAAAAATGATATCTGCTATTGCAAATTTCAAGTTATGTGAAAACACAGCATGAGAGAGAATTTTCGTAGCTTCACTCTACGGTCTCTCCAAATGGCTGTAATTCTCCGCTGTCTCCTCGCTTTAGCTGTATCCAGCTGCCGATACGCTACTATACGAATGGTTACTCCTCACATGAATCGATACTGCTCTCAGAATAAATACCTGGACTCGGCGCACAGCTCAGTTTATCAATAGTTTGGGCTTCACACAACGCTTGCACTTCGCTGGACTAATCTAACTTTTCTGCCGTTACTTCGCTATCCTCTCGATGACTCGATACAAGATCCCGACTTCGTTGATCCCCGACTACGATTCACATCACGATTGATTACGGCCTGAGACTAAAGGCTTTTTATAGTTCGCGGAGGCGGGTCAGAAGGTCTTGAACCAATCAGGCTTATCTCGATTACCAATGGCTCAAATGCTAAAATTCTCAATGTTTCCAGAAATATCTATTTTGTCATCAAATCGCGAAATGGTCGCCAAGTTTGTAGCAAAGCTTTAAGATCAGTGACGCAGTCACACCCACATGGCTGATCGTAAAACGGTCTTTCCAGTGATTCAACTAAATGTGCTGGGAAACAACTTTATATGTTTGTAACAATATGTATAATATCAGACGTGAACATCTTTTTATCAGGGTCTCTTTTTATTTATTTTATAAATTGTGTAAATTATTAGAAATTAGAAAGTTGATGAATATTTATTAAAAAAAAAGTTCAGAATAAATACATTTTTGACAGTTAGATATCAATTAACATGTATTATATAGTTTGCAAATAATTCAATGGGAATAGACAAAAGCATAATTTCTTAAAATAAAAAAATGAATACTAAAATATTAATAATAATTATTTCTGTTCACATGACCTGTTTTTTTTTCTAATTATTAGATAACTAATTATATTTTACAATAAATTTTAAAACTTTAGTTCTCTCCTAATATTGCTCTCCTACCAGTAATTAAATAATGATACCAAATTATGAATACAGTTCACATTTGCAAATGCATTAAAAATTATGCATCGAACGAAAAATACAAACAAAATGTTACTTGAAAATTAGTTTATAAACTCATTCTCTCATAAATGCTTTCAGAAAAGAAATCTAGTGTAAGGGTGCCAAAGATGCCAAGTAGCCAAAGTAAAAACTCAAAATTATTGACAATATAAGCAATACTGTAAATCAGTTGCAGTTGGCAATAACTGCTTTTTAAAATTAGAGTTATGAATTCATGGATCCGAATTGTTTAAGATTGTCTTTTGAGTATTTATTTTCCGCTATTGCTCGTTTCCTCTGAAATAAAGAATTTTTGCAAACCGTCTGCGTGATCTGCTCTTCGAAAAAATAAAATTGGTAATATTTCTAAAATTGATGATATTTCTGACAGTCCCATTCAACTATTGTTCCTTAAACAACGATAGACAATCGACAGTATCGAATTTCTGAAATATGGACTTCTTCAAAACTATCGATATTTTTCTCTCGGAAAGTATTAGACGCATTTTCAATCGATAATTTTTAAATTTTCTATACAGCAATACTATGAACTGTTCGCAGCATTGTAGCTATCTAACAGAGATCATGTATTCTGATTATGGAATGCTGTAGCTTATTGATTATTGAAACAGTTTTCTATAATTTTATTTTTTTTCTTAATTCCTGATGCAATTTTAGTCAATAATTTTCAAATTATCGACAGTAGGCCCAAAACAATGCAACATACAATAGGTCGTGCTATAGGTCAAAGCTGAATTCATTGAAATGATACTGTAGTAAATCGTATATGTATATTTGTGTTTATAAATAGCATATGCATAGATGGAATAAATTCAATGTACTAAATAGGTATTTGAGAACATATTCGTGTGTGTGTGTTCGTGCTTGTTCGTCCATTGATATATATGAAATATTCGTCCATATGTTTGAAACATACTTGTATTTATATGTTATATTTAGATAAAGTACTAAATACTTATACATATAAACTTACAATAGAATGAAGTATATTCTCTCTTCGAACGAACGTCTGTAATATTCAATTCACGTGCGTGTAAAACAACGTAGTACTTATATACGCAACAAATATATATGTAAGAATGTGTATAACGTATTAAATACTTTACACTTACTTACACCGAAATATGTAACTATTTGCAAATCGATGTTTGTACAACAGACGAATTCATAAATGTAAATTTCAATACTTATATGCATTAAATATTTCACGTAGAAAGGTATATACGTACATATGTATGTAGCTTACTGTATACGGGCATACGTTGTATAGGTATTCATAATATCACATTTTATGTATATTTTTATTTAATTTTACTTTTGTTGTACATGAATTTGTACTTCTACATGCGTGTGAAACATACTAAATATATGTATATATGTGCATCAGTACATACATATTTATGCGTCTGCAGCACTAGTTAAGTGTGTTTGTAATTTATTAGGTATAGCTCTGTGCACATATGTTCAATCGCACGTACATATTTATGTAGCACGTTGCTGACAAGCTTGTCGCCGCTAAAAAGCTGTTACCGCCATGTCAAAATTGTAAGTTAAACTGCAAGGAGAAAATTGACGAGAGCCAAAGACAAGAAATGTTTACAACCTTTTGGGCCCTTGGAGACTTGCAGCGTCAACGTCAATACGTCAAAGATTGTATGCAAATAGTAGCGCCAAAAGTAGAAAGGGTCACTTTGAATGCGACACGTATTAGAGGTAAAAACCAAGGATATTATGTGATCCATAAAGGTGAAAGATTCAGAGTCTGTAAGTATTTCTTCAAAAACACATTCAACATAACAGACAGGTTCATCAGAACAGTCATTGAAAAAATAGACAACGAAACAAATATTCTAAAAACAGATCAAAGGGGAAAACACCAGAAGCATAACAAAATAGAAGTTACTTTGGTGGAAAGTGTTCATAAACATATCAATTCCATCCCAAAAATCCCTAGCCACTACTGCCGACAAGACACTTCACGAGTTTACATCGAAGGGGGAAAGTCTATCGCAGATTTGCATAGAGACTACAAGAAGGAACGAGAAATAGAAGGAAAAAAATGTGCTACTTACGACCAATATTTCCAAATATTTAAGACGTATAATATTAGCTTTTTTTCAACCAAAAAAAGACCAATGTTCACTTTGCCGACAATACGAAAACTCTCCAAAATCGGATGCATTAACTGAGAAGTATGAGCAGCATATCATAGAGAAAGATCTTTCTCGAATGGAGAAGCAGGCAGACAAAGAAAACTCGGACGCTGAAACTGCTGTTGCTGTGTATGATTTACAAGTGGTTCTTTCGGTTCCGAACTGTTTGGTGTCAGACTTTTATTACCTGTCTAAGGTGACTTCATACAACTTTACTATATTTAACATTAAAAAAGATGAAGTGTTCTGTTACTTCTGGAACGAAACACAGGGACACCGTGGCCCAGTAGAAATCGGAACGTCCGTCTGGAAGTATCTCTCTTACCTTGATGCACAGGGGTCAGTGAAAAATGTCATCTTTTACAGCGACAACTGTTCTGGACAACAAAAAAACCAATACTTAATGTCTATGTATCTCCAAGCAATTAATAAAATGAACTTCGATTCAATCACACACAAATATCTTGTCACAGGGCATACTCAAAATGAAGGTGATAACGTACATAGCCAAATTGAAAAATCGGTCAATCACTTTTTGCGTGGACAACCCGGCATATTTTCACCAGTTCAATACTCAACAATAATCAGTATGACAAAAAAAAAAAAAAAGGAACGCCATACAAACTTGTTGAGATGATGTACTCCGATTTCCTAAATATTAGGGATACGGGCATCCCTATCCCAGCAATTTCAGAAATGAGCGTCATTATGTTTAAAAAGAGTGAGCCCTTGAAGATTTATGGAAAAAGGTCTTACGGGGATGCGCAGTTCCAAATCGTAGTAGATTTAGAAATGAAGAAAACTCGAAAGTCTGGGAGTCCAACATTTCCTGATTATGAGCAGGCATACCCAACTCCATTCAAGGTGGCAAAAAAAAACAAAGGAGAAGCTACTGGGTGTGTTAAAAAATGGCCTTATTCCTCGACAGTTTTCCGATTTTTATAACAGTTTGTAACTAGTTTGTACCTACTTTATTTCCATATTAAAGCGTTTCAAATGAATTATTTTTATTTTATTTCCAATTAATTAAATAATAACTTACCTTATTGTTGCCTAGAATTATCTTCAGTATTTAATAATAATACTTACGTAACAACGGCATATCTTCATTTCTTTCTTAAATAGTAATATTTTAGGCATTTTTTCTTTGCCTGTATAAGTAGTTCAGTAAAAAACAATTATTTTACCACCAAAATATTTCGCTGTGGCTAATAATATATTCGGGAATAATTTATTCGATTGTGCAAAAACTTTGAAACGCTCTCCTGAAAAGTAGTGTTTTGCACATATGCCACTGTTCATTTCAAGCAGCGATATGGTAAAATGTTATTAAGAAATATATATATATATATATATATATATATATCTTCGCGGTAATGCCTTCTTACAAAAGTGCGCTAATGAATTTCGCATAGTAATCAACACCACTGCTCAAAATTATACTCATTTCCTGAAAGAGGTATGCTTAAATTGTTTTCATCAATTTCTAATCAATCCCTCGATTATAATATTCATAGTGAAACAAAAATTCAAGTTATTGATTGCATGGTTGATGTACAATGGCAATTGATGATGTACAATATTTGTACAACGTTTCTATGATGTACAATATTTCTGTACCACGGACAGGTTTTCTGGAGAATTACGGAAAAAATGTATAAATCTGAAGTTCTCAGCATAATTTTGATCATTCTGTGTGCAATGTTTTAGGCTATGTCTAAAAGTAAAAGGTGTCTAAAAAAATGCACCTTAGAATGTTGCTACTTGTTCGTTTCCATATGACTGGTTGATTGGAATTTTTATCACCAGTGAAATAGATCTGTCATTAAAAGCATTATAAATATGCAAGGAATATTTTAACTACATTTGACATAATATGCGATGTTTTTGAACTAATTGAAAGTAGTAAAACTGAAATTTGGATCTCAATCAATCTAGGATTCAGTTCAACAATTTAAAATTAGGAAAATAAGTCTTAGCCGTATATTAAGTCATGAACAGAAATTAGTTATTCAAATCCTTAGTACTTAATATGAATATATTATTCAGCAAAAATAATAATTTTTTAAATAATACACTAATCAGTATTTATACATTCAATAACTTTCAGAAATAAAAGACTTGTTTCCTCTGAGAATAAATATTTCTAGGAAAAGATTTTCATTGTTTACGGCCCAAGATGCAACTACAATTAAAGAATTTTTGCATAATTGTTGTTTTCGCGCCAGTGACAAAATTACGAATACGAATATATCAACTTATCAAAATTTTATGTACAAATTATTTTTAAAGAGATAATACAATAATACAATATTATTTATAATAAATTCAGATGAGAGATTAATGTTATTATACAAGAAAAAAAACTGAATATTCATTATATAAATGAATGTTTTCAATAAAATGTTTCAGAAGCAAATGTGAGGACGAAACATTTTTTTTTTTAAAAATGACTATATCAAAGATTTAGTCCCAAGTAAACATGTGATTATTAACGGAATTCAAGTAAATAATTAACTTCAGGTATGGTTCACAATCAGCATATCAAGAAGTTATAACTGATTGTAGAGAATAAATTTCTTCCCGCAAGAATTAATGAATTATAACAATCTAATGCAAAATGATAATTACAAGTATCTACTTTTACAAGTATCTAATTTTTATTCGAGATATCATAAATGCAATTTAAATATTTCTTTACAAGCTTTACTTTTTTTCTTTGTTAAAAAAATCGGTTTGGATTTTGTATGATGGTGTAAGATATTCATTCAGTACAATTTTAAAGCGCAATATCCAGCGACTTCGAGAAAATAGCCCTCAAACTCTGAACATCAGCTTGTGTTTTGAGATCCTGATACGCAATCGGGAGAGGTATCGGCTGTGCGTCTGCGAGACCAGTTTTCTATCCTGGATTCCCCCTCCCCCTTTCTTTTCCATTTCCTTCCAAAAATATTTCACAATTTCAAATAATTTTAATAAATATACTTTTAATTTTTAATGCATATAAAGTGTTCATTCTTTTAACTCTTGAATTATAATTTAATTTTTGAAAAAAAATTAGATGTTTTAGAAAATTTAGGTGTGTTTTTTAAATGAAAAAAATATTTAAATTGAACTAATAACTTCCAGATATTTCAATTTAATATATTTCCAATTTTAATATTATTTATTTTAATTTAATGTATTTTTTAATTTTTTTTTTTTTTTTGCAAAGATAAAACTTTTATTTCCATAATACTTGAATTATAATTTAATTTTTAAAAGAAAAATAATTATAAAATTAAATGCATTTTTAAAAATGTTCAAAATTATTTAAATGATCAATTTATCGATAATTTCAGCCAATATGTTAATTTATTTTTTCACAGGTTATTGTACTTTAATATTTTCGTGAGTGAACCATTTAAATGTAAACTGCTATTATACTAAATCTCATCCCGAACTGAATTTTCAACCTCGTCCCTTAAATCCAGTGAAACCTTTGGCTGCTAATTCTTTAAAATCACTATTTAGATGCGATGTTTGCAAATAAATTCAAACACTTTTTAAAGAAAGTGAATTGTTACTATATATTACACGATAATAATATAATATCGTAAAAATCTATAATCGTAAAATTAACTCTAAACTACGAAAAAAGCGGGATGCAACAGAAAATTGACTGATTGCCAATCTGCGGAAATCGTGGTATCTTAAATCTAAACCATCCAGAAGTAACACATTGTATCATTTTGTATATTGAATTTGTATAGATAGAATTAGGTTTAAAACACAGATATATTTTAATTCGTCACTCGTTTAAAAATTAATCTTCAATCCAAAGAAAAAAAAATGTAAAAAGAAATATTCACTTAGTTATCAAACGTTTAACTATCATTGTAATGGTTTTTCAGATTGGAATAAATACCTCGTACAATAGGCCTTGTGACTAAAATTCAAACAATGATAAAAAATAACAATAATTTCCACTTATATCACAACTGGAGGAAATCCTTTAGGATCAAGTTAATATAGTTTTTTCTAAAATGGTATGAGACCTATGAGCGGTCAGTGGAACAATACGTTCTGTGAACCTATAGGTTTCATGAACCATAGAATGTATAGTAGTATTCAAAGGTGCAATACAATACAGTTTTAACTTCTATAACTCATTTTTGGTTTGAATGGAAAAATTAAGAGTTCGCTTAAAATAAAATTAGTTTAACTATCATATACTCACACTAATAACATTTCTCAACAATCAAAAAAAAAATATAAAGCAACATTAATTTTGAAATAATCACACTAATAACATTTCTCAATAATAAAAAAATTTATAAAGCAACATTAATTTTGCAATAATTACTTCTCAATGGTGAAATCAGTAAATGCATTTATTCAGTTCAATTAGTATTTTTTCTAAAAGGAACTTAACTAAGCTATCGGTAGATTGTAATATGTATGTTAACTATCATGTATTCACACTAATAACATTTCTCAATAATCAAAAAAAAAATGTATAAAGCGACATTAATTTTGCAATAATTATTTTCATTGGTGAAATCTATAAATGCATTTATTCAATTCAATTAGTATTTTTTCTAAAGGAAGCTTAACTAAGCTATCGGTAGATTGTAATATGTATGTTAACTATCATATATTCACACTAATAACATTTCTCAATAATCAAAAAAAAAATGTATAAAGCGACATTAATTTTGCAATAATTACTTTTCATTGGTGAAATCTATAAATGCATTTATTCAATACAATTAGTATTTTTTCTAAAGGAAGCTTAACTAAGCTATCGGTAGATTGTAATATGTATGTTAACTATCATATATTCACACTAATAACATTTCTCAATAATCAAAAAAAAATGTATAAAGCGACATTAATTTTGCAATAATTACTTTTCATTGGTGAAATCTATAAATGCATTTATTCAATTCAATTAGTATTTTTTCTAAAGGAAGCTTAACTAAGCTATCGGTAGATTGTAATATGTATGTTAACTATCATGTATTCACACTAATAACATTTCTCAATAATCAAAAAAAAATGTATAAAGCGACATTAATTTTGCAATAATTATTTTCATTGGTGAAATCTATAAATGCATTTATTCAATTCAATTAGTATTTTTTCTAAAGGAAGCTTAACTAAGCTATCGGTAGATTGTAATATGTATGTTAACTATCATGTATTCACACTAATAACATTTCTCAATAATCAAAAAAAAAAAATGTATAAAGCGACATTAATTTTGCAATAATTACTTTTCATTGGTGAAATCTATAAATGCATTTATTCAATTCAATTAGTATTTTTTCTAAAGGAAGCTTAACTAAGCTATCTGTAGATTGTAATATGTATGTTAACTATCATGTATTCACACTAATAACATTTCTCAATAATCAAAAAAAAATGTATAAAGCGACATTAATTTTGCAATAATTACTTTTCATTGGTGAAATCTATAAATGCATTTATTCAATTCAATTAGTATTTTTTCTAAAGGAAGCTTAACTAAGCTATCGGTAGATTGTAATATGTATGTTAACTATCATATATTCACACTAATAACATTTCTCAATAATCAAAAAAAATGTATAAAGCGACATTAATTTTGCAATAATTACTTTTCATTGGTGAAATCTATAAACGCATTTATTCAATTCAATTAGTATTTTTTCTAAAGGAAGCTTAACTAAGCTATCGGTAGATTGTAATATGCATGTTAACTATCATGTATTCACACTAATAACATTTCTCAATAATAAAAAAAAATGTATAAAGCGACATTAATTTTGCAATAATTACTTTTCATTGGTGAAATCAATAAATGCATTTATTCAATTCAATTAGTATTTTTTCTAAAGGAAGCTTAACTAAGCTATCGGTAGATTGTAATATGTATGTTAACTATCATATATTCACACTAATAACATTTCTCAATAATCAAAAAAAAATGTATAAAGCGACATTAATTTTGCAATAATTACTTTTCATTGGTGAAATCTATAAATGCATTTATTCAATTCAATTAGTATTTTTTCTAAAGGAAGCTTAACTAAGCTATCGGTAGATTGTAATATGTATGTTAACTATCATGTATTCACACTAATAACATTTCTCAATAATCAAAAAAAAAAAATGTATAAAGCGACATTAATTTTGCAATAATTATTTTCATTGGTGAAATCTATAAATGCATTTATTCAATTCAATTAGTATTTTTTCTAAAGGAAGCTTAACTAAGCTATCGGTAGATTGTAATATGTATGTTAACTATCATATATTCACACTAATAACATTTCTCAATAATCAAAAAAAAATGTATAAAGCGACATTAATTTTGCAATAATTACTTTTCATTGGTGAAATCTATAAATGCATTTATTCAATTCAATTAGTATTTTTTCTAAAGGAAGCTTAACTAAGCTATCGGTAGATTGTAATATGTATGTTAACTATCATATATTCACACTAATAACATTTCTCAATAATCAAAAAAAAATGTATAAAGCGACATTAATTTTGCAATAATTACTTTTCATTGGTGAAATCTATAAATGCATTTATTCAATTCAATTAGTATTTTTTCTAAAGGAAGCTTAACTAAGCTATCGGTAGATTGTAATATGTATGTTAACTATCATGTATTCACACTAATAACATTTCTCAATAATCAAAAAAAAAATGTATAAAGCGACATTAATTTTGCAATAATTATTTTCATTGGTGAAATCTATAAATGCATTTATTCAATTCAATTAGTATTTTTTCTAAAGGAAGCTTAACTAAGCTATCGGTAGACTGTAATAAATATACAAATTTCCGAATTTTTTTTCATCGCACACAGTGAAATATTTCAAGATGCAATCAGTCAAAGGAACAACCCTCTCAAATCCCATACTTTCTATTAATGACGCAAAATAAAAATCTAAATCGGAGGAAAAATTTTTACTAACTAGATCTTTTTCAGCAAGGTGCAATTATTGCAAGATGAAAGCTCAAGTGATAATTACCTAGGATAGTGCATAATGTATTGAATTCAATATATAACGATATGCAGTATTAATAAAATTATATATATATATATATATATATATATATATATATATATATATATATATATATATATATATATATATATATATATATATAAATTAATGGCTCCCTTAATTGTGAAATCTTAAATGCATTTCATTCTTTCAACACATTTTTAATATAAGCTTTATTTTACTTTTATTTCTACAAAATTAATTAATTTATAAAAAAATTCTACAAAAATTCAAATGTATTTTTTTTCAGCTTATCTTTAAAGTTTGTCAGAAGTCCTGATTTTACTATAAAACGATTTTAAGCGTGAATGCCCTAAGTCGAATAAAAGCCAAGCACAGTTCTTAAGCATCATAATCCATACAAATTTTATATAATATGTACTTACATTTATCCCGGTTGGTAGGGCGTTGGATTCGTTTTCCTAGGGTTGTGAGTTCAAACACCGCCGGATGAAGATTCTTTCTGTATATGTCGGCTGGGGCATATACGTACAAATCTGTCGTAGCCACTAAGTCCTCCAAGTCGAGACATAGCACAGGATATTCTAGATCAGAGGCGATCATTCGCTGATTCAGGTCTAAATTACGATCTGTGTATGAATGAAGTCCGTCCCGTCAATAGGATGATGTATGACTAGCTCAGACGCACTCTTGGCCCAAGATGGTACTACTGAAACGAGAGACGCTAATTCTCGGTTTAAATCAGGCTTGTCTATGACAGTACCACTAGTAACACAAACACTGATGTATTCCACAGGCAACACCAACACTTATGTTATCAAAAAGAAATTCTTCCTATACTATAGCAAATGATAATAGGTATAAAACAGAACAAATTAGTTCACGACTATTCAATGACGTTATTTCAATGTTCTGAAATATTAGAATAAAATTTAGAATCGGATCAAACTAATCGCAACGGAAGTAACAGTCTAAACTCTTCAGAATGCGAGTTGCGTTGACGGGGCGCATAGCTCAGGTAGGGGCTCATCCCTGGTAACAGTTAGGTGCAGAGAATCTGTTGGCTTGACCGTCTTCGTCGAGTTCTGAAAGCGTAATGGATTAGTTCAGAGAGTATAAGGCCAGTATGGAGGGGCAAACGATAAACATTCGAATGATCTTGCCTTTTATGGTTTTGCAAACGCAGGTGTTTTTTTTTCTTTCTAGCCATTTCCATATTGTTTGAGTGTGAAAACAAACCTCGGGAAATGGCAAAACGATGTCAAGCGGCAATTTTCCCGTAAGCACTTGTATTCTTTATGTAAAAAGTCAGCTGCTTTTCAGTTTTGAAGTTGGGCACGGCAAGATACTGAAGACAGAACACTCTGCAGTCCCTCATTAGTCCACAGTCCAGAGTTATTAGTTCTGCGTTTTTTTATTCAGAGTTTCGAATGCTTAAGTTATTTGAACATTGATAATTTATGGTTATACATCCAATTACTGTTTGAAAATCAAATGTTACTAGCTGAGGAGGGAAAGGATGTTATCGAAGATCATCTCCACGTGCGATGTATTTTGTGCACACACGTTTACATTCGAGGTCAGAGCTTTCCAAGTTTTCATTCAAACTTAAAATCCTTAAAAATATAAGTTAAGTTACAACAATGTTATTAGTAGAAGTACAACAGAAGAAGTACAACAATTAACAAGAATTAGTTGTTAACAAGAACAATCAACAAGAATTAGTACAACATTTAAGTTAAGTAGAAGTTACAACAATGAAACCAATTAAAATAATTATTGCCAAAGGAAAAAAAATCAATTATTCACATTTTTAGAATCAATTGTCGAAATAATAAATCTTCTACGCCTCATAAGATCATGTATTCCAATAATAAAAATTACAAACTTATTAAAAGTCAAAATAAATATAATTCATTTGATAGCAAGAATGCATACATATATTTAAGTTATACTCATTTAATCCAAGTAGAAAGTTGGACCATTTGTCTGTAAAAATATGTTCGAATCGAGCCATATCAAAAATCGAGTATCATGGAGTGAATTGATTTCAGAGACCAAATCGTTTCAATATTTGAAACCATTCATTAATCCCAAATGTATTCCATCGAAAAAAAAAGAAAAAAACCTTGAAAAATGCATTAAAGGCTGCTACATGCTGGGAGCGAAATTAAAGATGAAATATTTTAAGGATACAGAAATACAATCTTGTATTATTTGTACAAGTTTTTTCATGTACAAATAGTACAAGAGATATTCAAATAAATTAAAAACTAAATTATCATCAAAACAAATTTTATTACAAAGACGGAAGGAGAAAAAACTAAAACAAATCATTCATAAATATTAAATTTTTCCACGACGATATTTATAAAATTTTTAAAGATTTTTTTATGAAATTAATAAAAAAATATACTCATATTTGATAAACTTTATAGGCTTCAAAATTTCATTAATTTTAATAATTATTTTGTATATTAGCTAAAAGAAATCAAATACCTTATTTATCTATATATTCTCAACATAAATTTTTTTGATAAATAATAATTTTTTTTGTAAAATTTTGATTAAGTAGAACAATGTATAAGGATTTTAAGAATTTGCAAGATCACTCTTTCTTATTAGAATCAGAAATGAAGCAGTGAACAACATTTTAAAGCAATCATGATTTTGGCACCTTTCCATTATTCAAAGACATTGAAACAAACCAAAAAGAAATTTAGTGCCAAAAATACGAACCCAATTCTGTTTTTCTTCACAATAGTTATAAGTATTACAAAGTTACAATAGTTAAGTATTATTCAGGCTGTTATTTATCTGTTGATACATGTTTAGTTTAATTTAATTATATTAACATCTCGTTTTTTTAAAGCAACACTAGGGCTATTCTGGGACAGACCTCGCAATTTTGAACTGTGATCGGATGACGAGGACGACACCTGAGCTGGATTCCCCTTTCCAAACTTCCACACCACACCAGCGGAAGGACCTGTTAATTACATGATACGAAAATAAGGGAGAAAGAACCTCTAGGAAAAAGAGATCGTAAGAGATACACATTAACTGGTATTCTTTCTGCAGACTACTTGCCGTAAAAGTCATGATAAAAAGAATGCAATGGCCGATGCCGTCAAGTTAAACGAAGTTAGCATGCTATGAAGTTTCTGTTAGAAGTTAACATTTTTTTTATAATTTTTACATTATGATACGTGAATGAAAACGTATTATTTTACACTATGTAATGTTATTTACGTAACTTGAAAAAGAAGTTATTCATTAATCGTTAATTGACGGAAAAATTATTATTCAAAAGAAGAGTTTTTACTGTGAATTCAATATAATATCTTGAACGAAATAAATATTGTTTATCACGGAATGAACAAGAAAAATAATCTTATGAGCAAGAAGTCTCAAGTCGAAATGAATACAAAATTCAAAGGTATCGTCTGCATCCAAAATAAGAATGAATAGTTTGCTTATTATAGTACACTCCCGAGTATCCCACATAAGGTGGCGGAAGGACAGGCCGGAGTTCTATGAATTCATTTCTTTTGCCCACCAGTAGTACCACTTGTTCAATTTAGTTTAGTTATATTAACATTCCTTTTTTTAATGCAGGATCATTAGGCGCCGTTTCCATGTTGCCAATGCAACGACAAGCTTTAATCATTTAATGAATGTAAAAGAAAACTAGGCCGTATAGTCGCGAACCGGATACTCGATTACTGTATTGATATTTAAAGGCATATTATTCAGTTTATAAGATATGAAATGCATTCTAATATTTTCATATATCTACCTGCACAACTTAAGATTTAGGGCAAATAAATTTAATAACAATAACAGTTTTTATATATTATATAAGAATCAAAAAAATTGTTTATAATATGAACTCAAATTTCAGCTAAATTTACGAAATATTTATTTAAACCTTCTTTAACTGTAGTATTCTACAGTCAACCATTTCAACATGGATAGCGTTCACTTTGGTACATCTGTTTAATACGCAGTGTTCAGAGAATTAAAACTCATTATTTTTTTAACCGAAGGGGGAAATGGGGATCTTGAAAACAATATCAAAATTAATAGGAATTTAAAATTATGATTGATAACATTGTAAAAAATCTAAATGGATATTCTCCAAATCAAATTAAGAAAACTGACATTAAAGATTAATTGATGAAAGATGAAGACTCTTATTTTCAGAAGTACTGAATATATTTCAAGAAGACTAAGTTTTTATATAGATCGATATAATACTAAAAAAAAGGCGATTGAATTTGAGTGATTCCATCCTCATTTCTACATAATTTGGGGAGAAAAGTAATTGATTTAAAAAAATAAATAGATGCTGAGCGTGCGTGCTTCGACAAGCCGGAGTACAGGTTTTAAAAATAATTGATCTGAATGGTATGTAACTTTTAACTAAATAGATACTGTATCGATTTTACCAAAATGGAACATACTAACTGACATGTTTAATATTTTCAAATTATTTTTGTAATGATATGCAAGGCCTTTGAATTGCTTAATTTTAGCTTAAATGTTTAACCCCGGGGAGCACCTTGAAATGAAGATGAGATGCTTCCGGCAGGATGGTTGGATCTCGCCACCCTGGAGGATACACGAAAAGGTGGGGGTCTGGCTCCTTCCATCGATGACGGAACGTACTTCCTTAGGGAAGGGTTGTACCGTGGCTGTGGACTAAACAACAGTTCCCGTCAGTGTTTCTGTTGCTGCGGTCCGGTCCGGTCATTCAGTAATTATTTACCGTGTGTTTTCGGGCGTTTTGGAGAGTCTGTGATATGACTTAGCTTAAATGGTTAAATTATTTTTCCAATGAAATCAGTCAACAATGCATAAGAATATCAGGATTTCTATTTTTTATATAGTTTATATAGTTACAAAAAGTAGAGATACTTATTTTACAATATTAGAGTTCTAAGGTGATTTTTAACAATATAAAAAATCGGAAATGTTTAGACGTCAAATTATTTTTTGAATTTTGAATTCTTTTCCTTATTACACACACACAAAAAAAATCTTAATGGGAAATTCTTCTCCAGAAAATACCACACAATAAACTATTCTCAAATGAATAAAATATTTGGATTTTTTTTTTTTTAAATCTTAATGTAAAATGTCTCTTTATCTATGAAATAATCTTACTAACTATACCATTTTTTTCATAAACGTTTCATTTTAATCTACGAATAAATAAATATCATTAATTTTTAAATTTTTATAAAGGTAGTATACATACAGAATGTTCACTTACGGAAATATTAAAACGTAATAGCCAATCAGTTTCGAGAAAATGGCCCTCAAACTTTCTGCATAGCTTATAAACTAATAATGTCGTCGTTGCCGTGACGGGAGTAGTATAGAGGTTAAGACGTTTATTATTTATTTATTTATTTATTTTCTAATTTATTTCAAATTAATTTACGAGTTTACAAACAATTTTGATTAATATTTTTTTTCTCCTTTTTTAAATTCAAAAATAAATATTTATTATCCTAATCTGTCGATTACAATTTAATTTTTAGAAGAAATACAATTTTAAATATGAATACATTTTTTAAATATTATATAATATTTAAAAACAGTTTATAATAATTACTTAAAGGAAATTAACGATTTAAAGATGGTTTCACACATTAATAGAATATAAGTTATGAAAAACGTTTGTGAGCCATTTTCTCAAAATTGACTGGCTATTGAGCTATAATATTTTCATGAATGAACATTTTAAATGTATACTACCATTGCATTAAATCTCATCCCGAAGTGAATTTTCAACTTCATGCATGTAAGTATTATAATTGTTAAGTTTGAATCTTTTGTGTTAAAGCCGGACCTTTACAACACATAGGAGTTTTTGCAGAGAATGCTGAAGATAGATCATTTTCCACAACGTACAACTTAAAAAAATGCCAAACGATAAAACCCATCCTCGCAGCTGGTTAATTTATTTTAAAAAATACGACTAGGTATTTTCTTTTTATTGTACGCTATTTTCCAAAACAGGAAAAGAACAGGCAAAAACAGTTGTTCTTCCATCTTCTTTTAATTTAATCGAGAATATTAAAATTGAAACTCAAAATTTAAGAATAAAGTTTCACATTTTTTTGATGAAACAAATATAGTCTGTAATTTAAATATTTCAGAACATTTTTTTGAAACACGAATTCGAAAAAGATTATCTTCAAAAATAGCAGAATTTGAAGTCATCCGGTAGAGGAATTTATATCGATTTTTTTTTATCTCTGTAATTGTTACTGTTATTGTACAGATAGGAGGTAGATTTAAAATATTTCGTATTAATCACTGATATAAAAACTTTAGGAAAACATGAATTAGAAAAATGTTCCAAAAACTTTGAAAAGTTTTTATATCAAAGATGTAGATGAAAAACTAATTCCAGAAATTGGTTTACTATTGAATTGATTTTCAACAAAACAGATGTAAATAACCCACAAGATATATTGCAATATATACTAAATAATAATTATAATGAGTTAATTCGAAACGTTTTAACTGAGCCATAACTTTTCTTTTCGTTGCCAGTTACGATACCAAATACTGGGAAACCTTTCAGAAAATTATAATTAATAAAGAATTGTCTTCGGTCAAGCATGTGTACAGAATGCTTAAATGTACTTACTATACTAAAATTCAAAAAAGAAAATGCGAAAAATTGTTATTTTTGTGAAGTAATTAATAGCAAAACCAAAATCACGCATTAAATAAACATGCAATACAACTGTACGTTTGAGGGGGGGGGGATTGTACTTTGCAAAACATTTAGGGCCCCAAAAGGTTTCTTGCATCCAGCCCTCTTTATAGAGAAGGCCGGCCCTGCCCCAAGGACAGTTTATGAATAATGTACGTACTGTGCAGTTATAATCAAGAACAGCGGCAACAATTAAGATAAAAACAAAATTGACGGGACAATGAACAACCAACTTTTTCTGTCACAACTTGTATTTTGCACACGACTCGCAGCAGGATCGAAATACTCACCCACTTCTGATGCCTTGGCAATGTTGCGAATAGTAAAGTGGAAACCCGTCTTTTGAAGAATTACATATCAGGAATCAAAATCATATATGAATCCTATTTTAGATAAAAACATTTCCACAATTTGACATTAAAGGAATTCAATCTGAAGGAAGAAAATAAAGGAAACTCTCGACTTCGGTAGAGTAACAAATGAAAAGACAGAATTTTGAAAAACTTATTTCTTTAGTATTCGAATGTAAACTTTTGTCATCGATTCGAGTTTCAAAAATAGTATGTTTCATTTAAACATTCCATTTCGCAATAAACTCTCTTCTCAGGAAAATTTACATTTTATTTTTTCCTCGATATTCGGCTCAAACCAGAGACTGGTTAGGAATCGTATTCCTTATGAATTCTGGCCAAAGGATTTTTTTTACTAGAATACTTATATTAATTAAAATTTATTGAGAGAGTTGCAATGTTAAGAAATTATTGCAAACGATAAATAAAATGGTCAACTTATATTTAAAATAATTTAAATGTCAAAAATTTTCAAAACGTGGACAAACCACTTGATATAGAATTACTGAAGCTGGCTGAGATCTACTTTAAAAGGAGGAAAATTTTTCTTATTGCTTGAGTGATACAAAATAAGCACACACAAATTAAAGCCATTCAGTATGAAACTCTAAACATTTTTTTTAAATATTTAAAATTGGAGTCTCGTGTACAAATTCCCAACGTGCTTCGCTAGTGTGGTGTGGAAGTTTGGAGAAGGGGTATCAGGTCAGGTGTCGTCTTCGTCATCTGACAGCGGTTCAAAATTACGAGGCCCTTCCCAAAAAAGCCTCAGTTTTGCTTTTAAAAACGAGACGTTAATATAACTGAATTGAACCTTTTATTTCAAGATTAGCTGCCTTTGGTGTTTACATTGTGCGCCAATTTTATTGACTTTTTATACTGCTAAATTATTAATACGGAATGGAATATTAAAAAAAATAAATTTAATCTTGGTTCTCAATAAAACTTAAAAATATTAAAATAATTAAATCAATCTACTACAAATGTGTCTATACAACAAAGTGAAAGACGAAATGGAAATCTTGCTTGTGTAAATGTCTGAATGTAATTAATGTCCGAAAAAAACCCTATTTTTTTTTAATCTCAATTTTAACACTGGCAAAATAAACGATTGAATGTTTTGATGGAGAATATGAATTTCATAATAAAATTAAAATATGATTACAGAACTTGGTTTCAAATTGCATTTTAAAAATTTAATGAAAATGTAGAACAAAATTATACGGAATTTCATTAAAAAGATACATTTTTTTGAGTTTCAAGATAAAGCAGAAAAGATAATTGCGCAATTATTGTTTTGGAAGAAGCGAACATCAATTTCCATAGGCAAGTCTTAGTGATTTTAAATATGTCGATAGTAAAAAATCCCGAAGTGGCCAGAGGCCGTGGTCATGGCGTGGCATGAACATCACATGTTCATTCAGGTGACCCGCATTTCTGTTGTTTGAATTTCACTGACTTTTCCGTAACATTATCAGAGTTTTTAAAATTTTCCCTAATATTTTAAGGATGTTTCTATTATCTTCAGAAATATGTTGTCTTATTTTATTCTCTTTAATTATTGCACAATATATTTGAAAATTTTTTATACTATTTTAACTAAAATCAAAGTAAAATAAAATTTAATTCTAAAAAAAAATCCATCATTTTCACTTATTGAATTTCCAGTCTGCTTTAATTATGTAAGACCCTTCCTCTTTTATGCAAATATATATTAACCAAAATTAGAAGATACATGCCTTTCTAGACCAATTTTTAGCCAACCAGTCATATTTCAGAATAGTTTGTCAAATTTACAAACAAAAATTGTAATACAAAAACATATGCACATTGGCGGAGAGATTAAGAACGAAATGATTTGTTTCCTTTCAGTGGGGTCTCCCCTATCCATACTGTTTACCAACACGCCAATCAGACCTGAACAATAATTTTACTAACAGAAAAAAATTCATTTAAATTTGTAAATGAATTTTCTGCATCAAAATAAGAAAAATTTTTCAATGAAATCAAAATTGCATTGACTCTTAGCGTAAAGTGGATTTGAAGTGGTAAATTGGTCCTTATGAATTTTTTCCGTTATTACATAAAAAGAAATATGTTTTAGAGGTATAAATTTAAAAAAAAAGATAGTATGAATGAAATTTGTAAATTTTAGTAGCAAATAGCTTCTAATATCCCAACTGATATTGCTGAAAAAGATTGAAATAATTATGACGAAGTTACATCAATTGTATTAAGAGAATTCGAACAAACAACGGAAGAAGAAAAGAAAATTTTAGAAATGCTTCTAGATAGCGAAACTCATGTGCAATTCGCGTCACGCTTAATGACGAGTTTTGAATATTATTGGGATAACAGATTTCCAACTCGTAAAACATTTGATGATTTCAGATAAACTATTCCAAACACTAGACAAAGAAACAGTAACTCATATCATTATAATACAAAACCAAAAGTAATTTACACCTCTCGAATTAGGAAAAGAATGTTATCTACATTTTCCAAACTCAAAAACGAGACGATAAAAGGGAAACAAATTTAAACCGTCATCAAAAGTATTTTCCCACGAATTACCAATGTAGAATTGGGGGGGGGGGGGAATTCTACTCATGGTTCTGTTTGAGTGGAGTATGTCTTTCATTGCAACTAATCTAATGGTAAATCAAAATGTAGTTTTGTCTACTGTCAGATTTAATGAAAGGCAGATGTTCGGAATGGAGGGAGGGAGGTGCCTCTTGGATGGTTGTGTTCTCTCGTGAGTCATAATTATATGCAGCGGCTACAACTGAAAAGTCAAAAAATAAATAAATGTATTCCCTGCATTAATATTGTCTGGCTCTGGTATTTAATCGCAAAGTTACAGTAACTGTGGCTAATAAAAATAAGAGTTTCGAAAGAAATATTTCGATGTTAGTGGTATCAAAAATAACAGATTTAATACCAAATAAGATGATCGCTACGCGTGTAGATTCCAAAATCAATTGACCATGCGGATCCTAATTTTAATATTCCGGGAAATATATATTTTTTATTGTTGCTAAATACTTTTATGACACAATAAAGCCGGGGGGAGGGGGAAAGGAATCTGATGTTACAGGACTCTGGGTATATTTTAGTCGGTAGACTTTCAAGTTCAGATCAATTAAATTTTAATTATTGCTATTTATTATGTGATGTAGAAGAATTAAATTCAAACTTAAGAAAATTTTGGGACATTGAAGAAATAGGTTAATGAATTGCCTATAAGTAAAGAGAGTGCTGTGTGTGAGGAACATTATGCGCGAGCAGTGGAAGAGATGAGACTGGAAAATATACTGTCGTGATCAGAGCCGGCCTTCTATATGAAGAGGCGCGGGTTCAAGAAGCCATTTGGGGCGCTAATTTTTTTGTGAAGTAAAAAAAACAAAATTACAAACGCGAACGCATATTATTAATGCATGTTTATTTAATGCGTGATTTTTTTTTTTTTTTTTTGCTAATACATCAATTATTTCCGCAAAATTATAATTTTTTGCAATTTCTTTTTCGATGCTTAATATAGCAAGTGCATTTAAACGTTCTGAACACATGCTTGACCAAAGACAATTCTTTAGTAATATGAATTTGCTGAAAGAGCGCTCAACACTTGCTATAGTAACTAGCAACGTAAAGAAAAGTGTTAACACAGTTAATACATTTAGAAATAACTCATTATAATTATTAATTAGTATGTATTGCAATATGTCTTGTGCGTTATTTACATCTCTTTCATTCAAAATCAAATCCCGTAGCAAACAAATTTCCTGGATTAGGTTTTTATCTACATCTTTGTTATAAAACTTCACAACGTTTTTGGAACATTTCTCTAATTCATGTTTTTCTAAAGTTTTTATATCAATGATTAATTTGAAATCAGAAATAATATTTGGTATACTTTTAAATCTATGTTCTATTTGCACAATAACAGTATCAATTACAGTGTTAAAAAAAATAACACTTTAATTCCTCTAACATTTTTTTTTTTTTTTTATGTATAACTTCGTCTTTTGCCAAATGTTCTGAAGTGTTCAAATTACATGCTAGCACATTTGTTTCATCTAAAAATGTGTTAAATTTTGTTCTTAAATTTTGGATTTCAGTTTTAATTTCATTGATTAAATTGAAAGCCGAGTCAAGAACAATTGTTTTTGCTCAAAATAGTTTATTGATAGGGTGAATTTTATACAATATTGCAAACCATACTATGAAACATAATATAAATGGTATTTCTTGTATTGCATCAATAAACTTTTAGTTCGGATACCGCTATATTATCGTTACTTACATCAATAAATTCTGCTAGAGCCATTTTGTTCAAACTTTCTATACACTGCTTTAAGGGAATTTTGGCTGCCCAACGAGTGTCCCATAATGGTTTAAGAGTAAAGTTTAAATGCTTTTGTAGAATTTCCCATCTTTTTATAGATGCAGAAAATAAGCAATATAAACATCACAATATCCCAAAAAAGTTTGCGTTTTTGAATAAATTAATCAGCAGTGAAACTGAGTTTCATAATTTTGCATTTTTAAAAAATAGTTTGTAATGGAATATGATCTACCTTCAGCATTTTTAGCAAAAACTCCTTTGGGTTGTACAGGTCCGATTTTAACACAAAACATTCTAAATTTATGAGTTATAATACTTGACAGTAAACTAATATCATTTATACTCTCTTGATCATATTTGTTATTGTCATTTTAATCATTATTTTCTGCTTCAGTCATATTTGTATAAACACACGATTCTTCAACAAATTTCACCGTTTCAACATTTTCATTGCTAGATTGTGTACTTTGCGCGGAACCTTCTTCCCCAGTTGAAGTTTAAATTGCAACTTCTGAAATCGAAGCAATTTTTTTGCCAGAATTACTTCGCCGCCAAGAAAACAAATCTACTTGTGACTTCTTGAAGTTCAGCTTTTCTTCTTTTTTCTTTTCTGATAATTTTCTTTTTTGACACCCAGAGGGATATTTCCTTTGCGTGGACATAGTTATATCTAACGATATTAAGTAGTTTATAGAATGAATTATCAAATTGTTATATGCTAAACTATAAGATATTACCTAGCAGGTGAGGTAAGCAACTCAGAGGCGGTGTTAGTAGGGGAACAAGGAAGGCAATTGTCCCCTTGTCGTTAACCGCTTGACTCCCCGTCGGCGAGAGTTTCGTCGGCAAAAATTTTCATCACTTCAGTATTGTTGTAAAGTGCTGCACATTCTCCAATATAATAATTTAAAAACAACCTTAAAGTTAATATGTTTAAACAGTCGAAATATTCAAGTAACGTTTAAAGCAGTTTGATTATTTTTTGGCAAAATAATCGTTAGGATGGCAGGTCAATAAGATGCCACATTTTGTGGACAATTTTTGATCGGCTGACTGTGAACGCAATTCAATGGATGTCAAAGAAGCTAAATTCGCAGATTTTAAGGCTTTTGATTGAAAAATCGTCCATCAAGCTTATAATCTGCATTACTTTTTGGCAGTATATCGGAAAAGGTGAAAATATATCGCATTCTACCAACAATTTCTGGACAGCCAACAATGAACTAAATGCGATATTAAGTCCACAGATTTTTAGACATCTGATTCAAATATCGTTCATTCAGTTTATAATTTGTACTATGTTTTGCATTATAACCGATAAGGTGACAGGTTAATGAGATACCGCAGTTTGCCAAAAAGTTTTTATCAGTCGACTGAGAACACAATGGAATGAATGCTTACGATGTTAAGTCCACAGATTTTTAGACATCTGATTTAAATGTCGTTCATTCAGCTTATAATGTGCGCTACATTTAACAGAATAATCAATAAGCTGACAAATGAATAAGATGTCGCATTTTTGCTGACAGTCTTTCGGCTAATTTGTTATCGTTGGTTAGGGAAAAAAAATTGTTTTCTTCGAGTATTTCGATTGCATGCAAGGGGAATTAGGGAAATATACACTTTTATATTAATACAAGTACTTAAGTGTAAGGAAGGTTCTATTCGTTTAAGCTATTGACTTAGTTTTAAGTATCGTTAAATCAATACCTTAAGACCAATGAAAACATTAAAAAGACATTTTATAAAAAAAAGAGGTATTTTAAAAATTTCTGCTAGAATAGTAAAAAAGGCGAAAAATGCTAAAATTTTTGTCAATTTCTAATTAATAGAACAGTTAATTAATTTTAGCCTTTTGAAAATCTGGAAGAATTCGGACTAGTTGCTTAGAAGTGGATGCGGAACATGTGTGAATATGTGCATGCATACATAGCCACGACGATTTTTATTTGAGTTAAAATTAATGGAAAGAAAGACAGCCAAAACAGTGAAGAGTATACCTATCTGGCATTTTATAAGCACTTAACAATTTTCGGGGGAACGGGTGACGTTACATCTGGAGGAAAAAGAGGAAACGTTACAGTATGTCAAAAACAATATCAATTACTCCCTTCAAAACATAAGTCTGTTGTAATTTAAATTCAACACTACTTACCATAGATTTCAGCAACAAAAATATTTTGCACATTATTCTTATTTTCGAAAATAGTTTTAGAATTGTTATAAAAATTATTATTAGATTTTTGATAAGCTTTAAGTTAATTTTCATAGATATATTTTGTTCGAGTAATCATTAATTTATAAAGACATTAGATTTAAATATAAAGTCAATTTTCTCAAATACATGTTTTTCTATTCCTTCATAAATGATTTGGTTTACTTTTGATAAATCTTTTGATTGAATGCAGCAAAATAAAGATCAGATTAAACTATCTATTTATATAACATAGGTGAATACTCTTCAAATTATATCTGTTTGTTATTGAATTCAGAAGAATTTGGTGCCGTAAGAAAAAAATATGATATAATTAAATTAAATATTTTATATTGAATATAATCTCGATATTTATTTAATCGCTTTTGTTATCAATTTCCTAAAACCTAATATGTTAAAGCTTTCAGTATTATTTTTAATTAGAAATTTTAAAATTACTATTTTCTATTAATTCAAAAACTGTGAATATCATTAAAACCTTCGATATCCTATTTCGATACACTGGCAAGGATCGCCTGGTTGGTAGAGCGTTGGATTCGCGTCCCTCAGGTTGCGAGTTCGAAAACCGCCGGCCAAAGATTCCTCGCTTGTTTGGTGGCTGACGCGCGTATAAATCTGTCGTGGTCACAAAGTCCTCCATGTAGGGAGCAATAACACTGGGGGTACTGGATCAGGGGTGATCGTTCTCTGATTCAGGTCTAAATTACCATCTGTGAATGAAGTCCGCCCCGTAAAAAGGGTTGTGACGTGTGTAGCTAAAGTCGTTCTCTTGGCCCTAGATGGCGCTACTAAAGAAACAAGAGGCGCTCCCCATCAGGCTTAAATCAGCTGTCTTTGAACAGCGGGACCTATCCATGGCAAGTGCCATAAGAAACAACAACACTTTATTGGCTATATAAAATTTTCTCTACAGTCATCCTTCAGACAAGAATTAAAAACTATTTTATTGTTATAATTCAATAGTGCATAACTATGTTTAAACAAGTGATTGTTAAAAATCAGTATTTGTTGTTAACAATACTTGAAATTATTATTGATGATATATCAATGCAATTATAATCTAACAATACACTATTTTCTGCTTGTTCGCATTCAAGTGTGGTGAGCTTGAATTTGTTTGCGATTTCATCAAGTGAATTTAAGTCATTGAAACTGCGGAGATTGCTATTAGTCCTTGTGCTTTTATCCATTTTGGGCCGAGTGTGTTTTAAATATTCTGCCTAGAATTTTTCAATTGCCTTCACTTCATTCAATACGCAATTCACATCATCGTCATGGGCAACTCAAGCATAAAGAACAAGAAAAAGACTGATGTTTCTGTGCAGACAGATTATCAGCAGAATCAAACAACCAAACATGCTTCAACTTTGACTGATATTTATGACTGTGGCGAAACTGGAGTATATGTTTTTGATTTTGATTCTGCATAGTTGGATTTTGAAGATATAAAGACTAAATGTTTTCAACCTTTTAATAATCCTTTCTTGGACAATTTTGTTCCGTCCCCAATTGAATTAAAAGCAACTAATCCATTCTTGGACAATATTGATGATTTTGCACATGTGAAAAAAGAAACAAATCCGTTCAAAACTGACATTTATTCGAAGGAGAAAACATTGCTTTTATACCAGGAAGTTGATGAACCTCCAGAAATAGATCCATCCTGGTTTGAAGAAGAAGAACCTGAGTTAATGGAAATATTTGTAAACTCCAAAAATATCTTCAGTGTTCTTGACAATCCTTCGGAAAACGATTATGTTACAAATCCATTTTTGGCAAGAAATCCTTTCGACTAACAAATAAAAACCCGTTCAAAGAATCAATCATCGCAAATAACAATCAATTTTCTGATATTTCAAATGAACAAAAAATGTCTGAACTTAACACTTGTTCATATCCAAAGCAAGATAATCGTCCATTAGTGGCATCACGTCCCAACCATTATTTAAAACGAAAGGTGAACAAAGTTGCGTCTTGGTTGAAGTCAAGAAATATGGTTACCAATTCACCATGTTATTTGAAACTAAAGTGGTAATGTTATAGTCTGATTATAGTGAACATTTACTTTTACAGGTGCTTTTATGCATATTTACAATCTGACAATAATGATGTTGAAATAATTATAGCAATTTTTAACAAATTTTTTTTTAAAAAAATGGCAAAATGTTATTGAATTACTTATGAGCTAATTTTTCAAGAACTGGGAGAAATATTTTACATCATCACTAGTTCTTCAATAGCT
Organism: Argiope bruennichi; assembly: GCF_947563725.1. NCBI lineage: Eukaryota > Metazoa > Arthropoda > Arachnida > Araneae > Araneidae > Argiope > Argiope bruennichi. The sequence goes on from NC_079160.1 coordinate 26,843,082, forward strand.
GAAATGGAACATTTAAATAATTCTCTGCCCTGTTCTACCACTATTCTGAAAAAGCTATGTAAATCATTTTGGAACAACTTTTTCGAGAAATGTACGAACATTTAGTTTCTTCAAAGATTTCTGAATTTATATACTATCTGGCAAAGGCTGAAATGAAAGGATCTATGGATTTTAAAGCACAACCTGCTAAGAATCTCCTTGTCCTAATGGGCACAAGTAATCATTGTATATATTGTACATATTGTATATATTATTTTTTTTTTGTTTGTTTTTTTATATTTCACCTACGGACTCTTATTTATTATTAAAATTGTGGGTTTTATATAATGGATATGTGCTGTGTGTATTTAATATGCATGGCATGATAACAGTAAATTGCAACTCTTATTACTTTTACTTGATTTGAAAACTTTCCCGACTATAACTAATACCTCACTGAGGTCAACACTGATTATGACTTCGAACATCAGCAAATCTCTGAGAAGACGGAGAGTCAAGACTGCCATCACATTAGTGTCATCTTTATGGCTACAGACACTCTTTTGCTTTATTTCCTAGCGATTGCTGCAACCTTACCATTTCGCTTATGTCTTCTCGGTGACTCATGATTTCTATCTTGTTTCCTCATCTCAGCGGCTCAAGACTTATCAACTCCTTCTATTATTTCGAGGGTTCCACAGTTCCCATCTCGCACGGTTTCAAAATGTACTATCTCGTTCTGTCAATTGGTGGTTCGAGATTTAGAATCTCGTTTTGTCATCTCGGTCTTACAAGACTTTCCTAAACGCTCTGTCATCTCGGCGGTTCCTGATTCATCATCTTAGTCTTTCATCTCGACGGCACCAGGCTTGTTCTGTCATCATGGCTCTTCTATTACCATCTCGGCGACTCCAAAATGAACCTGTTTGCTCATGATTTTATAGAATAAAGATTTTTTTTTTTTTTTTTTTTTTTTTTTTTTTTTTGCAATAGTCAAAATTTCCAATAGCCTTGTTATGGTCCTTCACACAAATAAAATTTTCGGCTTCAATTTTATGTCTCATTATTTATTGAAATATTTATTAAATTCACTGTGTCATTTTTTCCTGCATTTTATAAAATATAACTGAGTAAAGTTCCAGTAATTATATAATAAAAATTTATTATATTGTATAAGTATCCACCTGTAACTTGTACTGTATATCTTGTACTGTAAAAGTATATAAATATGAAAATTTCATTCTCTTTCTCAGACCATTAAGTAATAAACCTTTTAAAATGCTTCTTTGGAAATTGCAGCTACAGTTAAATTTTTACATTTGAAAGAAGCAAATATGTTGCTTTATTAAAAAATCAGCGGTTTAAAACAAAAATATAAGAATTTTGATTGCTAACAGAAATGCTCTTAGCAAGTAGGAAATATAAAGATAATCATGAAGCAGAGCTTTAATAAATTTTTATTGACACCCTATTTAATTAAATTCATTTCGGCCTTATTTCCTTACTAGCCACCTTTGGCGACCAGCCGGTTCAGCAGTATTAATGTTGGCAAAAATTTCCAATTAAATATTTTATGTAACTTGTTCTTTTAATAAAGTTTTTTGCAAAATATTTTTAAGTTTCAGATTTTGATAGTTATATAATTCAGTCATAGTATAATGTAGACCTTGAACAGTTCTGTTCATTGCACTACTTATAGCTCTCTCTAATTTTCTGTCAGCGCTTATAAATTTTTTGCTTTAAATTAAAGTGGAAAGGTTAAATTAATACAGCGATTAATATAAAAACATTTTTTACTGAAATCTACTACATCTTTTTTTAATATGAAAATTGAAAGCAGAAGCGTTAGGTATTGAAGTTGTATATGCACTGCAGAATAATTTTCATATTTTATATAATATCTTAAAGAATGATTCAACAAAAATATTTATTATTAATCGTAAAGTTCAGTTTTTAGTGTTACATACAAAATCTTTAAATGATGTAAATAAAAATATTTTATTTTATTTCAGTCAATAAATGTACTTATGAAAAAATTATTGGTTTATTAGAAAAATTTTAAATTTTACACAGTCGTTTGGTCCTAAGAAATCATAGTCTGCGAAATACTTTTGGCACTTCAACTTTAAAATAAATAAATAAGCGTTTCTACCTTCTGCGATCAAATTTGACCCATTTATGAAGTTTTTTATAAATCAATTTTAGAACAATCAACATTTTTATAATCATAGGCCAATCGCTGTCGAGAAATCTTGCAGAAGATTGGCGTATCTTCTTTGAGACGGTCGCTGAAGTGGTCTAAAAACTCCAATTTTTATAGAAGAGTGATTTTCAAAATTAGTCGGTTTTAGTGATTGAATTAGTTGATTGGAGATAACAATTTTTATTTAAAATATTGGTGTCTCAAGAATATTTGTTTAAATATGATTCAAAGGACAGAGTACCAATGTAAAAATTTTTAATTTGTAATTCATCAGATGATTTATTGATTCAAGTTACATAAAATATTATTTAGTTCATTTAGACCATTTTGTTAGCAGATGTATTTCGAAAATAAGCTGATGGGCGCTGATTAGAGTGATTATCCTATATATATCTTAAACTATGTTTCTCTTAAATTAAACTATTTTACTCAATTAAAATACAGATATTGTCAAAAGTCATAGAAAGCTTTTCCTTGTTCTCACATATTAGAAAATATCATATTTCATTATTTTTTTCATTTAATGCAGACACGTGCTGAAAATCACATTTTTATATATTTAATTTGCAATAATAGTTGATTTATTTTTAAATTTGAACTTCTGTTAAAGTGATGGCAACACGTTTATAAAAGCTAATTTTTTTTTCCATGCTCGCGAAGCGTGCTCGTACAAATTAAATTTTATCTTATGGTAAATAAAGCGAGTTCGCAAATTGTACAGACTAAGTCTATGGCAAAGGATACCGACGTGCTCTGATTGGTTTAAGCCTTGATATCTTTTTTGGCAATTATTGCCAAAAAGATGTCAAGGCTTAAACCAATCAGAGCACGTCGGTATCCATTGCCATATATTTAGTCTGTACAATTTGCGAACTCACTTTATTAAGTGAATCCACCCCACCCCCCTTTTTTTATTGGTATCATTGCGATCATTGCCTAATAACGGCGTAAGTTGACGCTCAGTCCGCCGCTTGAAAACAAACTTGTATACTTTCAATACGTGTAAACGCTATTATTGTTCAGAACACTATTTTAATTTTAAATCACGATGGAGCCCCCCTCAGTCGTGGGGCCCAGGTGCAGGGCACCCGCTGCATCCCTCACATGGCCGCCCTGAGTACAGGGGCTATGTCTGCGCATGCGGAAAGTGTTGAATTAAAAAATTGTGTTTATTCTATTTATATTTTGCAATACTGGCAAAATATAAATTTGTGTTTTCTAACTGCTCAAGTGTTAACCTGACATTTCTGGATGTTTGGCCTAGAGATGCCTAATCCACGATTTTTTGAATAACAAATAATATTACTATTGTTATTTTTAAATATGCGTTCCAAATATCTGTTATTTCAATCATATTATTAATTAAAAATTATTACTGAATATTAAATATAAAATTTATTAATTGTAATTAATACTTAATTTACTAATTTAATTAATGTGTGATTGAATTAATTTATCTGTTTCAGCTTACTTCTTAAATTTTATTTTTTTCTCAAAACTATTTATTTAATTTATTTATTAGAGTGAACCATTTTCTGAAAAAGATGAGTTAAAAATATATGTCATTTCTTTAAAATGTTCACTTTAGTCCTACATTCTACCAATAGATGCCGCCAGCAGTAAACAGAGTACATGTAATCAAAGTCAATCATGTCACGAGCAATTAAAAATGATCTGTATGGAATAGTGCATCATCAAATACGAATATCGGTCACTCCCGTAAAGTGGAGCGGTGACTTCGCACTTTCCAGTGAAGCCTCACACTTTCCGGTGAAATCACGGCTCCGATAAATTTCAGTGATATGCAATTCAATGATACGATACGATAATTCCAATAACCGGTCCGTTCACTTTTCAATCCAATCACAGATTTCTTTCGAGAGCTTCCATTGGACAGATCGTATCGTCACCGCTCCGGCAAATTTCAGTGATATCGTATCGATTGTTAGTTTCTATCGTGATCCAAAAACCTGTAATCGAAATATCATCAGTAAGATCGTATGAAGGATTTGGATCACACCCCTCTTTGAAAAGTATTGATCACTTGTATTTGTGACTTTTTGATATTGGTTACGTAATAACCGCTCTGAAAATATTCGTCATCCCTAGTTTGGCCCTAACTACAAGCAGATAATGATTGATGCGCAGGCGCAGTAACTTTCAAATTTCGATTAACGCAAGAATTTTAGAGACGCAACGTTCCACATCACGAATTAAATTTCAAGATGCATGGATAAATCGTCATGCTATTTATGGCTTCTGCCTTTGCGTACTATTAGTGGGGAAAATAGTTCTCAATAATTATTTTTTAATAAGTAGCAGGTATTTTTCGCAACATTGTAGGTTTTTTTTTTTTTTTTTTTTTTTTTAATTTTGCAAAAACATTATATGATCTGATATGGAAACTACTACAACTTCTTTCCGATATTGAAAACATAAATATAACATTAATTTATAAAGCGACAATTTGTTTAAAAGGATACTGGCAAAGCTATCTATTTCCCACATCACACAAGGCAGCAATTTTCAACTTTATAACATATTTATTTTAAATACCATTTAAAGTATTTCTGATGGCCTGAATTTTCGTGTGTTATAAACCAGGAAAGACATTCTTTGAGTTCACTATTTCATCTTGTTTTCGATTTCAATCGTTTCATAGATTTCGCGATCAAATGCAATTTCTTAATATATTATTTGTCTATTAAACTGGATGAACGACATTTTATCGTTACCGTTATTGATATGGTTTAGATATAGAATGATAGGTATTTTAATTTGTTGTTTATAATCAACAAAACGAAAGGTACGATCATCGTTGAATCAGAAGAAAAGTTGCTTTATATTCCAAGAATTTCTGTTGGTTTCATCGATTATTATTGATTTAAAAGTTAGTATGATCTTGTGGAGTAACATCTTTATAGAAGAACTTCTGAATCGTTACGAGTTCCTTTAGAAAAATCATATTTTGAAAAAAAATTCTTATGATGAGCATTTTTATAAAATATGTGAATGAACAATACAATATGACAATGCTTAAATGTTACCAGATTTTTCGTTAAAAAAAATTCATAAATTATACCTTATGACTAATTTAAAAGAATGTTCAAAAAATGCTTTGAAAAAGCATTTATTTATTCATGCTAAATATCGAACTCATGTTTCTGATATGTATAACAAAGAATGCAGTGAAAAGAATGACTTAAATGTTCATTTACTTACTTGTACAAAAGAGAAATCCCATGTCTGTGAAGTGTGTAATAAGGGATTCATCTCGGAGAATTATTTAAAGAAACATGTAGTTAGTCATACTAAAAAGAAGTTTCACATTTGTGAAATATGCAATAGCTCATACAGTCGAAAGTGTTCTTTAAAAAAGCATTTACGTATTCATTCAAAAGAAAAGCCATATGCTTGTGAAATATGTAACAAAGCATTTACTGAAAAGAAATCTGTTAGAATACATCTACTTACTCATACTAAAGAAAAACCTCATGTTTGTGAAGTATGCAACAAAGCATTCACTGTTATATCAAGTTTAAAAGATCATTTACGTCTGCATACAAATGAGAAACCTTACATTTGTGAAATATGTAGCAGAGCATTTATTAAAAAGAGTACATTAAGAACGCATTTATTTCTTCATACAAATGAAAGACCACATGTTTGTGAAATATGTCAAAAAACATTTTTTTTCAAATCTAATCTAAACAATCACTTGAAAACGCTACAGATGAAAAAAGGCATGTTTGTGAAATATGTAACAAGGCATTTGCTAGAAAAAATACTTTAAACGAACATTTATATACTCATACAAATGAAAAACCTCATGCTTGCAATATATGTAACAAATTATTTACTAAAAAATCCAATTTAAGAAGACATTTGCTTACTCATTCAAAAGAAAAAATACTTAATTACTAATTTACTACTAATTAATTAATACTTAATTTACTAATTTAAGTAACGTGTGATTGAATTAATTTATCTATTTCAGCTTACTTTTTAAATTTGATTTTTTTCCTCAAAACTATTTATTTAATTTCTTTATTGGAGTAAACCATTTTTTGTAAAATTTGAATTAAATATAAATGTCATTTCTTTAAATTGTTTACTTTAGTTCTATTTTCTACCAATAGATGGCACCAGCAGTAAATGGAATATATGCAAAGTCAAATCACGAGCAATTAAGAACGATTTGTATGGAACAGTGCATCAACACATACGAATACCAGTAAGACCGGTTACTCTCATGAAGTGGAGTGGCGACTTCACACTTTCCAGTGAAGTCACCGCTCCGATAAATTTCAGTGATATGCAATTCAGTGATACGATGATTCCAATAACCGGTCCGTTTACTTTTCAATCCGTTCACATTCTCCTTTTCTGTTATGTTCGAGAGCTTCCATTGGACAGATCGTATCGATTGTTATTTTTCAGTGAAGTCAGGTAAGATTTTTCAGGTAAGATCGTATCAATGATTTGAATCATACCCCTCTTTGAAAAGTATTGATCACTGGTATTTGTGACTTTATGATACTGGTTACGTAATAACCGCTCGTAAAATATTCGTCATCTCTAGGCATAGTAACTTTGAAATTTCGATTAACGCAAGAATTTTCTCAATAATTATTTTTTAATAAGTAGCAGTCATTTTTTGCAACATTGCAGGGTTTTTTTTTTTTTTTTTAATTTTGCAAAAAACATTATATGATCTGATATGGGAACTACTACAACTTCTTTCCGATATTGAAAACATAAATATATCATTAATTTGTAGAGCGGCAATTTGTTTAAAAGGATACTGGCGAAGACTTGTTTTTTCCCACGTAACACAAGTCAGCAATTTTCAACTTTATCACATGTTTATATTAAATTCCGTTTAAAGTATTTCTGATGGCCTGAATTTTCTTGTCCAGACATTTTTTGAGTTCAGTATTTCATCTTGTTTTGGATTTCAATCGTTTCTTAGATTTCGCAATCAAATGTAATTTCTGAATATATTATTTGTCTATTAAACTGTTACCGTTATTGATATGGAATGATAGGAATTTTAATGTGTCGTTTATAATCAACAAAACGAAAGGAATTATCGTTGTTGAATCAGAAGAACAATTGCTTTATATTCCAAGAATTTCTGTTCGTTTCAACGATTAATATTAATTGAAAAGTTAGTATCATCTTGTGGAGTAACATCTTTATAGAAGAACTTTGAATCGGTACGAGTTCCTTTAGTAAAATCATATTTGAAAAAAATTTCTTATGATGAGCATTTTTATAAAATATGAGAATGAACAATATAATATGACAATGCTTATATGCTAGCATATTTTTCGTTTTAAAAAAATCATAAATTGCACTTCATGACTAATTTAAAAGAATGTTCAAAAAATGCTTTGAAAAAGCATTTATTTATTCATGCTAAACATCGAACTGATGTTTCTGATATGTATAACAAAGAATGCAGTGAAAAGAATGACTTAAATGTTCATTTACTTACTCATACAAAAGAGAAATCCCATGTCTGTGAAGTGTGTAATAAGGGATTTATCTCGGAGAATTATTTCAAGAAACATGTACGTAGTCATACTAAAAAGGAGTTCCACATTTGTGAAATATGCAATGGTTCATATAGTCGAAAGGGTTCTTTAAAAAATCATTTACTTATTCATTCAAAAGAAAAGTCATATTTTTGTGAAATATGTAACAAAGCATTTACACAAAAGAAATCTGTTAGATTACATTTACTTACTCATACTAAAGAAAAACCTCATGTTTGTGAAGTATGCAACAAAGCATTTACTGTAATGTCAAGTTTAAAAGATCATTTACGTCTGCATACAAATGAGAAACCTTACATTTGTGAAATATGTAGCAAAGCATTTGTTAGAAAGAGTACTTTAAGAGAGCATTTATTTACTCACACAAATGAAAGACCACATGTTTGTGAAATATGTCAAAAAGCATTTTCTTTCAAATCTAATCTAAACAATCACTTGAAAATACATACAAATGAAAAGAGACATACTTGTGAAATATGTAACAAAGCATTTGCTAGAAAAAATACTTTAAACGAACATTTATATACTCATACAAATGAAAAACCTCATGCTTGCAATATTTGTAACAAATTATTTACTAAAAAATACGATTTAAAAAGGCATTTTCTTACTCATTCAAAAGAAAAAATCTCATGCATGAAATATGTAGCTGGGTGTTTATAATTTTATGAAACTATTTACGAATGTGAGGTTTTCCTTTTGCATAAGTAAAACATATAATAAAAGTCAGTTGCTATCTTGGAATCCTTTATTGAGATACAATGGAGATAAAATTATCATTCATGCAGGTTCCTTATATTTATCAAGTTATTTTTATTCAAAATATTTAGTTTTACAAAGAAAAAATATATTACATTTTTTTGTGAATTTTTTTCAAAAAGCATATTTGTTAAAATACACAAATATGCTTTCATGCATCAATTTTTTCAACCTATGCTAAAGTTTATTATCATACTTGCAATATCAGAAAATATTAAATAAAAAAAATATTTTTAAGCTGAGCTATATTGTAATTAAATATAAATATTATTTGTGTACACAACATTATCAGTACCAGTGATCAGTAATATTGTATATTGAAACATATTAAAAAATTGTGTATGATGACTGCAATCAACTTTGAAAGAATATTAAATAATTATTTAAAGTTCTTGAATGTATTATATAGTGCTTGTTCATGTAGGAGCCAAAAATTCTGTAGTATATACAATAAAATGATGTATATCTATATTACTGCAGCAATACATGTCTGCGTTCTTTCTTTCTTTTTTTTAAATTAATCACTGATATTTTAACACATAATTGTTTAAAAAGCATACTTGTAATATTTTTTTATGTGAAATCAATAGATAATTTAGCTTTATAAAACTAGCAGTGTTAGGTTGGAATGAACACTTATTAGAAAACTGTTTTCTTATTGATAGTTATTAAAAAAATATTATGACATAACAAAGATAAGGTACAGTTTATTAGATTATAATTATTATTATTTCTTCTTCTTCTCTCTCCCTCTCTCTTTCTTTTCTTTTTTCCATTTTCTCAAGAAAGATTCAAAATTTTTACCAGAATATTCACATGATTATTCAAAACTATATTTTTCATTTTGAAATCAGTTCATATATGTATAACCTATTCTGATACTTTATAAGGCTTTAAAAAAAATGTTATATTTTTGCATTAAAAAACAAAGGTTAATGTGCTAATATTTTTAAAAGATAATTGATTCTGATGTGTCTATATATATATGTTCAGTGATATTTTCAAATATGAATGCTATTATTAGTATTATTTAACATATTTTATTCTATGAAGTTGCCTATATTTTATTCCAAGTTGAGTCACTTTAAACATTTGATCATAAATTTAATGGCTTAATCATTAAATTCTAACAAATTCTTCAATATTAAAAATATATATATATTAAAAAGCATTTTTATTAGAAAAAAATATTATTTAAAATTAATTGTAAAGTAATGAAAAGCTGCTAGAGCAATTACAAATAATATTATTCTTGATTATATATTTGATTTTTTTATACATTAATATACTTATTTCATGTTTAAAAAGAAGGAATTTTGCTGTGGATTTTTCAATTCCTTACAGATTTACTAATGCTCTCAAATTTTGTACATGTTGTATGCATTTTTTAATATTTTCAGACTTATAATCATTTAATTGATTAATTTAATTTGGTTTCCTGCAAGTGGCATTTCCTAATAGTGAATATGAGAGGAAAAATATTTCACAATTAAATAATGTTTATCAGAAAAGTATTTCAGTAATAATTTATATCAGTTAAATTTTTTATTAAATTTAGACTCTGATGAAAGTTTATGATTCTGCAATTCTAATTTGTTTATACTTAAGCTGTCACTGGTAATATCAAAATATGTCAGCCCTGTATGAATTATTATTGTATTGTTTCATATTTGTGAAACGTTTACTGTTTTCATCTCCTTCATTATCTATCTACAAATATATCAATAATAAATCAATTATTATTTTATAAATACATTAAATGTTGTTTATGAAAAAAGGCTTATTTCAAAAGTTTTAAAATTAGAATTTTGAGTAAAATATCTATAAATTTCTACAATACAGTATTACTCAGTTTTTACAAATCAATATTTAACATTTAATTGTTATTTAATGACATTTTGTTACTTCTTACAGACACTAACATAAGGAAGGCAGATAATAAGCGAATCCTAAAGATTTTTTTTTTTTTTGCACCCTATCATTTTTATTGCTTTTGCAAGGGTAAATGACTCCCGGGGCAAAGTATCCCCCCCCTTCATTGTATTTAGTTTCAAAAATGGACATGATCATACTCAGGTTATGTCTTGATGTCACTTACCAATTTGATGCATGACCTTGTCCCTGGTTACTACACCATTTCTCACAGTTTCCTTTTCTTTATAATGCATTAAAATCTGCATCTTTATCTTTTTGCTGTTTAGACTCACTCTTGTAGTTTAAAGTGACATCATAATGAACTCCGAGTAACTATGGTGTAATTTGTAGAAGGTTTGAAAATAATTTCAGTGTTATAGAAGTCCAAATAACGGAAATATTTGATGAATAGAGGGCAAAAGGCATAAATGATATAATAATATGTTTTGGTTTACATATTGCAGTAGGAGACTGTAATTGCATTTTTGTATATAGAATAAATGTATGTTAATATTTCAGATAAAATAACACATATTCAAAGTTAAATACTTCATTTCAGAGAAAAACCATTTATTACACTTTAGGTATTGTATTCCTATACCATGTCAAAACAAACTAGTATCAGTTTTTAATTTACATTGGATATTTATTAACAGGAATAAGAATAAAATATTTTACAATATTAATCATATAAATTTGCGATATATACCTTTTCTTTGCCTTTTTTAGCATTTTTGCTTAATTAAGTTGCCTTACATGGTTTATGTTTCTATCTCTTAAACCTTTATTCTCTTAGTTGTTTGAAAATTGTAATAGCAGGGTAATACAATATCTTATTAATAGTAGTAAAACATTAGTATTTATATCCTATTATTATCAAGAAGGAGAATTTTGATTTTTCTTTTCCATATTAAAAACACTTTTTATAGTTTAGCATTTTATATATATTTTTATAGCTGCATTTTATCAAAAATTATGTTGAAATCAAAGTAATGAGTTTCAGAAAAATATTTGTGGTATATACAGTATCCATGCTGTTGCAGTTTATGATTGTGAATGATCCTTTCACTAAATTAAGGTTATTACAAAAATGAAATCTGAGTAAATGATTATTTCTTCTAAAATATTTTTAAATATGTTCTCTATGCAATGTTTTTAAAGAATTATTTACAACTCTTGCTCAATTTCTGAGAAATAACAGTTTTTAAAAAATCTCATATGTATATATTTTAATGAATCTTCGGATATTTCATATTAATATTCATAATTTTGCAATTGCTCAGTTTTATGTGGTAGGGTTTTAATTGGTGCTTAAGTGTAAAATAGCTATTAAGTAAAATAAAGTTGTGTTTGTATATCAAAGAAAAGGAGCCATATTTCACTGTAGCCATTTGATACAGTTGACAAGAAAGAATAACATGTCAGCAGTTAAATGAAATCAAGGGAAGCTTAATATATAGCCTATGAAATCTGTTTACTTTTTGTTCAATGTCAGTTGAAAACTCAGCAGTATTTGTTGTTAAAAATACCTTTCACATCACATTACAATCAATCAAAACTGACAAGTATATGACAAAAAAAATAATAAACCATGGATAATTAAATAACTATTTTACTCAATAGTTGCAAAAAAGCTAAAACCAATTTGTGAGATTCTTTATTAATAAATAAAAAATTGAGATTTATTATTAATTAATAAAAAGTTGTGAGTGATTTTTATTAATAAAATATGCTAAAAAATGCTTCTAAATCATTACAAAGATAAAAAAATATTTTTAAAATCCGTTAATTATAGATTATTAATAGTATTATTAGTTCTGCTCTTTTTATTTAGTTGACATATATTATTACAAATCATTTGTGATTAGGCAAAAAACTTGCATTTGTAACAATGCATGTTCAAATTTTTGTGCAGCAGCCAAGCATATATTGTGTTCACCTAAAAATATAATCCAGTTCATTAATAATTTTCTAGAATTGTATATGTAAATTCATAAACTACTTTTCCTTAATTGCTTTAAACAAAAATCATAAAATAAAATTGTGAAATATTTTTTTATGATTAATACACTATTTTATTTACAACTCAGAAAGTTTCTAAAATGCAAGGTTTACATTTTGAAAGTGTTTGTAGCTAATTTGCCAGTGTTTCTTTCATGATTAATAATAATAAATAAAAGAAATCTAAGCATTTATCTTTACGATTTTTATAAAATAATTTTCAGTTTCACATTAAAAATTCAATTTTTTATTTCATTAGCATGTTTTTATAAAATGTCTTATTTTAATTTTCGAAATCAAAAAGTAAATGATTGACAATTGCTTATTTGTAATGGATGAAAACTTTAACATGGAAAGTAAAGCGATAAACTGTGATAGATGATGTGAACGGAATTTTATTTCAGAAATCCAAACCTTATTTATTAGGTAAGATACGAATCAAAGTAGATGTAAATACAGAGTGATTAAGAAATAGCAGGAGGTGTTTGGAGCCCTGTAGGGTGTTATGTACTGGACGAAATATAACAAAATTTGGCCACCGTGCACATTAAAGTATGCGGTTTCGATTATGTTTTAAAAAAAAGTAGAAGCCGATAGGAGAAATCTTGACTCTGCAAGCGCATTATATGTGAAAAAATATAACTGCCAATGGAAACAGTAAATAATAACACACCAAATATCAATGAAAAACGTTTATTATAGCGAACGACTTAACTGGTAATATGCAAATGAGACAGACGATTATAAATACTTACGCTTTTGATCCAGAATCAGTTCTCCGTTGCATGCTATGTAGGTGAGCAAGGATGCTGAGTAGGAAATATAAAGCCTTGTTTGTGAGCTGTTTTACATGAACCGATAATCATCGACTGTTGCACTGCGTAAATTCCGACTTCAGAAAAACGTGAAGGTTGGAAAAGAGCCTTTAACAGAAGCAGGCCTCATAAAGCTGCTTCAGCGATTTGAGGAAATTGGATCGTGTAGGTCCGGACGACCAAGTTTAAGACAGGCACGTTCTGTTAAGGATGACGAATATTTTAAGAGCGGTTATTACGTAACCAATATCAAAAAGTCACAAATACCAGTGATCAATACTTTTCAAAAAGGGATGTGATTCATATCCTTGACATGATCGTACTGGTGATATTTCGATTAAAAGTCTAGAAAGTAACAATCGATACGATCTGTCCAATGGAAGCTCTCAAACAAGAATTCAATTATGCAATCTGTGAATGGGTTGAAAATTGAACGGACCGGTTATTCTGAGAATTATCGTATCATTGAATCATATATCACTGAAAGTGGAGCTATCACAGGAAAGTGTTTGTAATAGTGATGTCACCGCTCCGCTTGACTTTCCGATTTGAAAATGCGTTATTCCATAAAGATCATTTTTAATTGACTGTGACATGACTCTCTAATGGCATACATTCCTTATCTTTAGGCAGGCGCCATCTATTGGCAGAATATAGAATTAAAGTAACATGAAATGGTTTACTCCAATAAATAAAATAGTTAATAGTTTTGAAAAAAAGATTTAAATTAAAAAGTAAGCTGAAATAGATAAATTAACTCAATCGCATGTTACTTAAAATAGTACATTAAATATTAATTACTATTAATAAAGTTTATATTTAATAATAAATAATAACTTTTAATTAATAATATGATTGAAATAACAGATATTTGGAACGAATATTTAAAAATAACAATAGCAAAATTATTTGTTATTTAAAAAAATCATGGATTATGCACCTCTGCGTTCTGTGCGCGTTGCAGCCGAAATGGAAAATTAGCTTCAAAATTCGCTGTAAGGACTAGCAGTGCACGGGAAGCTGGCAGACGTTTGAACTTAACACCATCCTCGATACGCAACATTCTTCACGGAGTCCTTAATCAGTATACTTACAAATTCGGCGACGTTAATACACACTTCACATCAGATGGACGTCGAATCCGCGGGTGTACATTGAGAAACCACTGCATTCCCCCAAAGTCACAGTGTGGTGTCCGCTCACAGGTTCCTTCATCATAGGAATCCTCTTCTTTGAATCTTGCTTCCATTAAATGGGTGGGAAATAGCTGCAGTAAATGATCAGTGTTATTTAACGCTTCTGCGCGAAAAGGTTGTTCCATTTTCGCGTGAAAAAAGATGCGCTTCCTGTTGTTGCGTTTAGGCAAGGTGAAGCAACAAGTCACACTGCTATTCCAGTCAAGGAATTCCTGATGCAGACGTTCAGGGAAGAGAGAATTATTAGTAGACGTTGCAAGTTTCCATGGCCTTTCCGGTCACCAGGTATGACAGCAGCAGACTTTTGGATATGGGGAAATTTAAAATCCCGGGCATGTCGATCCCGTCCATACAATCTGTCGGAGTTGAAAGATTCAATCCGCCGAGAGCTGTCATGTGTGCAGTCGGACATGCTGCACTCTGCCGTTGCTGGATTTGTGACACTTTTGCAATGTGTTATCACCTGTGGTGGTGGACATGTTGAACACATATTGCTATAATAAAAGAGTTGGTAACATTATTTTTGTTATTTGCGTATCTTTTCTACCACTTATTCACGAAACGCCATCTATCGACTGTATTTTTAATTTTTTTTTTCTTATATTGAAAAAAAAAAGTCCTGTGACTCATTGATGCTAAACCTGCAAACCTTTTTTTTTATTTTGCTTAATTTTTCGAGTTTTATAAATTTTTAAAGTTTTTACAGACCTTTTGCCCATTCTTTATAAAACATTTGAAATAAATCATAAGAGATTTTCAATCAATTTTTAAAAAAAAGATATTGTGTACATGAAGAATGCCCTTAGGTGGATTTAAAATACTATCAATTAGTCCCTTAAGGTGACTACCAACTTCCTTCTAATTGCAACATCTTCTGGTGTTAAGCAACGATAATTTTTATTGTACCTTTTTTTAAATTAAATTTAATCCACAGTTAATTTTTTAAAATTTTGGTAGTCCGTCAGCCGCTTTTGGATTTCAAAGAAGAACACTACGTGGAGATCGGCCACCAGAGTCCTTCGAGACTATCTTCTCACACACAGACTCTTATCTTTCTGGACAGCCCCGGGAGATCGAAAGGATCTCGACCTCCCTCGCACACGCCTAAAAATGGATTTCATCTGCTGGTCACAAATTCGGGTTATCAATAAGCAAAATGTCGTGTGTTGATTGTAGAAGGGAAAAGTGGATCAACGCGTCCACAAAATCTTGGCGCACGCGTGCAAGAGAGAAATTAATGATCTTATTATACCTAAATCGCGTTTTTGGATAAAAGTTACACATTTGTAAATGCTACTTAACTAAGCTCTGATCTCGTCAGCACTTAACTTGGAAAGGGTTAATGCCAAATAAGTAAGTCAAAGTGCGCCAAGTGCCTTCCTGGAAGGACTTGTACGGGAAGATGACCCCCATTCGTGTGACGCTCGGGGAAACCAAGCAAAACCAGTGCAGCCAGCCCGACAGAGAGCCACTTTCACAGCAGAGGCCTACCAGTTGTAAGAACATCGGCGCTCGGCCACTGGTGGGGCTCGAAGAACACATTGGTGAGTGGGAGTGAACAAACACTGCCACTTTATTTAAGTCACGTATTCGGGAAGTTTTATTTAAGTCTCAAATTCGGGTATTACTATCGCTCTTAATATTGCAAACAATTGCAAGACATCTGCGAAATAAGCTCTCAATAAAGCAAAAAATCTTTAATTGAGAAAGATAATTGAAAAATTTCAAAGTTCAAAATTCGGCCGAGTAATAATTGATTGTTAATTGCAAAATCGATTGAAAAAAAAAACTTAGAAAATTTGTCAAGCTTGTAACATTGTTTTGTTGGTACTAATTTTATTATTTCTATTACGTTGTGTGTGTGTGTGTATATATATATACAAGCTCACACATAAGCTTGTGTATAAGCTATATACACAAGCTCACTGTTACGTATATATATATATATATATATACAAAAGTATTAGAATCAAGTTAATAGGAAAAACAAAATCAAATAAAAATTAAACCAAAAAAATTATTAAAAAATATTAAAAAAGAATCCGGCCTGAAGACTTTTTCAAGGGTCACCCTCAGGCAGGGATTCAAATAAAGGGATTTTTTCTGTGAGGACATACAGACATTAAGTCTAATAATGATTCCTCGTGACCCGAAAAACCCCCGAAATTATGCTCAAGAGATATACCATTTTAACAGAAAGGAAATACAAAATAACAAATTAGAAAAAAACCACAAAGTAAAAATACAATGAAAACAATAACAATAAAAACAAAAACAGCATTAAAATTAAAATTAAAATTAAAAACAAAAAGGCCAGAACATACCTTCCAACAGTGAATGAAACTTTAAACAATCGATTGTGATTTCCTGTTTTTGAAAGTTAACGGTTAAATTATGTAAACAGAGGTAGGCACCCAGCGCCATCTATTGAGTGATCCAATATGCAAGTAAATTTCTATTTTTATTTAAGCCAAAAGATTAATCCCAAACCATACCTTGTTTAATTAAAAAATTGACATTACAGTAATTTCTAGGAAAATCATTTTTAATTAAATTTTTAAGGAGGATATTTGATGCTTCAATATAAGAATTTTTATTATTGCAAACCCTTTTGATCCTGTTAACTTGTGAGAAAATTAGATTTTTGAAAATTTTAGAGTTTAGATTGGAATGGTAGTTACATAGTTTTGTTATTTTAAAGTTGAAATCATCCCTTTTATCGTATATACCAACTATTGTTTTATCATTAGCAATTTCGATTTTTAAATCCAGAAAGGTAGCCTCAAGTTGATTTATATTTGTATCTTTTAGAATTAAATCTTTTGGATAGCAATTAGTAATAATATTAGTATTGTCGAAGTTAATCAAAAGTAGGTCATCAATATATCTCCACCCGTTTATTAAATTATATTTAATTATTTTTTTCTCATAGTAATGCAGGAAAATATTAGCTAAAGCACTTGAGAAAGCTGTCCCCGTTAACCGTTAACTTTCAAAAACAGGAAATCACAATCGATTGTTTAAAGTTTCATTCACTGTTGGAAGGTATGTTCTGGCCTTTTTGTTTTTAATTTTAATTTTAATTTTAATGCTGTTTTTGTTTTTATTGTTATTGTTTTCATTGTATTTTTACTTTGTGGTTTTTTTCTAATTTGTTATTTTGTATTTCCTTTCTGTTAAAATGGTATATCTCTTGAGCATAATTTCGGGGGATTTTCGGGTCACGAGGAATCATTATTAGACTTAATGTCTGTATGTCCTCACAGAAAAAATCCCTTTATTTGAATCCCTGCCTGAGGGTGACCCTTGAAAAAGTCTTCAGGCCGGATTCTTTTTTAATATTTTTTAATAATTTTTTTGGTTTAATTTTTATTTGATTTTGTTTTTCCTATTAACTTGATTCTAATACTTTTGTATAAATTCATCTGTGTTTTAGAAGTAGCTGCAATTGCGCTCTCTAAATACTATGAAGTTCCTTTTTGGTTTTAGTTTAAATAGATAATAAATTTTAGTTGCGATTTCGAAACTGTTTTGTTTCGTTTTCATTTTAGTTTCGTTTTCAAACTTTTTCTTACTTTAGATTGGTTATATATATATATATATATATATATATATATATATATATATATATATACGTAACAGTGAGCTTGTGTGACGTTTTCCGACAAATCAAGGTTTAGCTTCCAGTCTGATTCTCGTCTGACTTTCATATGGAGAGCGTCAGGTACCCGTCACCACCAAAGGAACATCATTGAACGATACTGTTACGGTGGTGCAGGATTGCTTGTTTGGGGAGGAATTATTCTGGGTTCCAGAACTGACCTGCATGTTCAAATTGGAACCATGACAGGTCAAATCTATCGAGACTTCATTCTGGAACAATATGTCGTTTGTCTCGAGGCGCCATGGGAGCAAATTTCGTGTTTATGGATAAAAAGGCCCGTTCTCACCGTGCAAACATCGTAGACGAGTGGATTCGATCGGAGGATATCACTGGCCAGCATTCTCACCGGGCTTGAATCCAGTAGAGCAACATGCTTAACCGACGAGTTGCAGCACGCCAACCACCTGTTGCATGTCTACCGGAACTTCGGAGAGCATAGTTTGATGATTGGTGTAATATTCCTCAAGATCGATAATTTGATATTCAACATGCCTAGGCGTAGTACGGACTTTTTGCATCGTCTGGGAGACATATTATGTATTAGCCATCACACCAACCATGTAATATTGGTTTTGGTAAATATGTTTTTATTTTGTAATTTTCTCCAGGGTGCAAAAAAACACAATTTTTATTAATGATATCAAACATACAGCATCCTTTCTGCTCTTTACATTTTGTTTAATAAATAGGATTTACAAATAAGTCACATTTATTTTGCTTCTGACTCTTCGCAATTTTTTTAACTCTTTAACAACCAAGCACTTTTCAAGCGGCATATCCTATAACATCCAGACTTACTCAACGTGTCTCTCGAACCACCAACCTTTCGTTTACCAGCCGAACACGCCAGCCAATTGCGCCACGGAGACCACTCTATTCGCATCGATTACATAGAAAACTTTATACGGATTTAAAATTTCTACCAATTATATTATTTTAAAATTTTTTCATTAAAATAACAAAATTTCCCACCCCCAGTGGGCTCGAACCACCAACCTTTCGCTTAACAGCTGAACGCGTTAGCCGATTGCGCGACGGAGGATACGCTGCTTGTCTCGATTACATAGAAAACTTTGTACGGATTTAAAATTTCTACCAATTATATTATTTTAAAAAATTTTCAATAAAATAACAAAACTTCCCGCCCACAGGTGGGCTCGAACCACCAACCTTTCGGTTAACAGCCGAACGCGCTAGCCGATTGCACCACGGAGACCACGCTGTTTTTCTCGATTACATAGAAAACTTTGTACTGATTTAAAATTTCTACCAATTATATTATTTAATAAATTTCTCATTAAAATAACAACACTTCCCGCCTCCAGGTGGGATCGAACCAACAACCTTTCGGTTAACAGCCGAACGCTCTAGCCGCTTACGCCATGGAGGCCACTGTATTCGTATCGATTACATAGAAAACTTTGTACGGATTTAAAACTCCTACCAATAATATTATTTAAAAAAAATTTCATAAAAATAACAACAGTTCCCGCCCCCAGGCGCGCTCGAACCACCAACCTTCAGGTTAACAGCTGAATGCGCCATGTAGGCCACACTCTTTGTCACGATTACATAGAAAACTTTGTACGGATTTAAAATTTCTACCAATTATATTATTTTAACAAATTTTCAATAAAATAACAACACTTCCCGCAACCACGTGGGGTCGAACCACCAACTTTTCGGTTAACAGCCGAACGCGCTAGCCGATTGCGCCACGGGGGTTAAGGTACTTGTCTCGATTGCATAGAAAACTTTGTACAGATTTAAAATTTCTACCAATTATATTATTTTTAAAATATTTCATTAAAATAACAACACTTCCTGTTCCCAGGTGGGCTCGAACCACCAACCTTTCGGTTTACTGCCGAACGCGTTAGCCGCTTACGCCACGGAGGCACTGTATTCGTATCGATTACATAGCAAACATTGTACGGATTTAAAACTCCTACCAATAATATTATTTAAAAAAATTTCATTAAAATAACAACACTTCCCGCCTCCAGGTGGGATCGAACCACCAAACTTTTGGTTAACATCCGAACGCGTTAGCCCAATGCGCCATGGAAGCCACGCTGTTTTTCTTGATTACATAGAAAACTTTGTACGGATTTAAAATTTCTACCAATTATATTATTTTAAAAAAATAACAACAGTTCCCGCCCCCAGGCGGGCTCGAACCACCAACCTTCAGGTTAACAGCTGAATGCGCCATGTAGGCCACACTGTTTGTCACGATTGCATAGAAAACTTTGTACGGATTTAAAATTTCTACCAATTATATTATTTTAACAAATTTTCAATCAAGTAACAACACTTCCCGCCCCCAGGTGGGCTCGAACCACCAACCTTTCGGTTAACAGCCGAACGCGCTAGCCGATTGCGCCACGGAGGCCACGATGTTTGCCTTGATTACATAGAAAACTTAGTATGGATTTAAAATTTCTACCAATTATATAATTTTAAAAAACTTTCAATCAAATAACAACATTTCCCGCCCCCAGGTGGGCTCGAACCACCAACTTTTCGGTTAACAGCCGAACGCGCTAGCCGATAGCGCCACGGAGGCTTCCCTATTCGTATCGATTACATAGAAAACTTTGTACGGATTTCAAATTTCTACCAATTATATTATTTTAAAAAAATTTCTTTAAAATGACAACACTTCCCGGAGCCAGGTAGGCTCGAACCACCAACCTTTCGGTTAACAGCCGAACCCGCTAGACAATTGCGCCACGGAGGCCACACAATTCGTATCGATTACATAGAAAACTTTGTACTTATTTAAAATTTCTACCAATTATATTATTTAAAAAAAGTTTCACAAAAATAACAACACTTCCCGCCCCCAGGCCAAACGCGCTAGCCGATTACCCCACGGAGGCCACGCTGTTTCTCTTTATTACATAGAAAATTTTATACGGATTTAAAATTGCTCCCAATTATATTATTTAAAAAAATTTTCAATAAAATAACACTTCCCGCCCCCAGGTGTGCTTGAACCACCAACCTTTCGTTTAACAGCCGAACGAGCTAGCCGATTGAGCCACGGAGGCCGCGCTGCTTGTCTCGATTACATAGAAAACTTTGTACGGATTTAAAATTTCTACCAATTATATTATTTAAAAAATTTTCATTAAAATAACAACACTTCCCTCCCCCGGTGGGCTCGAGCCACCAACCTTTCTTTTAACAGACAAAGGCGCTAGCCGATTTCGCCACGAAAACCTTTCTATTCGTATCGATTACATAGAAAATTTTGTACGGATTTAAAATTTCTACCAATTATATTATTTTAAAAAATTTTCATTAAAATAACAACACTTCCCGCACCCAGGTGAGCTCGAACCACCAACCTTTCTGTTAACAGCCGAACGCGATAGCCGATTGAGCCACGTAGGCTTCTCTATTCGTACCGATTACATAAACCTTTATACGGATTTAAAATTCCTACCAATAATATTATTGAAAAAAATATTTATTAAAAAACAACAAATCCCGCCCTTAACTGGGCTCAAACCACCAACCTTTCGGTTAACAGCCGAACGCGCCAGCCGATTCAGACACTGACGCCACGGTATTGGTCTCGATTACATAGAAAACTTTGTAGGAATTTAAAATTTCTACCAATTATATTATTTTAAAAATTTTTCATTAAAATAACAACACTTCCCGCCCCTAGGCGGGTACGAGCCACCAACCTTTCGTTTAACAGCCGAACGCTACAGCCGATTGCGCCATGTAGGCTTGTCTATTCGTATCGATTACATAGAAAATTTTAAATGGATTTAAAATTTCTACCAATTATATTATTTTAAAAAATTTTGAATAAAATAACAACACTTCCCTCCCCCAGCTGGGCTCGAACCACCAACCTTTCGGTTAACAGACGAACCCGCTAGCCGATTGCGCCATGGAGGTTTCTCCATTCGTATCGATTACATAGAAAAATTTATACGGATTTAAAATTTCTACCAATTATTTTATTTTAAAAAAATTCATTAAAATAACAACACTTCCCGTCATCAGGTGGGCTCGACCACCAACCTTTCCGTTAACAGCCGAACGCGTTAGCCGAATGCGCCACGGAGGAAACTCGGTTTATCTTGATTACATAGAAAACTTTGTACGGATATAAAATTTCTACCAATTATATTATTTTTAAATTTTTCATTAAAATAACAATACTTCCCTTACCTAGGTGGCCTCGAACCACCAACCTTTCGGTCAACAGCCGAACGCGCTAGCCGATTGCGCAACGGAGGCTAATTTATTCGTCTCGATTATATAGATAACTTTGTCCGGATTTAAAATTTCTACCAATTATATTATTTTAAAAAAATTTCATTAAAATAACACTTCCCGTCACTAGGTGGGCTCGAACCACCAACCTTTCGGTTAACAGACGAACGCGCAAACCGATTGCGATACGGAGGCCACGATGTTTGTCTTGATTACATAGAAAACTTTGTATGGATTTAAAATTTCTACCAATTATATTATTTTAAAAAAATTTCATTAAAAGTACAATACTTCCCGCCCCCAGGTGGGTTCGAACCCCCAACCTTTCGGTTAACAGCCGAACGCGCCAGCCGATTCAGAAACTGACGCCACAGTATTTGTCTCGATTACATAGAAAACTTTGTACGGATTTAAAATTTCTACCACTTATATTATTTTTAAAAAATTTCATTAAAATAATAACACTTCCCGTCACCAGATGGGCTCGAATCAGCAACTTTTCGGTTAACAGAAGAAGGCGCTAGCCGATTGCGCCACGAAGACCTTTTTAATCCTATCGATTACATAGAAAATTTGTACGGATTTAAAATTTCTACCAATTATATTATTTTAAAAAATTTTCAAAGAAATAACAACATTTTCCGCACCCAAGTGGGCTCGAACCACCAACCTTTTGGTTAACAGCCGATTGCGACACGGAGGCCACTCTATTCGTATCGATTACATAGAAAACCTTGTAGGGATTTTAAATTTCTAAAAATTATATTATTTTTAAAAAAATTCTTTAAAATAACAACATTTCCAGCCCCCAGATGGGCTCGAACCACAAACCTTTCGGTTAACAATCGAACGCGCTAGCCGATTGCGCCACGAAGACCTTTTTAATCCTATCGATTACATAGAAAATTTGTACGGATTTAAAATTTCTACCAATTATATTATTTAAAAAAAATTTCATTAAAATAACAACACTTCCCGCCTCTAGGTGGGCTCGAACCACCAAAGTTTCGGTTTAATAGCCGAACGCGCTAGACGATTGCGCCACAGAGGCCACGCTATTTTTCTCAATTATATAGAAAACTTTTTAGGGATTTAAAATTTCTACCAATTATATTATTTTAAAAATTTTTCAATAAAATAACACTTCCCGCCCCCAGGTGGGCTCGAACCACCAACCTTTCGGTTAACAGCGGAACGCGCTAACCGATTGCGCCACGGAGGCCAATCTATTCGTATCGATTACATAGAAAACTTTGTACAGATTTAAAATTTCTACCAATTATATTATTTTTAAAAAAATTAATTAAAATAACAACACTTCCAGCCCCCAGGTAGGCTCGAACCACCAACCTTTCGGTTAACAGCCGAACGCGCTAGCCGATTGCGCCACGAAGGCCACGAAGTTTGTTTTGATTACATAAAAACCTTGGTATGGATTTAAAATTTCTACCTATTATATTATTTTAAAAAAATTTAATTAAAATAAGAACACTTCCAGTCCCCAGATGGGCTCGAACCACCAACCTTTCGGTTAACAGCCGAACGCGCTAGCCGATCGCGCCACGGAGGCCACTCTATTGGTATCGATTACATAGAAAACTTTGTACGGATTTAAAATTTCTACCAATTATATTATTTAAAAAAATTTAATTAAAATAACAACACTTCCAGTCCCCAGGTGGGCTCGAACCATCAAACTTTCGGTTAACAGCCGAAAGCGCCAGCCGATTGCACCACGGAGGCCACGATGTTTGTGTTGATTACATAGAAAACTTGGTATGGATTTAAAATTTCTACCAATTATATTATTTTATAAAAAATTTCAATCAAATAACAACACTTCCCGCCCCCAGGTGGGCTCGAGCCACCAACCTTTCGGTTAACAGCCGAACGCGCTAGCCGATTGCGCCACGGAGGCCACGATGTTTGTGTTGATTACATAGAAAACTTGGTATGGATTTAAAATTTCTACCAATTCTATTATTTTAAAAAATTTTCAATCAAATAACAACACTTCCCGCCCCCAGGTGGGCTCGAGCCACCAACCTTTCGGTTAACAGCCGAACGCGCTAACCGATTGCGCCACGGAGGCCACTCTATTCCCATCGATTACATAACATAACATAACGCCATCCTGTGCCCCCGGTGCCTATAACACTAAGTTATCTAACCAGTTGGATGAGCACAAGATGGAAGGAAAAAAAAAAGAAAGAAAGAAAATGTTGGTAGAAAGAAAGAGACGACAGACCATCCAGGGTTCTCCAGAGAGAATCCCAAAGGTGTCAAATCCTACACGACTGTATTTAATTTTTTGGTGACGTAATAACCGAATAGAGGGGACCAGGATACTTAAACAAATGGTCACTATAGGTTCAACTTACAGGGAAACGAGATTACTAACTGAAAAAATTACACTGAGAACATCCGTATGATATGTATAAGCATATAAATAATCACTGAAAAGTCAGAAATCTGTAACGTCCTTCTGAGTCCTGTGGTTTTGATTTCCTTTGTCAGAACTGCACTTTTGAAGTTATAATTTCGGCTGATTTTGATAAGTGGCATTTTGGTCTCAGCTATTGTGTAGTTTTGAAGAGGCCTTGGTATTTATGAATATGGTTTACTATGGAGTGGATCTTGCCGCGTGAAAGGGTATTCGATGCAACTCTCCTGTACCATTCTTCCTCGAGACTTGTTTCTGGCTTCCTCATGTGCCATGAGAGAGTCAGTAGGCATTCGGTGGCATAGTGAATTGGGGATCCTATCTCCCCACAGCTACAATAAGGAGAGTTGGCCAGGTGGAATCTGTGTAGGTATGTCGGGAATGGGCCGTGTCCAGTGAAGAAAAGGACATCCGCTCTGTTCCAGTTGGTCGCGTAGAGAGAAACTTTCGGTATTATATTGAATGTGAAGCGGCCTGTTTCTCCTTCTTCCCATTCCTTTTGCCATCTTGTCATCATATCGGTTTTGAGGATGTTCTTCAGATGACATCTTGGAAGCTTCATTACATTCCGATCTTAATTAGCATTAGCCGCTGTTTTGGCTAGTTTTAAAATTTCTACCAATTATATTATTTTAAAAAAATTTAATTAAAATAACAACCCTTCCAGTCCCCAGGTGGGCTCGAACCAACAACCTTTCGGTTAACAGCCGAACGCGCTAGCCGATTGCGCCACGGAGGCTTCCCTATTCGTATCGATTACATAGAAAAATTTATACGGATTTAAAATTTTTACCAATTATATTATTTTAAAAAAATTTCAATAAAAGAACGACACTTCCCGTCCCCAGGAGGGCTCGAACCACCAACCTTTCGGTTAACAGCCGAATGCGCTAGCCGATTGCGCCACGGAGGCCACGCCGTTTGGCTCGATTACATAGAAAACTTTGGTATAAATTTTAAATCCGTACAATCATATTATTTAAAAAAATTTTCATTAAAATAAGAACACTTCCCGCCCCCAGGTGGGCTCGAACCATCAACCTTTCGGTTAACAGCCGAACGCGCTAGCCGATTGCGCCACTTAGGCCACGATGTTTGTGTTGATTACATAGAAAACTTGGTATGGATTTAAAATTTCTACCAATTATATTATTTTAAAAAATTTTCAATCAAATAACAACACTTCCCGCCCCCAGGTGGGCTCGAACCACCAACCTTTCGGTTAACAGCCGAACGCGCTAGCCGATTGCGCCACGGAGGCCACGATGTTTGTCTTGATTACATAGAAAACTTAGTATGGATTTAAAATTTCCAGCAATTATATAATTTTAAAAAAATTTCAATCAAATAACAACATTTCCCGCCCCCAGGTGGGATCGAACCACCAACCTTTCGGTTAACATCCGAACGCGCTAGCCGATTGCGCCACGGAGGCTTCCCTATTCGTATCGATTACATAGAAAAATTTGTACGGATTTAAAATTTCTAACAATTATATTATTTTAAAAACATTTCAATAAAAGAACGACACTTCCCGTCCCCAGGAGGGCACGAACCACCAACCTTTCGGTTCACAGCCGAACACGCTAACCGATTGCGCCACGGAGGCCACGCCGTTTCGCTCGATTACATAGAAAACTTTGTACGGATTTAAAATTTATACCAATCATATTATTTTAAAAAATTTTCATTAAAATAAGAACACTTCCCGCCCCCAGGTGAGCTCGAACCATCAACCTTTCGGTTAACAGCCGAACGCGCTAGCCGATTGCGCCACGGAAGCCACTCTATTGGTATCGATTACATAGAAAACTTTGTACGGATTTAAAATTCATACACATGATATCATTTAAAAAAATTTCCTTAAAATAACAACACTTCGCGCCCCTACGTGGGCTCGAACCACCAACCTTTCGGTTAACAACCGAACGCGCTAGCCGATTGCGCAACGGAGGCCACGACGTTTGTCTGGATTACATAGAAAACTTGGTATGGATTTAAAATTTCTACCAATATTATAATTTTAAATAAATTTCTTTAAAACAACAACACTTCCCGCCCCCAGGTGGGCTCAAACCACCCAACTTTCGGTTAACAGCCGAACGTGGTAGCCGATTGCGCCACGGAGGCCACGATGTTTGTGTTGATTACATAGAAAACTTGGTATGGATTTAAAATTTCTACCAATTATATTATTTTAAAAAAATTTTCAATCGAATAACAACACTTCCCGCCCCCAGGTGGGCTCAAACCACCAACCTTTCGGTTAACAGCCGAACGCGCTAGCCGATTGCGCCACGGAGGCCACGATGTATGTGTTGATTACATAGAAAACTTGGTATGGATTTAAAATTTATACCAATCATATTATTTTAAAAAAATTTCATTAAAATAAGAACACTTCCCGCCCCCAGGTGGGCTCGAACCAACAACCTTTCGGTTAACAGCCGAACGCGCTAGCCGATTGCGCCAAGGAGGCTTCCCTATTCGTATCGATTACATAGAAAAATTTATACGGATTTAAAATTTCTACCAATTATATTATTTTAAAAAATTTTCAATAAAAGAACGATACTTCCCGTCCCCAGGAGGGCTCGAACCACCAACCTTTCGGTTAACAGCCGAACGCGCTAACCAATTGCGCCACGGAGGCCACGCCGTTTGGCTCGATTACATAGAAAACTTTGTACGGATTTAAAATTTATACCAATCATATTATTTTAAAAAAATTTCATTAAAATATGAACACTTCCCGCCCCCAGGTGGGCTCGAACCATCAATCTTTCGGTTAACAGCCGAACGCGCTTGCCGATTGCGCCACGGAGGCCACTCTATTGGTATCGATTACATAGAAAACTTTGTACGGATTTAAAATTCATACACATGATATCATTTTAAAAAATTTCCTTAAAATAACAACACTTCGCGCCCCCAGGTGGGCTCGAACCACCAACCTTTCGGTTAACAGCCGAACGCGCTAGCCGATTGCGCCATGGAGGCCACGACGTTTGTCTGGATTACATAGAAAACTTGGTATGGATTTAAAATTTCTACCAATTATATAATTTTAAATAAATTTCTTTAAAACAACAACACTTCCCGCCCCCAGGTGGGCTCAAACCACCCACCTTTCGGTTAACAGTCGAACGCGGTAGCCGATTGCGCCACGGAGGCCACGATGTTTGTGTTGATTACATAGAAAACTTTGTACGGATTTAAAATTCATACACATGATATCATTTTAAAAAATTTTCATTAAAATAAGAACACTTCCCGCCCCCAGGTGGGCTCGAACCACCAACCTTTCGGTTAACAGCGGAACGCGCTAGCCGATTGCGCCACGGAGGCCACTCTATTGGTATCGATTACATAGAAAAGTTAGTACGGATTTAAAATTCATACACATGATATCATTTAAAAAAATTTCCTTAAAATAACAACACTTCGCGCCCCCAGGTGGGCTCGAACCACCAACCTTTCGGATACAGCCGAACGCGCTAGCCGATTGCGCCACGGAGGCCACGACGTTTGTCTGGATTACATAGAAAACTCGGCATGGATTTAAAATTTCTACCAATTATATAATTTTAAATAAATTTCTTTAAAACAACAACACTTCCCGCCCCCAGGTGGGCTCAAACCACCCACCTTTCGGTTAACAGCCGAACGCGGTAGCCGATTGCACCACGGAGGCCACGATGTTTGTGTTGATTACATAGAAAACTTGGTATGGATTTAAAATTTCTTCCAATTATATTATTTTAAAAAAATTTTCAATCAAGTAACAACACTTCCCGCCCCCAGGTGGGCTCGAACCACCAACCTTTCGGTTAACAGCCGAACGCGCTAGCCGATTGCGCCACGGAGGCCACGATGTTTGTCTTGATTACATAGAAAACTTGGTATGGATTTAAAATTTCTACCAATTATATTATTTTTAAAAATTTTCAATCAAATAACAACACTTCCCGCCCCCAGGTGTGCTCGAACCACCAACCTTTCGGTTAACAGCCGAACGCGCTAGCCGATTGCGCCACGGAGGCCACGATGTTTGTCTTGATTACATAGAAAACTTAGTATGGATTTAAAATTTCTACCAATTATATAATTTTAAAAAAAATTCATTAAAATAAAAACACTTCCAGTCCCCAGGTGGGCTCGAACCAACAACTTTTCGGTTAACAGCCAAACACGCTAGCCGATTGCGCCACGGAGGCCACTCTATTCGTATCGATTACATAGAAAACTTTGTACAGATTTAAAATTCCTACAAACAATATTATTTTTAAAAAATTTCATTAAAATAACAACACTTCCCGCTCCCAGCTGGGCTCGAACCACCAACTTTTCGGTTAACAGCCGAACGTGCTTGCTGATTGGGCCACGGAGGCCACGCGTTTTGTCTTGATTACATAGAAAACTGTACGGATTTAAAATTTCTACCAATTATAATATTTTAAAAAAATTTCATGAAAGTAAAAACACTTCCCGCCCCCAGGGGGGCTCGAACCACCAACCTTTCGGTTAACAGCCGAACGCGCTAGCCGATTGCGACACAAAGGCCCACACATTTTTTGTGTATATTTTATAATATTGCGATTCCCTGTTGGAATGCCCTGTTTAAAACATTAAGAATATGTCTACGCATGCCCAGAATTACTGGCAGAATTTGCATTTCTATTTCATAATTTCTTTATTTATGAAGGACTTTTAAAGGAATTATAGAAATTCTTAAAATTTTTTGAAAAACATCACGAATTAAAAAAAAAAAAAATCTAAACTTAAAAATTTAAAAAAAATTAAATAAAATTAAAAAATAGCGAAAGAAAAACAAATTCGTCCAGCAAGTATCGAACCGATGTCATCTACACTCATGTCCATAAACTAATGATAATTCAGAGTCACGCGCATATCGAACTTTAAAATACAAGAACTGTATACAAAATACAATCACTCGTAAAATGACTACACACATATTCAAAAATCATATGCAAATTGCAGGAAGCTACCAAATGACACCGATAGTACGTTACGATGACGAGAGTTTAAGAGAGTGATGTATAAGGAATGCAGGCAAAGCTTTTCGCAAGCGCTTTATAAGCCATTCAGTTCAATAACCGCATAGTTATGACACAAAGGACGCATTTGGATGGTTTTTTACATGGTAGAATTTTCGGCCGTCTAGAATGTGGGTGTACCCAATTGGAACTAATTCGATTAGCAATGTAGCTGTAAAATATAAAAGATCTATAATTTAGGAAACATTGCAAATACTAAGCGATATAAAATCAATCCTTATATATGTGTATTTACAACTTAATAGAATTCATGAAATTAATACCAACAAGACAATCTTACAAACTTGACAAATATTCTAAGCGTTTTGTTCAATCGATTTTGCAATTAACAATAAAGTATTACTCGATCTATTTTTAAACTTTGAAATTTCTCAATTAGCTTCCTCAATAAATATTTTTTGAGTTTTTTGAGAGGCTTGTGGTGAAAGCTTATTAGCCAGTTAACAGCTACGCTACACGAGCAATTGCTTTTGTATTGGGCTCCGTACCACAAGGTCCCAGGTTTTTATCCTCGCTTCATTCAATCCGCCACATTGGTGACCTCGGACAGCTGTTTGGACAGCAACCCGAATTTATGATCAGCAGATGAAATCCATTTTTAGGCATGTGGGGGGTCGTGATCCTTTCGATCTCCCGTGGGCTGTCCAGAAAGATTCCTCGGGCAACGCTGTTGTTTCAAATCCAACAACGGCTGACAGGCTACCAAAATTTTAATTTAATTTAAAAAAATGGTATAATAATTATTATCATTGCTTCACACCAGGAGATGTTGCAATTAGAAGGAAGTTGATAGTCACCTTAAGGGACTAATTTATAGTATTTTAAATCCACCTAAGTGCAGTCTTCATGGGCACAATATCTTTTTAAAAAAATATCTTTGATTTTGTCTCTTATGATTTATTTCAAATGTTTTATATAGGACGGACAAAAAGTCCGTAAAAAAATTTATAAAACTCGGAAAATTAAGGTGACTTGGAAAGTTAAAGTAAAAAGAGGTTTGCAGGTTTAGCATCAATAAGTCACAGGATTTTTTTTCAATATAAGAAGAAAATTAAAAATACATTCGACAGATGGCGTTTCGTAAATAAGTGATAGAAAAGACACGCAAATAACAAAAATAATGTTACCAAATCATTTATTATAGCAATATGTGTTCAACATGTCCACCACCACAGGTGATAACACATTGCAAAAGTGTCACAAATCCAGCAACGGCAGAGTGCAGCATGTCCGACTGCACACATGACAGCTCTCGGCGGATTGAATCTTTCAATTCCGACAGATTGGATGAACGGGATCGACATGCCCGGGATTTTAAATTTCCCCATATCCAAAAGTCTGCTGCTGTCATACCTGGTGACCGGAAAGGCCATGGAAACTTACAACGTCTACTAATAATTCCCTCTTTCCTGAACGTCTGCATCGGGAATTCCTTGACTGGAATAGCAGTGTGACTTGTTGCTCCATCTTGCATAAACGTAACAGCAGAAGGCGCATCTTTTTTCACGCAAACATGGAAGAACCTTTTCGCGCAGAAGCGTTAAATAACACTGAACATTTACTGCCGCCACTTTTCCACCGATTTACTAAAAACTGGATTCAAAGAAGAGGATTCCTATGATGAAGGAACCTGTGAGCACACACCACACTGTGTCTTTGTTGGAGTGCATTGGTTTCTCAAAGTACACCCGCGGATTCGACGTATCCAGATGTGAAGTGTGTATTAACGTCATCATGGAGCGAAAAATGAGCTTCATATGTCCAAAAGATGTTAAAGATCCATTAGGAATCTTGTTCAATCTTGGCGACAGCCCACCACACAAATGCTTCTCTCTTTTCGATATCCGACGGCAAAAGTTCATGATAAGACTGTAATTTGTATGGATACTGAATTAAGAAGACAATGAAGAATGTTACGTATGGAGGATGGTAGTAAGTCCAAGCGTCTGCCAGCTTCCCGTGCACTGCTAGTCCCTACAGCGAACTCTGAAGCTAATTTTCCATTTCGGCTGCAACGCACACAGAACATGTCTGTCTTAAATTTGGTCGTCCGGACCTTACACGATCCAATTTCCTCAAATCGCTGAAGCAGCTTTATGAGACCTGCTTCAGTTAAAGGCCCTTTTCCAACCTTCACGTTTTTCTGAAGTTGGAATATACGCAGTGCAACAGTCGATGATTCCTGGTTCATGTAAAACAGTTTCACAAGCAAGGCTTTATATTTCCTACTCAGCATCCTAGCTCACCTACATAGCATGCTACGGAAAACTGATTCTGGATCAAAAGCGTAACTATTTATAATCGCCTGTCTCATTTGAATATTACCAGTTAAGTCGTTCGCTATAATAAACGTTTTTCATTGATATTTGGTATGTTACTATTTACTGTTTCCATGGCAGTTTTGTAATTTTTTTCACACATTATGCGCTTGCAGCATATTTCACAGTTTATCGCTTTACTTTCCATGTTAAAGTTTCCATCCAATTACAAATAAGCAATTGTCAATTATTTATTTTTTGATTTCGAAAATTAAAATGACAGTTAAAAAAACATAATAATGAAATAAAAAATTGAATTTTTAATGTGAAACTGAAAATTATTTTATAAAAATCTTAACGATAAACGTTTTTATTTTATTTATTATTATTAATCATGAAAGAAACACTGGCAAATTAGCTACAAACACTTTCAAAATGTAAACCTTGCATTTTAGAAACTTTCTGAGTTGTAAATAAAATAGTGTATTAATCATAAAAAAATATTTCACAATTTTATTTTATGATTTTTGTTTAAAGCAATTAAGGAAAAGTAGTTTATGAATTTACATATACAATTCTAGAAAATTATTAATGAACTGGATTATATTTTTAGGTGAACACAATATATGCTTGGCTGCTGCACAAAAATTTGAACATGCATTGTTACAAATGCAAGTTTTTTGCCTAATCACAAATGATTTGTAATAATATATGTCAACTAAATAAAAAGAGCAGAACTAATAATACTATTAATAATCTATAATTAACGGATTTTAAAAATATTTTTTTATCTTTGAAATGATTTAGAAGCATTTTTTAGCATATTTTATTAATAAAAATCGCTCACAACTTTTTATTAATTAATAATAAATCTCAATTTTTTATTTATTAATAAAGAATCTCACAACTTGGTTTTAGCTTTTTTGCAACTATTGAGTAAAATAGTTATTTAATTATCCACGGTTTGTTATTTTTTTTGTCATATACTTGTCAGTTTTGATTGATTGAAATGTGACGTGAAAGGTATTTTTAACAACAGATACTGATGAGTTTTCTACTGACATTGAACAAAAAGTAAACAGATTTCATAGGCTATATATTAAGCTTCCCTTGATTTCATTTAACTGGTGGCATGTTATTCTTTCTTGTCAACTGTATTAAATGGCCACACTGAAATATGGCTCCTTTCTTTGATATACAAACACAATTTTATTTTGCTTAATAGCTATTTTAACATATTTAAAAATATTTTAGAAGAAATAATCATTTACTCAGATTTCATTTTGGTAATAACTTTAATTTTGTGGAAGGATCATTCACAAACATAAACTGCAACAGCATGGAAACTGTATATACCACAAATATTTTTCTGAAACTCATTACCTTGATTTAAACATAATTTTTGATAAAATGCAGCTATAAAAATATATATAAACTATAAAAAGTGTTTTTAATATGGAAAAAAAATCAAAATTCTCCTTCTTGATAATAATAGGATATAAATACTAATGTTTTACTACTATTAATAAGATATTGTATTACCCTGCTATTACAATTTTCAAACAACTAAGAGAATAAAGGTTTAAGAGATAGAAACATAAACCATGTAAGGCAACTTAATTAAGCAAAAATGCTAAAAAAGGCAAAGAAAAGGTATATATCACAAATTTATATGATTAATATTGTAAAATATTTTATTCTTATTCCTGTTAATAAATATCCAATGTAAATTAAAAACTGATACTAGTTTGTTTTGACATGGTATAGGAATACAATACCTAAAGTGTAATAAATGTTTTTTCTCTGAAATGAAGTATTTAACTTTGAATATCTGTTATTTTATCTGAAATATTAACATACATTTATTCTATATACAAAAATGCAATTACAGCCTCCTACTGCAATATGTAAACCAAAACATATTATTATATCATTTATGCCTTTTGCCCTCTATTTATCAAATATTTCCGTTATTTGACTTCTATAACACTGAAATTATTTTCAAACCTTCTAATTACACCATAGTTACTCGGAGTTCATTATGATGTCACTTTAAACTATAAGAGTGAGTCTAAACAGCAAAAAGATAAAGTTGCAGATTTTAATGCATTATAAAGAAAAGAAAACTGAGAGAAATGGTATAGAAACCAGGGACAAGGTCATGCATCAAATTGTTAAGTGACATCAAGACATAACCTGAGTATGATCATGTCCATTTTTGAAACTAAATACAATGAAGGGGGGGGGGATACTTTGCCCCAGGAGTCATTTACGCTTGCAAAACCAATAAAAATGATAGGGTGCAAAAAAAAAATAAAAAAAATCATTAGGATTCACTTATCATTTGCCTTCATTATGTTACTGTCTGTAAGAAGTAACAAAATATCATTAAATAACGGTTAAATGTTAAATATTGATTTGTAAAAACTGAGTAATACTGTATTGAAGCTGAAATTTATAGATATTCTACTGAAAATTCTAATTTTAAAACTTTTGAAATAAGCCTTCTTTCATAAACAACATTTAATGTATTTATAAAATAATAATTGATTTATTGATATATTTGTAAATAGATAATGAAGGAGATGAAAAAAGTAAGCTTTTCACAAATATGAAACAATAGAATAATAATTCATACAGGGCTGATATATTCTGATATTACTAGAGACAGCTAAAATATATACAAAATAGAATTTCAGAATCATAATACTTTCATCAGAGCCTAAATTTAATAAAAAATTTAACCGATATAAATTATTACTGAAATATTTTTCCTCTTATATTCACTATTAGGAAATGCCACATGCAGGAAAAAAAAATTAAATTAATCTATTAAATGGTTAAAGTCTGAAAATATTAAAAAATGCATACAAAATGTACAAGTGTACAAAATTTGAGAGCTTTAGTAATTCTATAAGGGATTGAAAAATCCACAGCAAAATTCCTTCTTTTTAAACACGAAATAAGTAAAATTAATATATTTAAAAAAATAATGAAATAATTAAGAATAATATTATTTGTAATTGCTCTAGCAGCTTTTCATTGCTTTACAATTAATTTTAAATAATATTTTTTTTCTAATAAAAATGTTTCTAATATTTTTTTTTAATATTGAAGAATTTGATAGAAGTTAATGATTAAGTCATTAAAGTTATGATCAAATGTTTAAAGTGACTCAACTTGGAATAAAATATAGGCAACTTTATAGAATAAAATATGTTAAATAATACTAATAATAGCATTCATATTTGAAAATATCACTGAAGATATATATATATATATAGACACATCAGAATCAATTATCTTTTAAAAATATTAGCACATTAACCTTCGATTTTTAATGCAAAAAATATAACATTTTTTTAATCTATTCTGATACTTTATATGTATTTGAACAGATTTCAAACTGAAAAATATAGTTTTGAATAATCATATGAATATTCTCGTAAAAATTTAGAATCTTTCTTGAGAAAATGAAGAAAGAAAAGAAAAGAAAAGAGAGAGACAGAGAGAGAGAGAGAAGAAGAAATAATAATAATAAAAATCTGATGAACTGTTCCTTATCTTTGTTATGTCATAATATTTTTTTAATAACTATAAATAAGAAAACAGTTTTCTCATCAGTGCCCATTCCAACCCTACACTGCTATTCAGCTGTGCATGCTTATAGAATCATAAGGAAACTAAATTGATAATCTATGTTACAATAAATTTTTAATTTTACTTATGTAGCTAAATTATCTATTGATTTCACATAAAAAAATATTATAAGTATGCTTTTTAAACAATTATGTGTTAAAATATCAATGATTAATTAAAAAAAAGAAAGAATCAATGCAGATATTTATCACTGCAGTAATATAAATATGCATCACTTTATTGTATATACTATAGAATCTTTTGGCTCCTACATGAACAAGCACTATATAATACATTCAAGAACTTTAAATCATTATTTAATATTCATTCAAAGTTGACTGCAGTCATCATACACAATTTTCTAATATATTTCGACATACAATATTACTGATCATTTGTACAGAAAATGTTGTGTACACAAATAATATCTATATTTAATTATAATATAGTTCAGCTTAAAGAGATTCTATTGATATATAAGCATTTTTTTTATGTAATATTTTCTGACACTGCATGTATGACAATAAACTTTAGCATCAGTTGAAAGAATTCTTATATTTTAACAAATATGCTTTTAATAAAAAATTCACAATAAAATGTTATATTATTTCTTTGTAAAACTAAATATTTTGAATAAAAATAACTTGATAAATATTAGAAACCTGCATGAATGATAATTTTTTCTCCATTGAATCTAAATAATGGATTCCAAAACAGCAATCGACATTTATTATATGTTTTATTTATGTAAAAGGAAAACCTCACATTTGTAAATAGTTTCATAAAATTATAAACACTCAGCTACATATTTCATGCATGAGATTTTTTTCTTTTGAATGAGTAAGCAAATGTCTTCTTAAATTGGATTTTTTAGTAAATAATTTGTTACATATATTGCAAGCATGAGGTTTTTCATTTGTATGAGTATATAAATGTTCGTTTAAAGTATTTTTTCTAGCAAATGCCTTGTTACATATTTCACAAACATGCCTTTTTTCATCTGTATGTGTTTTCAAGTGATTGTTTAGATTAGATTTGAAAGAAAATGTTTTTTGACATATTTCACAAACATGTGGTCTTTCATTTGTATGAAGAAATAAATGTGTTCTTAATGTACTCTTTTTAAGAAATGCTCTGCTACATATTTCACAAATGTAAGGTTTCTCATTTGTATGCAGACGTAAATGATCTTTTAAACTTGATATAACAGTGAATGCTTTGTTGCATACTTCACAAACATGAGGTTTTTCTTTAGTATGAGTAAGTAGATGTATTCTAACAGATTTCTTTTCAGTAAATGCTTTGTTACATATTTCACAAACATATGGCTTTTCTTTTGAATGAATACGTAAATGCTTTTTTAAAGAACACTTCCGACTGTATGAGCTATTGCATATTTCACAAATGTGAAACTTCTTTTTAGTATGACTAACTACATGTTTCTTTAAATAATTCTCTGAGATGAATCCCTTATTACACACTTCACAGACATGGGATTTCTCTTTTGTATGAGTAAGTAAATGAACATTTAAGTCATTCTTTTCACTGCATTCTTTGTTATACATATCAGAAACATGAGGTCTATGTTTAGCATGAATAAATAAATGCTTTTTCAAAGCATTTTTTGAACATTCTTTTAAATTAGTCATGAAGTGCAATTTATGATTTTTTTTTAAAACGAAAAATATGCTAGCATATAAGCATTGTCATATTATATTGTTCATTCTCATATTTTATAAAAATGCTCATCATAAGAAATTTTTTTAAAATATGATTTTACTAAAGGAACTCGTACCGATTCAAAGTTCTTCTATAAATATGTTACTTTACAAGATGATACTAACTTTTCAATTAATATTAATCGTTGAAAACAACAGAAATTCTTGGAATATAAAGCAATTGTTCTTCTGATTCAACAACGATAATTCCTTTCGTTTTGTTGATTATAAACGACACATTAAAATTCCTATCATTCCACATCAATAACGGTAACGGTAAAATGTCGTTCATCCAGTTTAATAGACAAATAATATATTCAGAAATTACATTTGATTGCGAAATCTAAAAAACGAATGAAATCCAAAACAAGATGAAATACTGAACTCAAATAATGTCTGGACAAGAAAATTCAGGCCATCAGAAATACTTTAAACGGAATTTAATATAAACATGTGATAAAGTTGAAAATTGCTGACTTGTGTTACGTGGGAAAAAACAAGTCTTCGCCAGTATCCTGTTAAACAAATTGGCGCTTTACAAATTAATGATAGGAAGGAAGGAAGGAATGAGGTTTGTTTTCCGGCGTATGCTCCTGAACGGATTCTTAGCTTGTGCCGGGTTCACAAAAATCAAAACTCGAATATCACAAAATACAAATTAATGATATATTTATGTTTTCAATATCGGAAAGAAGTTGTAGTAGTTCCCATATCAGATCATATAATGTTTTTGCAAAATTAAAAAAACAAAACAAAACCCTGCAATGTTGCAAAAAATGCCTGCTACTTATTAAAAAATAATTATTGAGAACTATTTCCCCCACTTATAGTACGCCAAGGCAGAAGCCATAAATAGCATGACAATTTATTCATGCATCTTGAAGTTTAATTCGTGATGTGGAACGTAGCGTTTCTAAAATTCTTGCGTTAATCGAAATTTCAAAGTTACTATGCCTAGAGATGACGAATATTTTATGAGCGGTTATTACGTAACCAGTATCATAAAGTCACAAATACCAGTGATCAATACTTTTCAAAGAGGGGTATGATTCAAATCCTTGATAAGATCTTACTGGTGATATTTCGATTACAGGTTTTGGATCACGATAGAAAGTAACAATCGATACGATATCACTGAAATTTACCGGAGCGGTGACTTCGCTGGAAAATAACAATCGATACGATCTGTCTAATGGAAGCTCTCGAACATAACAGAAAAGGAGAAATCTGTGAATGGATTGAAAAGTAAACGGACCGGTTATTGGAATCATCGTATCACTGAATTGCATATCACTGAAATTTATCGGAGCGGTGACTTCACTGGAAAGTGTGAAGTCGCCACTCCACTTCATGAGAGTAACCGGTCTTACTGGTATTCGTATGTGTTGATGCACTGTTCCATACAAATCGTTCTTAATTGCTCGTGATTTGACTTTGCATATATTCCATCTATTGGTAGAATATAGAACTAAAGTAAGCAATTTAAAGAAATGACATTTATATTTAATTCAAATTTTTCAGAAAATGGTTTACTCCAATAAAGAAATTAAATAAATAGTTTTGACGAAAAAAATCAAATTTAAGAAGTTAGCTGAAATAGATAAATTAATTCAATCACACGTTACTTAAATTAGTAAATTAAGTATTAATTACATTTCATAAATTTTATATTTAATTCTAATTAGTAATTTTTAATTAATAATATGATTCAAATAACAGATATTTGGAACAAATATTTAAAAATAAAAATAGCAACATTATTTTTTATTCAAAAAATTGTGGATTATGCATCTCTAACTATGCCTCTGCATCAAGGATTATCTGCTTGTAGTTATGGCCAAACATCCAGTAATGTCAGGTTAACACTTGACCAGTTAGAAAATGCAAATTTATATTTTGCCAGTATTGTAAAATATAAATAGAATAAACACAATTTTTTTAATTCAATACCTTGCGCACGCTCAGACATTGCCCCTGTACTCAGGGCCGGCCATGTTGGGGGTGCAGTGGGTGCTCTGCACCGGGGCCCCGCGACTGTGGGAGGGAGCATCATGATTTAGAATTAAAATAATATTCTGAACAATAATACCGTTTGCACGTACTGAAAGTATACAAGTTTGTTTCCAAGTGGCTGACTGAGCGTCGACTAACGCCGTTATTAGGCAATGAAGACAGTGATATATATATAAAAAGAGAGAAAAAGTTCATTTATGAATAAGGAAATTCCCTTCAGACATGTGAAGATAGAGCGGCGCGACTTCTGGGTGCAAGCGGTGGCCAGAAGCCGAGGCTGGGTTCAAATGGGCTTGTAAATCATCAGCGATTTATTTTTTTCCACATCTAATTTAATATTTTTTTATGCGTGCATCTGTGCATGTTTGTTTATATTAAGTTTTTCAAACAAAGTAAAACGAAGATAAATTAAACCATCAACTCCTAGCAATGTACTTTACATTACAGCTTCACCGGCCGCGACCGGAATGAAAAAAATTAAGGAAGAAGTTTAAATGGAGAGTTGACGGATTTGGAAATATCCGAAGTTTACAGTATATATTATAGTCTAGAGTAAGTATACAAAATATTGTTAATATAAGGTAAGTAGATTTACAGTCACTTACCTTACCTATTATGTAATAGTGTATATTATAGCATACAGTAATTTGATCATTCATTCCATAAGCTGCTTAATACTGTTAGATATAACCATGACCATGCCAAGGATATATCCCTCTGGGTGTCAAAAATTAAAATTATCAGAGAAAAAAAAAAGAAGAAAAGCTAAACTTCAAGAAGTGGCAAGTAAATCTGTTTTCTCGGCTACGAAGTAATTCTGGCAAAGAAATTTCTTCGATTTCAGAAGTTACAATTCAAACTTCAATTCAGGAAGAAGGTTCCACGCAAAGTTAACAGTCTTGCAATGAAAATGTTGAAACGGAGAAATTTGTTGAAGAACCATGTGTTTATACAAATATGATCGAATCAGAATATGACGAAAATGACAACAAATATGATCAAGAGAATATAAATTATTCTGGTTTATGGCCAAGTATTATAATTTAGAATGTTTTGTGTTAAAATCGGACCTGTTCGACGCAAAGAAGTTTTTGCTAAAAATGCTGAAATAAGATCTTTTTCCACCTCGTACTACTTTAAAAAAAAACCAAATGGTGAAACCCATCTTCGCAGCTGGTTAATTTATTCAAACAACTCAAGACTCCTTATTTTGTTTTTATTGTATACCGCTTTCCAAAAGAAGAGCAAATGACTAAATTACACGATTTATAGGTGGCTATAATAACTGGAGAAAGCTGTTAACTGTAATCCAAGATCATGAGCGCTCTAATTGTCATTTTAATTCGTTTGTTGCTTGGAAAGAATTACTAAAACGACTAAATTTATGTTCGATTATTGACAAACCAAATCAAATTAATAAGTAAGGAAACGGCATGACTCAAATTACTATTTCAAAGAATTGTAGATGTGATTCTATTTTTAGCGTGTAATAATCTTCCACTTCGAGAAACCCACGAAATAAAGTACGCCTAATAATGGAATTTTTTAAAGTTTAATCGAATTATTAAGTAAATACGACACTGTGCTAAATTCTAAAAATAGAATTGTGCACCATTTAGCACATAGATCACAAGAACAAATTATTTTTGCGTTAGGAAATGAAGTCCTTGACAAAATTAAATACGATATAAAAGCAGCCATATAGTATAATAACCAAACGGACTTTGTTCCTTATGGGAAATATCAGGAGTAAACTTTAATCATTATTAGGTATGTAAATTTTGAAAAAAAAAAAAAAAAAAGGTTAACTATAAATAAGTCATTTACAAGGTTTATTGAAGTAACTGATGTGACAGGAGAAGGATTAGCAAAAACTCTATTGTGAAAAGTAAGTGAGCTTTATTTAAATATTATGAATTGTAAAGGTAAGCATAGACAACGGTAGCAACATGAAAGAGAAAATAAAGGTGTGCAGTCTAGAAAACTTTCTCTAAACTCGCATGCAATTTATGTGCCTTGCTTATCACACTTATTTAATTTATTAATTTTGTGACGCCGCTTCCAGCAGTATATACTGTAAAAATATTTTTGGGATATTCCAAAGCTTATATTGTTTATTTTCTGCATCTACAAAAAGATGGCAAATTCTACAAAAGCATTTAAACATTACTCTTAAGCCATAATTTGACATTTGTTGAGAAGCCAAAATAGATTTGGTTAAAGCAATGTATACACAGTTTAAACATACTTTTAATGCCCTAAAACAATTTATTGATGTAAG
Organism: Argiope bruennichi; assembly: GCF_947563725.1. Classification (NCBI taxonomy): domain Eukaryota; kingdom Metazoa; phylum Arthropoda; class Arachnida; order Araneae; family Araneidae; genus Argiope; species Argiope bruennichi. Next base: position 26,884,846 of record NC_079160.1, read on the forward strand.
TAACGATAATACAATGGTGTCCGAAGCTAAAAGTTTATTGGATGCACTACAAAAAATGCCATTTATTTAATGTTTAATAAATAAAAGTTAATTTTTTGCAATCTTGTCCAAAATTAACACTATCAATAAATTATTTCAAGCAAAAACAATTGCTTGAAATAATTAAAACTGAAATCCAAAATTTAACACATTTTTAGACGAAGCAAAAGTGCTAGCACGTAATTTGAATATTTTAGAAAAATGAAACCTGAAAAATGAATTAGAAAAAAAAAAGTTTATATTCCGAATTAGCAGAAGATGAAGTTATAAAAAGACCCGGTTGAGGAATTTAGGTGTTATTTTTTTAACACTGTAATTGATACTGTTATTGTAAAAATAGAATATAGATTTAAAAGTATACCAAATATTATTTCTGATTTTATATCTGAATCAGAAATAATTAAACTTTAGAAAAACATAAATTAGAGAAATGTTCCAAAAACTTTCTAAAGTTTCGTAACAAAGATGTAGATGAAAATCTAATCTGTTCTTTCAGATTTTTAAATATTCGAACATTGAGATTTTCAAGAATATTTTCTTTTTTTTTCACTGTTAATTGGATTGATTATAATTGTAATTTTTTTTGCTTCTTGTAATTAATCACTGCACTTGTTTGGGATTATTCATATATATAATTGATTTTTGCCTTTCAGTTTCCAGTTGTTCAATACGGGTTGATTGGGTTAGTGTGTTAGTTATCTAAATTTTGATATTTTTAAAATTTATTTGTTCCATTAGTTAGTTACGTTTCATGGTTAGTTATTGATACAATTTATTAATTTTTTTTCAAGAAAAGAAATTAACTATCAATTAGATCATTAAAAAATACATACTTTGAAAATGTTCTGAATTGATGCTTCTCTACAACTCAGAAATAATTTGATAAATAAAAGAAAAAAATTTTAATTAAAAAATTGAAGGATTTTCTTTCTGTAAGTGTGAAATTCCTTGACTCCTAATAAACAAGAAAAAAAATTCAATTTGATAAACAATAAAATTTAAATTTTAGTAATTTGTCATTTATTCTGTATTTAATTGGTTCGGCGTCTATAATTAAATGTTGCTTTTTCGATAATGTAATACCTGTAAGGACTTGCGACATTATTAAACAATTTAATTACTGTGTCATTTTGTTTTTAAATGACATTATGGCAGTATTATTTTTTAACATGCGGATATTTCAAGGTTGTCATTTTATCTATAAATAAATCCAGAATCTACAGTTAAAACAAGACCAAATGGGAACTGTAAGTTGACAAGATTGATTAAACTTCACCAATCTTTATAAAATTCGCCAAACGTTCAAGACTGACGACAGTAAAGGAAGTTTGCTGTTTTCATTATTATCAGAAATATTTAACTTTTGCTTAATTTAAATAAGAGTTTGAACTCTTTACGCAATAGCACATTTGGTGAGCTATGTTTTAGAAAAATGTATGGTTACTCTACCGCAATTAAAGTCTTAAAGAATTTGAACCACACAATTGCATTCATCACTAAAATATACAGAACAAACTGTATATACACTACGAAGATAAAATATCCAAATTATAAAGGATTGTACTAAAGCTTAAGTATAACTGAGGCATATTTAAATGCACATCCTCGATTAAAAGTGGAAAATGGAAAGTAGTTTTTGTTCTAATATTTCTCTCAATTTATCGTTCTTAAATGAATAGGAATTTCTTAATTGCTTATTTTTCGCAAAAAACCAGACTCATACTTTATATTTAATGAAGTAAATTTCAAAATGTATCAAATATCTTAATTGATCCTTTCTCAAAGTATTTGAGATCATTCTTTTTTTTTTTCCAAATCAATGCAATTATTGTTACAGACTGGATATCTCATCTTCTAAGTTTTGGATAACGAGGTCAGACGACGAGGACGACACCTGAGCTGACATCAACCCTCTCCAAACTTCCATACCACAAGAGGGAAGGCGTTTGGCCCGAACAGATTTAACAAGCACCAGACCTGCTTACACGACGGTTCTTTGGTGAAATCGCGTCTCGAACCTGAAACCTTCCGATTTCGAAGCCGAGACCTTACCACAAGGCCACCGCGGCCCCGATTAAAAACTGATGGAGAAATGCAAGGACTTAACACTACCTTTATGAAAAATAAAAGAACGTTTATAGACACTACAAGATTAGAAAGCTGAACGGTCATGTAACTTGTATCGAGTATTTTTAAGTTACATTTTTCTATTAACCAAATTATTTGATAACGTGAGATCTGAATTTCCGAAATCAAGCTTCATTGTTGGACTTTTTTTTTTAGAAATATTATCCATCAGAAATAATCGCCATATCATATTATATGGCGATTATTTCTGCACGTCTTCGTAGACCCTCAGAACACAAAATCACATTGCGTTTAGAAGTTGTAAAATGAATATTTCATTACCAATGTCATCATACGAACCGATAATTCGAGTCATTGTGGTTGATTTCAAGCAGCAAGAGATGCGTTGAAATTATCAACTGGGTCAGTAGATGGACAAATCAGCTCAAAGGGAGGAGGAATTTTACTTTTCTTTAGTTCTTACAATTGAAGATGCTCAAATTAGAATGAGGCGATAATTCATCTATTAACCGGTTTTTGTAAAGCAAGATTTACGATGGGGGCAATCCTTCAAAATTTAACCCTTTGCACAAGGATGGTACCTCTCGCTCACCATTCAAGTTAGTGCATCATTTTAACGTTTTATTTATTTTCTATTTTGATTGTTAAAAATACCTACAGAATGGTTAAACGATTTAGATTAATTTTTCGTTGGAAATTCAACTTAAAACTACATATATTTTTTCGGGGCAATAAACTCCTTGTACTGGCTAAATAATTATGAATCGAATTTCTTTCCCGGGTGCAAAGGGTTAAAGAGCTGGAACTCTATTTTCAGCTTTTCAACTCGGTTGCATTTCATCCTAATCGCAAAATAAGTTAGAAAAATTTTATTTCCCCTCTTTCATTCTCGTAGCTCCAACTCAAGAAATTGTTAGAAAATTTTAGCGAAGTTTAAATTCTTTTCCTTATCTCTGATGAAAATTATCAACCTTCCAGATTTTTAACAAATTATATTAATTATATATATATCATTCGGAAAATTCGGTTTCCAGATTTCATGAATCGCTTCGCTTCATGCCTTTGTGTTTGAAGAAATCAAATACTTTAACCCCCTTGACATGAACTTATTCTACTTCCTAATTAGATGAAACCCTATGCGAGACATTTATTTTCATTCCCTAAATATAAGGAGCTTTGAGATATTGAAGTGGTTTCCGAGTGATTGTTGCATTTTAAATTACTCACTACTTTCGCTTACACATTTAAAGCTAACTATTAAGTAAATCGATGAGCGTATCAGAGACGTTAAGGAGTTCATTTGTGACATGTTGATGAATTTCATAACTCATTTCTTTTTTCATTTCCCGATAGGACAGATTGTTGAAATTTTCTGAGACCATCTATTTTGATAACAATATACCATCTTCAGTGCATAATTATCAATTAATCGATTCATTAAATTTGTGATTCGCTTCAATGATGTAAGTTGGTAAGCAAATTCAAGAAAAATTGAAATATTCCAAATTATGAGCTATAAATTAAAATTACGAAAAATTATACTTTTTAGCACTAACGAAAATCTAACACTTTTCCTCATCAGATTGTCTTTTGGTCTGTCTGTGGACTCGAACTCGACAAATGAAATTAAGCTAACTAAATTAAAAATTAAAATCGATTCAAATTTTCATTCTACTGAAAATATGTCTTTACGAATGCAAACTCGATAATTAAACCCAGAAGAGATAGATAATGGAACGACAAAATTGAATTTCATCTACTAGAATTCTACATTCTAATTTAAATTTTGGATTAAATTTGACTAGGATCAGAAAAATCAATTTTGGCTCGACTATAGTTTTGGATCCATGGGTTTATGAAGATGGATTTAACAAAGCTAGCTGGGTTGGATTTATCATCCCTATTTTAAACCTGCTTAGTTTTCGACCATTTCCATCAAAAGAAAAAAAAATCAATACTGGATTTCTTCTAAACCACAAAACAAGACTAAACGAGTTTTATTGTGTAGATATGCAAGAAAGCTGAAAGCCCCTTCTGGTCGTTCATCACGCTCACTCAATTTCGTTAGCAGAATGGAATACAAACACCAGACCTGAATTCAAAATAAGGATAACCTATTTCGATTGCCTCTATTTTGAGATAAATATGCATAGTAAAATTTCAACTCTTCTAGTCTCCGACAAGATATAGCAAGTTAAAATAAATTGTTAAGAAATAATGTTAAAAAGAGCCATTTCTATAAAGAATCCTTTCTTCTATCTGTTCAACCTTCGAACAAATATCCGAAAGCATATTAATTTTTCGCTCCCGAAAAAGCCAATTCTATCTTCTCGCACACCAAGATCTCCCCCGAGTTCCAAAAACATTTTTTGGAATTGTATTGACTTACCTGAACACATCTGAAAAACTGCATAGTAAAAGTAATTCGTCTATCTTGTTCAGTCTTTTTTTCCAATTTTGTACGAAATAGAAAGACCTAGATGCAATGAAGCATGAGCTTAAAGACGGGACTTTAATTCAATTAAAGCAACGCTAAGGCTATTTTCAGAGGGACTTCGTAATTTTGAACCGTAGTCAGAGCTGGCAGCCACTCAAATTTCCCCACTTCACCAGATGTAGTTTGAGAAACACAACAAGTTACGAGGGGTGATCCAAAAAAAAAGTCTTCAAGCAGCAGTATTTGGAAAGTTGAAATTGTGGGTGGGAATATTGTTACTCAGAGGGGAGACAGATGGCGCTAGTTGTCTTAGACCAGTCGTTCGAACAGATAGTGTTAGTACCGAGAACTGAAATAGCGACCGTAATGGCAAGACGTCTAGGGAAGTGGTCTCGCATAGAGGTGTGAGCCGTGATACGAGTTCTATAGGCCAAGAATGTCCCCATCGGACATTCAGACAAATAGTTGAAGTGCACGGAGGCGAAGCAATGAGTAGACAACAGTTGGCGAAATTGTGCAATCTTTTAAGCGGGCAGAGAGACTGCTGGAAACGTTTAGGTGGAGGTCTGGAGCCATCTCCCCATACAGCTCAGATTTGGCTCAGAGTGACTATTTCCGGCATTGAAGAAACACTTATCCGAAACAAGGTTCATACCAGACGGTAATGTTCGGACAAGTGTTGAGAATTGGCTCAATAGCCAGGAACCCGATTATTACCAAGACGGGTTAAGCAAATGGGTCCAGCGGAGTGATAAATGCCTCAACAGGTTCGGCGATTATGTAGGGAAGTGACCGCCACATACGTCTCTTAATTACCATTTGTATCCTGTATCTATTTTTGATAAAAGAATTTCTCCTTTCCCTTGTAAACTTTTTTTTTTGGATCATCCCCCGTAAGTGAAATGTGGGAAGCGATATTAACATTAAAATCTCATATTGGAATCAAATTATGGATCGAATGAAAATTCGAAATGCATGTTTTTATTATTTTTAACCGTACGACCTAATGACAAAACGATCTAAAATATGAAGTACATGAGATAATTAAAGGGGAGAATTTGCTCTAAAAGTACTATTGCTAAGCAGGTACAAAATTAGATAGGATTCCATCTCGTTTTTAACTTCGATATAAAAGCAGAAAAAAGCGATTCTTGTTCTCAATATTATTTACTGTTTTTACAATTTGTTCATGAACGATATAATCGTAAAATAACCTGCTATACAGTTGTTCAGGGACGAGCTGGAAAATTCGATTTCCTTTTCATTCATCTAGTCCCATGCTTGGTGAAACTTGTTTTATTAAAAATTATGAAGAATGACTTCAAAAGGATATAATCTAAAATATTCAAATTGATAAGCGTGGCTGCATTATGATAACAAATATTCTTTAAAATAATTTTTTTTTAACCACTCATGTAGACAAAAGGCAATATTTTTTTCAATTATTTATTAAATATTTCAAAATTTATACATATTATCTATGCAATACTCTGCAGATAAGCAAATCTAGATACAAATAATAAATTGATCTAGATACAAAATGTTAGATTTAAAACTCCATTTCAGTACAGAGATTATTACAGACAAATTAAAACAGTTTCAAATTTAAACTTGACATAAAAATAGCTCGACTGAGTTCACTTCATTTTCTTTAAAGAATACTTTAGAATTATATTTAACAGTATGTCACAATTGAAATAAAATGAAATTTAAGTACATATTTCATATAGCATGCAAATTACATCAGCTTGCAGCAAAACAAGAGAAAAAATTTTGATCTTCAAGAATAATATTTCGATGCATGGTAGCTATTTGAGGCTGGGTGACAGAACAGAAATGTAGTCTTACCATTTCAGATATATGCTTATAGATAAAATATCTGCATTCTCACTCTTATTTCGACATATTGAATAATACCAGATTCGAAATTCATCCTCTCCATTTTAATAAAAACGGAAGGCATTAATAATCCGGGAACTTCTGTTATCGAAATTGTTATGTCGAAATATTGCTCTTCAATACAAATTGAAATTTCCGTGCGAGTTCTCGGGATCCGGAAATAAATCAAATGGAGAATACAAACAAAATTAACAACTAGATTTAACAATTCGCTTTAAAAGTGAGCTGCAGACCATAAAAGAGTTATTGGATTAATTAACTCTGGATTACCTAATTGTGATCTGTTTTCTAGACCACACACTTGTAAATCAAAATTTTGTACAATGTTCGAAAGCATGCAAGATCTGTTCATCAAAAGCAGAAGTTCTAAAGACAAAAACTAGTTATAGTAGAGCTCACTCTGCCTCGATATCTGGTACGAGTTGAATTAGTTATTCCCGACAAATTCGAGAGAACCAAGGCGGAGACCTAAGATTCAACTACTCCGGCAGGAGCACTTAATTGGAATGCTGGTAACTTAACTCCAAACTATTACAACCAAAAGTAACAATTGGATCAAGTAGTACAAAAAAAAAAAAGAATTGAAATTGCACTGGCTACTTAATATAGCTGATCAACATGATAAACAGCGATTTAAAAAGGTCAGATTGTTACTATATCTACATCAATGTTAATATCAAATTGACATTACTTGTGTAATACAATAAAAATTGCTAAAGCATGTCTCGGAAATTGAGCCATCAATAAATGATGCAGAAAGAGTCACACCTTTTTCTCCAAAAATCACTGCCCGGATCAGAGAGCTTTAACCATTGCTCGTTTACAGCCAGCCATGTTTTTTTCTTTTGTGTGAAAAAAAAACATTTATGTATGCATGTTCAATACACTTGTACTAATCTTAGAATAGTCAATTTCTCTTGTTTGGAAGTGACGGGTTATTCGGACAGAACTTAATATCTTGGTTATAGTAGTTCCAGTTTCCGAATATACCTATAGTAACGACACATGTTCGACTTCAAAATAGAAGAAATGAAAAGATGGCTTCGATTTTTGTATAAAAGGACGACTTACAAAACCAGATCAGCTGCCAAAGTTTATCCTTCTGACCAAAATATCAACACAACGCATGTTAAGAAAACGGATACTTAAAGGTTCAAGGAGAGTACTAAATGTCTGATTTCCACTCTGCATCTTCACTTTCCACCCTATTCATATTCAACTTGTATTTTACGTCTTTAAAACGAGAAATTAACAAGATCTCCATAATCAAGACTATTGGCTGAAGGCAATCTTGTCCCTCAGCCACCCTTCACCATGGAAGTGAAAGCTATAAATAAGACTGTTACAAGAGACATGCAAAAGGGCATTAATCGAATGCAATTTTATTCATTAATAATGAAGTTCAACAATTATGTTGACCTCTTTGGGAAGAGTTTTTTTGCCTCTTATTGCATTTACAAGCTTTATAGTCAAAGTGCTGAGCAGGATCCTCTGTTTCATGGAAAAGTGCAGGGATGAAGTTCAAGGAATAGAAAGAAGCCATTTTAAAAAGAGGCAACTGTATTAGACGAGAATGAATTTTAATTGTCATGAGTGTTGTTCTATTCCACCGAGAACACATTCTGTGCCAAGAAGTCCCAGAAAAACTCTGGGTATACAAAGAATTAGAGCTGAAACTTCTTAGTAAAATATGAAATTAGAATATCCACATTCTTTAAAAACTCCAGGATAAGAGAATTTCTAACGAGAGCCCAATAACAATCTCTCAAGCAATATTGTTAATCACTTTTACACGAAGTTTGGCCAAAGTCTAACATGACAATCTGCAGAATTTCATGTTGACGACTAAAAACCGTCGATAACCAGAATTTGTCACTAAGGCTAATGCGACAATGAAAAATTATAAGTGGATAGTATTCACATGTGCGGATCGATGGATTGCAAATGTTGCCTAGTTAAAAAAAAAAAGGCTTGCGAATTCGTTTCGAGCTAAAAAAGTTAATAACCTAGCGAAATTGGGAGAAAGTTTATGCCACGCAGAATCCACTCTGACTAAACTATTTTGCGTGTCACATTTGGGTAACAGAGTTGGACAAGATTTTGTTCTTGTCAACAAATTAAGAAGTTTGTTTCACCAAGGAAAATTCAAGTACGATTTTTGTCCATTTACAGATACAAGACCATAAACGCTTGAATTAATGTTGAGCCACTATGAATGGATAAACACTTAACCAAGACATGTTAGATATTCAAACTACCCTCCATAGCAACTTCATGTAGTGGTGGTTTAGAAAGTATATTTATCAGTTACGAGAAAGACGTTTCGGAATAACATCGCAAAACTGTGGTTTATGAATTTCTTTCCAAGTACCAACTTTAATCCCAAACGTTTAAGCAGATGGATTAATAGATTCCAAGTGTCTATAAATCTTCATTTTATTTGCTTCAGTTAATTTCGTTTGACTTCGAAATTCATTGACTTAGTTATAACTAAAGATTGCATTCAATCACTTCGTCTATGAGAGCATTGAAGACTGAAATACGCGTTCACCGATCCAAGATGTATCTTTCATTTTCTCCTATCCTATCCTATCTTATCTCAAGGTCTCCAGACAATTCTGGAACATGCAAGAGAATCTTATTTACTAGCAGAAAATTAAATACAGTCTCGCAGCTTTACTAAAATTTATTAATTCAGATTATATTTAGTATAAGGTTTTTTTTTTTTTTTTGAAATTTAAAAACTTATATTTACAATTGAAATTTTAACCTATATTTTTTATAGCAACTTCACATGTTTACAGATATAGTAAATAAATTCCTTCATAGATTTTGAACATTACTTAAAAAAAGGAAGGGTACCTATTAGGATACTCAATTATTATACCATGGATAGGGATCGATAAGTTTTTAATTTCGAATCCGTCTCGCCTGCCAACAGTTAGAAGTAAATTTGTCAAGAGATTTTTTTTGTGGCAAACTATGCTTCTCCTCAAATAGAAACTTGGGTTATATGCAGTTATTGGGAAATCTGTGTCCAAATTTCTTGAGGACCAGCTATGGCTAACGTTATTAGAATTAGATGTAATTTTTTTTTTTATCGGCAAAAATTTCTCAGGCAAAAGTTTAATCGCAATATTATATAATTGCATTAACAAGTGAATAAATACCGATTTATCTTTATAAAACATAACGCATACTCACGAGCAATTTAAATTCGTATACATGAAGGGATTTAATAGACAAAGCAATGCAGCCCGAACGGATGACAACCGAAAAGAATTTATGGACATATACAACAGTTCGTCATTTTTCATATTATGATTCATAAACCTATCGCAGCTTCCCTACATATTTAACGTTCTAAAATGGCAAATAACGCAATTTCTTAATCCAAAGCAATAAATAGGGGAATTGAATTTCCCTTAAACAATTTTGAGAAGCCGGAAAAATTCATGTGGATTAAGCAAAATATATTCCCACGCAAGTCGGCCCATTTAATTTTACATTTTACTGCTGTAAAGAAATTTATTCATCTTCAAAATTCACTTATTTAAATATGGAATAATTAGACTCATGGGAGCAAGTATGGGTACTTAAACAGCAATGCCAGAGAGGATTCATAAGTCAGCCAGTGGTGAGACCTGCCCTCTCAAATAATTAGGGAAATATCATGGTACTTTTAAACTGGCTAAAAACTAGAAATACTCATCAAGGAAAAAATCTTATTACCTTACAATATTTAATTTCAAAAGATAAGAGCGAATAATCATCTTCCCACGCAGGCTTTCTTGCCTTTCTCCACTAGTACTAAAATCAGTCAAGAAAGGCAAATTTTTCTGTACGAACACGTTGCTTTTAATTTTTCCAATAGAATTTATAAAAAAATTTTGGGTCACTGCTCGGGTTAAAAGCCTTTTGATCATGGGGATCAGGCATGATCAAAAAGACTATTCAGACCAGCTTGCCGGCAAAGCTGGTCGTCCCTACTCTTTCAAGAGGAATGGACCGAAACTGAAATAAGACATGGCAACAGCCTTTAATAAGAAAATTTAGAATCAATCGAATGAAAAAATGAACTTGCAAAGCATGCGTTAGTGTTAAGAATTTTGCCTAGTTAAGTCATAAAAATATCGGTAGCAAGCAGTTATGCAAGTTCAAGAAATGCGTCATTTTACAAGGTAACTTATCCCATTTCTGTAAAGGTCTAAAAGATTTAACAAAGGACAATAATATTCTTTCTCGTAGGCATAATTTGCACAACTCCCGAATAATTGCAAAACTTGAATTTCAAATAAATTAAAGATTTAAATTCCTTGATGAGCATTCACTATTTTCGATTTACTATTCGTAGAGAAATTTGCAAGATTCTGCCACTGAATGATTATGAACCGACGCAGAAGTTACTAATTTTTTTTTACCCCATCTTAATTTAATTTGAGCTCAAAATGAAATACAATTTTTAGTATTTAGTTTGCTTAAGAAGTGATTTCTACCCAATTACGGATACATTTAAAATTAACCGGATTTTTTTTCTTTCAAACTGAAAAATAAGAAGTTTGTGTATTGGTGTGCCAATTAAAAGAATAAGGTTTCTTACCCAAGTTAAACTGCTTATGTCTGCATTTCCAGATATTATCTTAAGAATGGAATATTCCAGTGGAATATACGAGTGGATTGAAGTAATGAAACTTAAAGGGAAGTACGGAAGTTTTATTATAACGGTACTTTGCATACCTACTATTACAGTCGCAAAATTCGGTCTCGACTTACTGACGTTTTAGTCATATCCCCATTACAGCTTAAAATTTTTTTGAAAACTTGCCCCTGGACACGTTTGCTTATTGAATTGAAATCAAACGGCAAGGATTAGCATAAGGCTTCACCATCAAAATTGAATATAATTTTAGACACAATTTCAAAGGGGCGATTATGTGCATAGGTTAATGAATATTTGAATTCAATACCCAGCTTGTTGCAATTTTAAGTAAATTTCGATAGATTATTCTTGATCCAATACTAAAGTCTGTCTGAGGGAGCGTATAATGTAGAGAATCGAATACGGTAGAGTAGTAGACAAGCAGTAACGGCGATTAATATTTGCATCTTTTAGAAGAAATCTCGTTCAGATACTCTAAGCTCAGCTTAAGTTTTGCTACAGAACAAATTTAATAAAATATTTAATTTTAATCAATTTAATTCTCGAGACATACGATAACGTTTTTAAAGTGCGAAATTTAAATTTGCAACTAGAAATAAGGGGATATTTCACGAAATAAAATTCAATACGTTAAATTCCGCAGCAGTAGACGGATTCGAAATTCTAGAAATTGTTTTTACCAAATATTTTAGTTTCTCTCCTATGCTATGCTTAACCTAAAGAAAAAAATTGAAGTGATGATCATGTTTGAGACCACCTTTTTGTAACTCTGCCAGAGAAAAATCTGAAGTATATAAGATTAGGAATTAACTTAATAATCCAAGGAAAATATTCTAAACATTTTAGTAATTTATGATAAACGTTAATTTTACTGCATGTGAAGTTGCTATTAATGTTTCCCCCTGAATATATAACCCTTGACATACTTGTTAAATTACGTTTAAAAACTGAAATTTAAAAAGACTAGTTTGGATTATTTAATAACTTTATAAAGTAAACAAAATTATCCTTGACATGTTTTTAGTTACGTAACAATGCAATATTTAAGTGACGGTTAAATTTTACACTCTGAGAACTAATCGACGAAATCTAAATGAAAAGCATCTCAATTAAAGTTTTCTAAAACGTTACCTCATTATATTCTTGAAGATCACATTTCACCGTATCTGTTTTACAAAAGATCAACACTTTGCAAATGTTCCATCAAGAGAATAGATCAGCTACTAGTCAGACACTGAAGCTAATAATCAAATTTTAAAAAATCCAGAAAAAAGTTAAGCTAAGATTAATTCTACTGAAATATTAGTTTTATCGGCATTTAATACATTAAGTATAAGAATATGGAAAACTGAACAAGATTCCTAGATCAAATTATTTTCAAAAGCTTCCAGAAAATAAACTGGAAAAATTAGCGATTGCTGGAAGTAATTGCATTTTCGAAAGAAAAATGAGCTGGAAGTTCTTTATATATAGCTAATTGTCCAATAGTTTCATGAAAATATTACAAATTGGGAAGCATTATGACATTCCGTCTAATGAATTAATGATTGAGTTTCACTATATAGAAAGCCCAAGTGAAAATGTTATTCAAATTGCTTTCCCACTACTTCATAGTTGACAGTCTTGCTTCATAGCTTTCAACAGTGCGAGACGTGGTTGATCTCAATAAAACTATTTAAATATTTGAAAGTTCACTCTAGTTTTTATTGCTCAGTATTTTTTTAAATTAGTAGCATACTTTTACAAGAGTAGTTACTTAAGGCTTATATGAAAAATTTAAATCGCCATTCAAGAGAAGCATCTGGCAAACAAATTCAAGGCGTTTCAGTTGAAAGAGGGTGAGATGGGCATCAATTTTATAGCAGTTATTCATTGCAAGAATCCATAGAAATCGTCCAAAGAATCAGTTTCAGAAACTGTAAAACACATAGGACGGAGAAGCACAAATTCGCATAACCCAGTTCAAAAACTTCGAAAAAAGAAATATTGAAAAGTGACGGTTTGATAACCCCCGATAGCTGGACACAGAAAATGAACCTTGTTTCTAAATCCCGATGCGAGATTTTTCGGAAGTAGGAATAGAAGAACTATGGCAGATCTGTGGGTCAGATGCGAACTACTGCAGTGGATCTCGAAGACCCCCCATCGATGGAGATCACCGCCATGACACCAAGGACACCGATGGTACCAATAGGGATGTTAATACTGTTTCTATTATTGGCATTACCAAGTACTCAAAAAGTTTATACTACGTTTTATCAGGCCAAAACTCGGAATATCATTGATTCAAAACTCCAATTATATGAAAAGTAATGAACGTAGTGAACCTTAGTAAAATAAGGATATTCAGAACGCTTCAGAGAGAAGAGTAATATACTTGACTCATCTTGATAGAATAAAAGGTGAATAAAATTAAATAAACAGCTTAAGTTTTTATTAAATAAATGCCAACTTTCTGAAAATTAGGACTGGTACAAAAGAATTTTCTTAATCGGCTCAAGAAATCCGAACAATGAGTATGACTTTATATTAATAGTCTACACAAATAAAATGGAAGTTTTATCGCTTTCTAGACCTCGAATCTTCGATATCACTTTGCAAAAGATTTCAATGTATTTCAGTTTTCTACAGTGTCGACAATCGGAGGATATAACGATTGCAATGCATCAGTGACCAGGATTTGGCGGCCATAGAGCTAGACCATCAAGAACTAAATTCACTTTTAGTCTTCTAAAACGAAAAACTATGCAACATAGGTTTATTCGGACCACAAAGTATTTTGGCGAGGCTATAACACAACTTCTATTAGATGAAAGAACAGAATACAATTTTAGTACGAGAAGATGTGGCAGAAACCGTCCGAGTTCATGACGACATTCACAATCGTCGACTCATTTCATTGACAAATGACAACTTTTTATCATACTTCCTTTATATAACTTGGAAAGGACAAGGCTAAATTAACCCATAGTGAATGTCAAAAAAATCGAGGACCTCAGAAAAAAAACCCCAAAGGAATTTATAAAAGTTGACAATCATTCACTTGTCCCAGATATTCGATACCTTCAGAATAAATAAAGGTCTCAGCTTTCCTATTTGTGATGTTACAGTCCTAATTCAGGTAATTCAAAAGTCATCCAAAGTCAAATAAACATTTAAATACAATTGTCATCAAATCGGCACCATTTGAATCTTGGTCTTCGCAAAATATTGTAGGTTAGCCCAGAGATTTTTTTGTAACTGACCGTTCATAGAAATGGGCCAGCCTAATCGGCTAAAGGAGGAAATGCTATTGCCTGAGATGTACTTCAAGTTCAACTAATGATCGAGATGGGAATATTTCTGGTTGTTTTATTCTGAACTTTAGTACAAAAGATCAGATGAGTAGTATATTTAATATTAGATAATCAATAATCCCGAGTAAATCAATCAGAAGTTGATTTAAAACTAAGACACACACACACAAAAAAAAAGGAGATGTCAAACAGAACTTTCTATAACAAACTGGAGTTTTATAAAACTAGCTGTAAAGGAAGCTTTAGTCTATATCAACAAACTGCACGAGTGTGCTTACTTTTGGAACTGGAAGCTTCTTGTTCCAGGCTTTTGACTTGGGGTTTTTGCTGAAATTGGAAAACCCCAATGAACGTATTTCTACTTTTGATGACAGGATACAATATTATGAAACAAATCCTCAGAAAGAATCCTAAAAAAGGACTTCAAAAATGGAAGGATTAGCAAATATCACCAAAACTTTGAAATCTCCGTTAAATTTATAAGTAGCTCTAATACTCTGCAGAAAAATAATTATGTTGGTGACATGAAAAAGGAAGATAAATTTTGAACAATCCAGTTTGTAAAATAGACAACGGTATTGTCAATATCAAATGAATTTCCTATTCAAAAATTCAATGTTTTCTCTTAAACTGGTAATAAACAGATTAACAGTCTAATTTAGAAATAAAAACCTTTGTACTCTTAAATTCAAGCTTGTATTAGAATTTTGTTGAAATGACTGAAGGATTGTAGCTAAAAATACCACTAATCCGAATTTCGAATTAATTTCCTTACGATTTATTAATGACTGAATTTTCAAAGTCACTACACGGTGATAAGATTTGCATTGATATTTTATGTACATTTCAAAACTTTTTCCTTGAAAAAGATTGCATTCATTGAATTTTCTGCAAGACGTTTCTCAGTGAAACGGAGGAATCATGAAAGCAAGCGCAGGCCGAATACAAAAAAAGAATCTAGGGGTGGGGGAGGGATTCAATTAACTAACACGAAGCCATTCGAAAGAATTCGTTTTTCCAATTTATCAGATTACTAGAGGACAAAAACTATCTTAACCTCGTTAACTACCGATTAAACAAACATTTTATGAGGGGGGGGCATTTTATAATGAATCTACTGTTAAATTCCCAAATTTCCACAAAAAGCAATTAGCAATGCGGATTTAATAACTAAAAACTGAATTCCATGCGAATTTAGAAACTAAATTCAGATTTAAAAAGCACTGCTTGGACATTAAGATACCAAACAAATATTAGCGAGAATTTTCAACTGCGTTAGTCTGAATTAATGCGAAAGCTAAAAATTAATGGAACAGTTAATTTAAATCAAGAAGTTTTAATTCATGATGGTGATCAGCCATCATGATTAAAACTCACCTGAAGTTACAGAAGACCATCGATTGACTCGCCGGCAAAGCCAATCGATAGGCTTCTGGAAAACCGAAAGTTAAATTTTGCTCAAGATAAACGAGGAAATTTTAATTCGTTGCAAGAGTTGGCTTTATCGTAAAATAATTTTACTACCAAGATTTAATTCAAAGACTTAGAGGTTGCTATATCCATTTTAAGTGATTTCTAGGGGTTCGGCTCGTATTTTAAGTTGATCATTATAGTTCAAATAAAGTTAATCTCAAATTTACCAATCTATTTAACTTTCTGCTGTTCGTAAAATTAAAATAAAGACTATTTCTTCAAATAAATGCTTCCAATATTCTAGAAAAGAGCACTGCAACAGCAGTATCGATAAGAATTGCAGGGGATGATGTCGGGTATTTTGCCTCGAATGATTTGACAAATATGGAACACGAATTGCTTTGAATGGCTTTTCAAACTACCATTAAATGGAAAAACTCATATTTAACTACCTAGGCTCTAAAAAAAGGTCTAAACATCCGATAGGCTCCTTGCTTTTATAATTACCTCCATTTTTATAAGACTAATAATCGCTGCAAACATCTTTCAAACCTTATTACGAAGTGCCTCTTAAAAACTGGTCAAAGACTGAAATCCATCAGCCATTGATTCGAAAGCGATAGGCTGTCGAATTACTATTTTTCTATAAATGAAAATTACTGGATTTGCATCCATAAAGCATCGAATTACTCCGTTCTCAACACGCTTCGTACATATTTATCAAACTATCATCCGCTTTCCGTAGTGCAAATTTTTGAACTGCGATAATTGCACCAAGAATTTCAGATCTTCATTAAGACCAAATATATTGTGGTGAAAGCTTATAAGCCAGATAACAGCTACGAAACATGGGCAATTACTTCTGTCTTGTGGTCTTGCTACACGGCTGCGAACCACAAGGTCCCAGGTTCTATCCTCGCTCGTAAGAATCCGCGAGATTGGTGACCCCGGACGATGAACCTTCAACCTACGTACAGCTGTTGTGGCGCCATCTAATCACAGCAACCCAAAGTCGTCAGACTCACTTGACGCAACAGCCACCACTCGCCCACACACTCGCCATAACGCTTGGCGCTACTCAAATGGGTACAGGCACATTCAACTCAACAGCTAATACATCACCACTCAGCCATATCGTTCGTCTCGCCTCCGACTCACTGGAGGGAAAGTACTATGGTGAAAGCATATAAGCCAGATAACAGCTACCAAACATGGGTAATTACTTTTGTCTTGTGGTCTTATTACTCTGCTGCCAACCACAAGGTCCCAGGTTCCATCCTCGCTCATAACAATCCGCTACAATATAAATGCAATGTCAGTTAAAAAAGCAGGCAAAATCCATAATGAGCTGACTGAATAAACTAGTAGACTTACCAATGTTTGAAAAATTTAAGTGAATCAAGATGAAGTATAATGGAAATTAACAGTGATTATATATTCGAAGAAAAGATTAGAACCTTGATTTCCTTGAAAGACAGTACCATTAAAAATTTCTCATTCTGCAACGAAGGCATCGCCAATATGGCTCTATAAATTCAACTGCTTATGCGCAGAGTCTAGACTTCAAGAAATCGGTAAGCTTTTATTTAAAAACATTCATAAAAGGTTTTAATATTTTAAATTCCTTTAACCACAGTGAGTTATTCTTTTATGGCAATATGGCCAATATATGCTTTATTGCGCCCCGTTTCATCAGAAAAATGTCTAGTTCTTCACTTGTGCATTTCCTTGAATACATTTCATATGCCACACATGAATAGTCTATTTGAATACCAGAGATTTTTCCCGCCATTGCCTATGCGACTGTTTAGTTTTGGATTAACGCAGAATGTCAGTCAAACGCTTCTGAGAATTGGTTTCTAGGCGCATCTGAAGTCAGTTTCCGAGGAACTGTTCCAGACAAAAGACAAAGCAATTAAAAAAAGATGGCAAACAAGTGCAATCTCATATTATTTGTTGTACGAAACCAAGCACTGGCGAATTTTCCAGATTTAAGATCAGATTACCAAACAGAGCTAGTTTGAATAAGACGAAGTTGCATCCAAAAAATTGGCGCAATATATCGGACCAGGATGGATCGCAACTTTCAAATGATTCAATGATCTAACCAACAAGAAAATAGTTCATTTTCAGATTTTAAGCATTAACAGAAGACGGAATTTTAATTCTTGGAAGACCTCTGAAATTAAATAGATGATGCATCACTTCAGCAAGCCAATTGATCCAATGAAAATTAGACGGCCTTTCCCGAAATGCATTTAGCTTCCTTCGAAAAGCTCATTTCGCTAACTTCGCAAGGTATAAATCGAGAGAATACGACATTCAAAATCTTAAGATAAACTTGAAAATGAAATTTGAAACGGAAAATTGGATTAATTAAAAAACAGTTTTAAGGACAGCAAGATTAAAAATTTGTTTTATCAGCTTTATGCAAAATTTCCGTTTTGTTGCTTTTTCCGTTTTCTTGGAATAAAACGCCCATCTTGTTTAGAGTATACAACGGAAACCAAGCGAAGAAAGCAATGTTCTTCAAATAGTATTTCTCATTAGCTTTTCAACTATCCGTTTAACGCCATATAAATCAAAATCATTTGACTTACCATGGTTATCCGAGAGATAATCTAGATTTAATTACCATCAAACACTAAATAGATATGAAATCCTTATTCCATGTTCAAATTTTTCGAATTGTTCCGCGAATGAAAGAACTATTTAGTGTTCAATTTGAGATACGAGGGGGTACAGCAACTGATCTCCAAATCCGAAAAGTGGTACAATGGCAAACACTGGAATCGGAATTCCTCGACATCTTCCCCATAACAAGATAAAGTTGTAGTTTGCTTTTAGGAACACTGCATTAACCTGCATCACAAATCATTGCAGAACGAATAGGTGCAGAATCTGTTGGCTTTTGCACCATAAAACACTAACTCAATTTCTTAATAAACTATGGCATTATAACATTTAAATCAAAAATGAAATTTAAATATGGGACTTGAACAACCCAGAAGACAAAATGTAGAAACTATTGTGATGAGAAAAGCCATACAATGATGCATGATATGGTTCGATATTTGACAGTTCGATTATGAATGGAGTCATTTTGAAAAGCAAATCACCTAAATTATGGTAAACATCGAAAAAAAAAATAGACGTCATGAAACAAAAGCAACCAGAGTACATAAGGATATGGACCACTTGCAAATTTAACAAAATGACGTATATTCTCTGTCAAGATATGAAGGATGAAATGTGTGGCCAATCCTCAACTTTTTAGTGTCCATTTTCCTGCTGGTAATGTAAAACAGACTTTATTTTTTCGAAAAGATCAAGTTAGGAACTGACAGATCTCTTGCCATTTCCTTTAATTTTGAAAAACTATCGAGTTGACGTAATACAGAATGTTAAAAAAAACGAATTCGAATTTCGCTATATTGCACAAGTTTCAACATGTTTAAACATACTGTGCATACTTAGAGACGAGAAAAACTCATTACACATTTATACTCGGTAAACAAAAGCTCAGAACGAATGTAGAGCATCTTTGTACCAAAAGTGGTTAACTTCGAAATTCTTAAAATCCAGGATAGCATCAACACAAATTTGTTTAGCCATCACATGTATTGTCTTCATTTCAAATCCTTTAAAGTTCTTAGAATACAGCATTTAAAAGTAATTTAACAAACTAATACCATTTCAGATCTATAATGTAGCCATGAAAATTATCTCGACATTTGTAATATAATTAACAGAAGGTGAAATGTAACCATAGGACCCAAGAAAATCACCCAGCCTCTTCGTACTAATTTTTAACAGTTTTTATAGTAAAAACATGCACTTCCAATTGCATATACATACATAAATTGTATATATGAACATTTCACCCAAGAAATTATCTATGTAATTACGTTCACCAAATGATGTAAAAACTACAGTTACTCTTAATCGTCTTACACGTGCATAATACAAATCAAATTGCTAATTTTGGAGCAATTTAAGCTTTGTTTATCCTTTCTTAATTAAAATCATTCATAGTACTAGAATACAAAAAAATTATAACATAAATATAAAGCACTCTAAGGATTCTTAATTCAATCAGAAGTACGGTTATGAAACAGGCTGTGCTGTCTAATCGGGGGAAAAAGGCAAAACAGTAAAGGACGTGAAATCTTGCAAGCAAGATCATAGCTGTTCATTCTATTTACAATGCAATAGTAAGTAGAGAAACTCAATTCATGCTCAACTGAACAATCGAGCACAGAATCATTAGGACAAAATGTTAAACTGCAATTTTAAAATACTGTACTTCTGCATTTTATACTCACACTTATGCAAAGCTGGAGTCGCCAACCATTTAAACCATGACGCTTTAAAAAGGTTAAAACCGTTAGTACATTTCAACTGAAAGCACTAGATTACTACTTCTGCATTTTATACTCACACTTATGCAAATCTGGAGTAGTCGCCAACCATTTAAACCATGACGCTTTAAAAAGGTTAAAAGCGTTAGTACATTTCAACTGAAAGCACTAGATTACTACATCAAACTCATTCTGGATCTTCAGCTATTACGAAAATTTACTTGTGCATTGAGCGGAATACGATGTATATAGCAATAGAATTCCCCTTCGGTATCTAAGGTTCTAAGAAGGGAATGAAGGATCGTTAAATTGTTAAGCAATCGAGTCTCGTCTAATTTCTGAAATTTTGTATGAGAAAAAATAAAATGCACTTGGTTTGCTTGTGTAGGATCTATGATCATAATAGCTAATATTGTTGGTCTCAATTTTATCTTCTGGTATTTTATTGCAGAAATTTGCGAATAATCCATTTTAAATTTATCATTTGAATACAAATTAGTTTTAAAATTCATGATAACTAGATATAGATGCAAAGTGCCAGCGTCCTGGCCTAGGGGTAGCTTCTCCGTCATCTGGGTGTCCCGGGTTCGAGTCCTGGTTCGGGCATGGTTGTTCTTTACCTTGTGTTCTATCGGTGAGGTGTGTGAACCAGCCCTCCTGTAAAAAGGGGTTGTGCAAGCGAATGTGTGAGTCCTCTTCATATGAGCTAGAAGTCAGACTTCTGCCCTCGGGTGCTCAGGGGGCCTTTACCATCAGAAGCTATTGCTCCCCACAAAACTAGGCTTAAAATCGCCGATGTCGTCAGCGGTCTGGTCTACGGCAAGTGTATAAGTAACAGATGCAAAGCAACGTTGATTTGTCTAGTTAATTAAGGCGTTTAAATGGAATGAATTGTGCAGCTCTGTTTTTATGTATTATATAAAGTACTTGACGCCATTTAATACGAATATGCTAAATTTCCACAAATCATTGTGAAGCAGCTTTATTAGGCTAAGCATAGTTTTATTGCAGTTGATTTCGAGTCGATTGATTCGACTGAGATGTGTATTTTGACGGCTTTGAGATCAATCTACTGCAGAAAAAAATGTTAATGCGAAGATGTCCCAGAGGTTCATTTCGGATATTCTCCCTAGTTCTCCAATGTTGAAGATGCAAGTCAGACTTCTTTACAAACCTGAAAGATACTTCATTCTCCATTGCCTGCAACATTCCCTCCCCCTCGCCAGCCGGCTGGCCCACCTTCCTACATCTCTTTCCCAGCACACCCTTTCCTCCATTTCGATTTATCTTTCGAAAAGATGCCCTTCCCTAATCAAACTCCCGTCTAGACACTTGTACGAAGCAGATATATTTTGCGTTCTCATATAGATACGACCGAATCTAATATTAATTGCTAGAACATTTATAGATCGTGTTATTATATATTGATATTTTGCTTATTTTGGACCGAAATGACCTGGTATTTTCTTTCATTACTCTAAAAATAAGCGCCTACATCCTTTTCGACTATTCCGCAGATGCCCGATTCGTTTGCCCATCTTCGTCTGATCATAAAGAAGCTCAACTTAGCACCTTAACATTGGAGTGAGAAAATATTCTTCAATGCCCCTTACTGGAACATACCTTACTTCGATATTAGACGACAAGACCCAACGTATATTGATAACTAAGGATTCTAAATTTCTTCATGAAGTGGAAAATGACAGAGCATTGTTACACATAAGGCTCATTAAAAGGAGGCGAATTAAGGTTGATTTAGTCTAGCTAATATGGTTGAAAGACTAGCTTTAAATTTACGTGCATCTTGTAAAAGAAAACCAGATCTATTTTTATCATTTTTGGCTAATGTATATATTATTGAATATTTTAGTGAAAGACATTGGTTCCCCGGTTTTAACGCTAAACCTGCTGTAACTGTTTTAGCAAACGCTTTGCGTTTGGCAGTTTGTGTATGAAGCGTCGGTGCATTTAATGCTACAGAATGAAAGATTCAAACTTGTTTAAACGATCCGAAGCCGTAGATAACAGTTCGAATTTGGTTTTATGCTTAATTAATGCCTTTGAATCTATAATCGTTTTGCAACTTTTTACGACTAAGAAAAGATCTGAACACATTACTTGAATTTCAGAATAATGTAATTCTCCACAACATAATTTTCCAATAACTTTAGATTTTTCGAAATGCATGCTATAACAAATATTCATGCTTCTATTAAAACATTGATGTTTAAGTGATTAGTTTCGATTTCAAAATTTTAATGTCTTAACCCTCTTTATAATACAAGTCATTAGGACTGTTACGGGACATTAAATAAACTGATAATTACTATATCCTGATTAAAAGGTTTAATGGTGGTTGGCAAACTACTCACAAAATACAGCATAGAAAATATTCGAAACTTAACAGGTTTAATACAAAATGTACCGATCAAAGCTGATGAGCAACGGATGCACTAGACTATCCTCTTCAGAAATCAGGAGAGTCATCTCCAGAGGTTCAGATTTGGAATGGTCACAGTCAACCTTCGAAGGAAAGTTGTGACGAACGATTCTTCATACGAGAAGGTTGATAAAGCTCACGAATTAGCTGCATATTCCAAAAAGATGTCTGTTCTAGGTCTTGTTAAGCCAGAGACGGAGAAGTTTCACATTTCCTGAAATAAATTTGTATGATTATTAAAACATTCGTTAAATCCGGATGGTCATTTCAATAAGAAAATATCAAAACATTGCCCTTTATTCGGAAAATAAGTACTGCATAGTAAAACTTTAAACATTTGTCACTGAAAATCTATTCTCTAACTGAATAAAATATTTCATGCAAAGGACCATTTCCAAATTTAGATTAAAAAATTTTTTCAAATACCAATATCCAATTTCGATCTCATACCCGTGTTCTCCAGATTTAAATAGCTTACGTTCTTAACATTTTGTAATTTTGAGTGAACGATATACAAGTTTTAAGCAACTGAAAATTAAGTTTTAAACTTAAATAAGAATTTCCGTTTTTGAATACATCAATAACGAATCTTGAAAAATAATTCCTACGACATTAAAATAACCAACGAACAAGGAAATTCATTTTAAAAATAAAGCATATTTTATGTTTAATTTTTTATACATAAGTTAAGAATTTTTTTTAAAGAAATTTATTAAAGTTTTGATACCAATTGAAGAAACAAGATCTAAAGCATCACTACTCGAATAGTTTAATATAAAGACAAATTAAAACTTTTAGAATGGCACATTTCCACATTCCAAGCGCTATCTCGATTTCTCAAAAGGATTCTCTATCAGGAATTAAAAGTATTAAAATGCTATATATAGAGGGGTGTCTTTCGACATTGCTTTATTTTTTTAAAAATAATGCGAAGGTAACACAGTAGATTCATAGGTGTAGATCAACACACAATAGACTACTCCAATAACATTTTTAACGAATGTCGTTTGGGACAAATAGGCAAGGAGTTATATCAGCAAATATTATCAGTTTTTGTAAAAGCACAGAAAATGCAAAGTAGAAGTTTTATATTGGATGAATTACATGCATAAAGCACTGAAATAAAATACAAAAACGATTTCCTTAGGTTAGCTAGTGTAATGCCCGATTCCCACAGGCCATTTTTAAAAGGGAACAAATGTTTAAACTTACCGCAATTTTTATTTAATATGCCTTATAGTAAAAAGAAAAAGTATTAAGAAATGCTTTAAAATGTTTGGTTGGTGAAAATTTGAATATGCAAATTAACATCACGTTTCTAGAAAATAAGCATCCGACTATTCTTCAACTACTCTATAGCTTGTTTTATTAATATTAACTAAATATATCCAAAGATATTTTTTTTATCATTTTAATCAATATGCCTCGAAAATGCCATTTAAAATTAAATGTGTGAATCGGATTTTGAATTTTTTCAATACTAATGACGATAAAAAAAATTAGTTTGAGAAAACCTGCCGTATTGACGATTAAACTGAAAACTTAAAGTATTAATGAAGTGATTTATTTGCTATATTTGCAAATATTAAAAACGGAATTTTATATCTAGTAACGTTGAAACTATCTAAAATTTTATATCTAGGACTTCCGATATGCAAAATTCGGACAAAATTAGGGAGTGCAATTGTAAAATAAAGATTATGCAAATACAAATTTGTAAATAGCCTTTCGCGAGAATGATAAGCAACCACAAAACTATTTCAAATGAAAATTTACTGTTTTATAAAATAAAGTCAACGAAATATTTTACTTACAATTGGATAGAGATTCGTGCTTTTCACAGTTTAAGCCTGCATTTCTCTTTCAAATGACTTGAAAGACTCTGCTGATGTCCAAAGTGTTTTCATCGTAGCACTCGCATCTTCCGACAGCCCATAGAAATCTAAACACTTCGATCAGCAATTTAAATCAAGAAATATATCTGTGCAATCATGCAGTAGTTGAAAGCATTGACCGGCTACACCGGCACTCAGCGCAAATCAGACACCTGTAAAGACAGAAGTATTTCATCTAAGCCAATTCTCAATATACAAAACTGACAAATGCACGAATCGACTCAATACCAAATGGAATTAAATACAGAAGTAAATAAAAGTGCATAAGAAATATACGGTTTTGAATAAAATTTAGTTCTGCTCTTTTTTGGAGATTTGAAAGTGGTGATATTACCAAGTTCAGTATTAGCAAGCTTACTGTGATGTTTACATGCTTATTTGAATCTGCTACCCATGTAATTCTAATCGATCTACAGCAAGGGTTCCCATATTTTTAAATACGATTCACCTTTAGAAAGCCTAAATACAGACACTCATCTTCTGAGAAATGAATTTTTTCAGCGATTAACAGCATTCTTTTCCCAGATGTTTGATGGGCTAACGAGGAACCGAGAAACAGAAATATGAATGTTTATGCATAAACAGCAAACTGCTTCGAAGTTGCTGCGTACTTAAAATAAACATTTACAAAGTAGAGGATTTTCTGATTAAATGGACAGTGAATATTGCATGAAAATCTAAACTTCAGAGAAGTTGCAGATTTAGGCAATAAGCAACGCGGCAGTTACGTACAAAAGTCAGGTTCCTTATATACGTTATCCGCAAGTTGGAAAGACGTTCGTAATTTTTTTGTCAATCAGCATCAGTTTATCTGCATATTGTACTACTTTTGTCGCGTCGCTGCCATATGGCTAGAAGATTCTAAGCCCCATCCTTTTATTCAGGTTGTAAAAAGACGCACACGCTCAAAATTTTATTGCCACCCACCAAAAATTAGCTCGCGACCAACCAGTGATTCGACAGTTTGCGGAAATATAGTTTATAGTAAGCTAAATGGATGGGGAATTAAGGCTTGCTTGAAATGTGCAGCTATTGGTACGATATAAATCACGCTAGCAAACTTTGGTTTCTTTCAACTGTTGACACAAAATTATTAACAGGCGAGAGAAACCAAAAACCATTGATTTAAAGCCGAATGAAAGCTCGCTTACTTAAAGTAAACTAATATCTTCTCATATTGATAGATGCGAGAGAAGTTAACATTTTATCATCAAACAGCAATGTTCTTAATCAGAGGAGAAATGTCTGCCAGGTGGCAGATACCTTCCTATTCGTATATGTAATACATAACTCGGGTAAATGCAGAGCCGTCAAGATTTGCATTATAAACAGGAAAAAAATTTGGTTTCGCTGAGTCTGTTTTTCTTAAGTTGTTCTCCTGGTTTTCCCTTTCATCGCATAATGTATGAGGATAAAGATCGTTTAAGACTAGTTTTATATTTACAAACAGATAACTCCTAGATGCACAAGTATTGAATACAACAATTACCAAAAATACAGAATTTGTACTTTTAACATTAATAGAAAAGGGAACTTTGAAGACTAAGAAATTACACTTAGAATATCAAGTGAGCTAAAATTCTCATGATTATTTGAATAGTGTAGGGTTAAGTTTCATTCACAAGAAATTCTATGAAAAGATATTGGTTGAAAAGTTCTGAAATTGCTTTTGAATTCCATTTCTACCAATAAGTTACCAATTTCGCAATTATTGGATAAGCGTGAATTTACTCAAAACCCGCTAGAGCGGCAACATGCTTCTAATTGCTTTCGTAAATTGAACCAAGGCTGAAGAAATCTCAAAAACGTAATAAATATGGGTTTAAAACAGAATCCTAGTTCTCTTTTCCCAACTTCAGATCTTCTAGAAATTTGTTTATTTCACAGAGACTTTTTGAAAATTAATAAAGCAAAATGATAATTTTTTAATAGAATAAAGTTTAATAGAATAATATAGGTGAATAATCCAAGTAGTTTTCATTTGCATCCAGAGATATTAAAACCTTGCGCCGTTTTGTTGCTAAACCGTGGCGTTTTAAATTGGGCAAGGCATATCGAAATAGCTTCCACAACTCGCTAAAAATATCAAGACTCTTATGGTTCGCAATGTGTACACGATATCTAAACTTCTCCATTCATATATCGATTTTTTACCTAGTTAAATGAAATGTAGTCATTAATTGCAAACTGATTCCTTACTTTATTACTATTCTGATAGTCTTAAGGAAATTGCTTTTTAAATAATAAAATTACGCAGCTCTTAACCAGGCAATTTAAAATGAAATCCAACAGATTGAAGAATCTGTCCATTTTTGTACCAAAGAATTGGCCAAGCGTAAATTAGAATTAGATCTTTTTTTATATAAAAGTGAAATTTAAGTATTCTCTTTGGAAATTCTTTAAATCATTTTAAAGTGTCCAAATTTTAAAGGAATTATAATTTCCTAATATTTTAAAGGAAAACACATGGTTAAGTTTGATAATTTCTTAAGTTTCAATTCCTTAATTTAAATTAGAGGTATCATTTTCTTACGGTTACAAAATTAAAGAATTAAACTTTAATTTCTAATCTAAGACACCATAGCTTTAGGACTGAATTGTCTTCATAATACAAGCACAAGACAATCTTCATAACATGATCACAAAAATATTGTCAACAATACAGAACTATTCACAAATAAATCTAGATAAGTTAGGATGGAAAATCTTTCGTTAAAGAAATAGACGCGACTAATAAATGCGAATGCCCTGGCGCTTTATACAAAAAATTCCGGAAATATTTAAAATTAGGTAAATATTCCTATCTGCAAACAAGAAAGTTTGTATTCGTCATGATTTGTTCTAAATTTTTAAAGTTAAAATATACTGAAAGTAGGAAGTTGAAAGCGAGTTCGAGCAGATGACCTGCTGGTCCGCAGGCTAATAATTACCCATTCGAATACAGCACTGAGTATAGTCCGTTTTAGAATGTGGCCATAGGCAAAAGGCTAAAAATTAAATAAAATATTTACAAACTTAGTGTAAGAATTAGAAAAACGTACTGAAGTAAAGTTAATATCACAGAATCTTATCCTTTTACACTGGCATAAAAAGGTTAAGAAAAACTGAAGCTTGGATTAAATTATCAATTATATAATTTTTAAAACATTTAATCGGCACCTACTACTGTAGTTACTACTACATTTTGCAGTTTTGGCAATCTGAACTTTAAAGCATTTTGAACAATATTTCCACCATGTACACCATAATTTACAGATATGACAGCAAATTATGCATGCAAACTTGACATTCTTTATTATACTGCTTTTTAAATCCCAACACAATAAAACACCAACGCACTTGTTTCACCTTAAAGTATGAAATTATTATGAAGTTTATTCAGCATGCGTGTCTGTCTTTGTATTAAAGACATTAAGTTTGCATAAAACTAAGATTTCACTTTAATTGATATATTAAAAGAATTCCGACCCCCAAAATCGTTTAGAATTGTCGTCCTGTAATGCATCAATTTTTCACTTCACAAATATGCACGGCGTTACAACAGCATGCCATTTTTTTAATTCCTAGTTCAGCAAAATTACCAAATTTACAAATCAATTTAAAATAGTTTCAGAACTTGCACAAAAATATATATAAACATGCAATAAATACTTCGAATTCGAACTTCTAAGCAATAAAATAATTAATATTATCATTACTGAGATAAACAAATTATTCACTTTAACATTGAATTGATACTTATTTAACTGAAAAAGAAATCAAACAAGTTCATGTTGAAAATGAACACAAAAATATTACTTACGAAATCCAAATCCATTTCCTTCACAAGATGCAATCCTTTGAGGTATTCAAGTGATAAGGCAGCTCAAGCTTGCTTTAAAGCATACTTGTTTCCGAAGCAGTTATTTCGTTTTGCATTTTTTTTTCTTGACCATTAATTACGTACTACTTCACACATTCGTTCAACAATTCGCCAAAAAAATTATTTCACCTGATCCCCTTGAATAACGAAAAGGCAAAAACAATCGGCTTGCATATTCCGTGCTTTTATAGCAGAGAAATGACTAATCCTGAGATATTGATGCTTCCCCTGACTTCTCCCGAACGGCCTGTTTCCATGGGTCTAATTTCAGAACAATACGGTGTTATGCTCTTTTTCCTTTTAGTCACTTTCGCTTATAAAAATACTGAATAAAGCTTTGAATCCAAACGAGTATTATAGTTCGATTATTTCGATTATTTAGCTAAATCAAGCATTTTAAGCTCTTTCTCAGTCTTTCCTAACATCTAATTCCCTTTCGATTACAGAAGGATTCCACGACATCGTGAACTCGCAAACTGCAGAACCCTCAATAAAAAAAATAAACCGGCCAGTTAAAAAATGAGAATGCAGTGAATTCTCATTAATCTATAATATTAAACTGAAATAACTTTTTTATCGTTTGATTCGTATCATATTTTATAGAATTAATCATGAAAATAGAATTTCATGATAATTATATAAACTTAATCCTACAAATTGTAATGAAAGGGCCAGGAAAATAAAATATTATGGATAATCTTTCCAAAATGTCTTAATGATTTTATGATTTCAAGCAGCATAATAACATAACCCAGTTTTTTTTTAATTAATTAAATTCTCCTTTCCTTGAAAATTATCTCCAATTTTCGTATCACAGCTTTCAGCTCTAGGAGTCTTTGGTCGTTTTTCAGTTGCTGAAGACGCCTTCGGTAGAGATAATGTTTCATTTTCAACACATACATATCAATTTTTAGAAATGAAAATTAAATCTGGAATTGAATATGACGATTAGAAAAACATAGCAAAAGATGAAAGTAACATTAAATGATTTCTTTAATGTGTATCATCTCTCACTATTCGCATTCATAACAGTATTTAGTAAGGCTCTGGGGAATTATTTTAAATTTTTAATATTTATTAAAAATAAGATTACTTGTCCAGAAATTTTCGGAAATCGCATTAAGAGAATGATTGAAATTAGATAGTTTTTCTGAAAATAAAAAAAGCTTAAATGTTGATAAAAATTTCTTATGGCTTTAATGAATGAATATATCAAATTTTCTATGAGAGTATTTGGTATAATTCTGTTTCTCATAGAAATATACTATGAGAGAATTTTAGAATCCATTTAGAAATCTTAAATTTTTGTAGAAATTACGTCGCTCTTCCACCCTCCAGAAAATTTTTACCGAATTAAAGTTTATGATGTAAATATAAAAAATCTTAACCTGAAATAAATCTTGTATGCACAAGCAAAAGAAGTTTTTTTAATTCTTTCCTGTATTAAATTATTCTAGGAAGTACTAATAAAAATAAGGAAGAACGTAAGAACGTAGAAAATTGATACGTGTTAAAATGTTTAAGGTTTTCGCTGCCACGGTTAACGTCTGTGATTCGGTTCCTCTAATTAGATAGTAGGAATAAACTAATTGGATAGTAAGTGTGTGAATCACAGGTGAGCTAAGCAGTGTTAAAATTCTTAATGCGTTCCCTGCCATGATTAATACCTTTGATTTGCTCCATCTAATTGGATAGTAGGGGTGTGAATCACAGGTGAGTTAAGCAGTGTTAAAATTCTTAATGCGTTCCCTGCCATGATTAATACCTTTGATTTGCTCCATCTAATTGGATAGTAGGTATGTGAATCACAGGTGAGTTAAGAAGTGTTAAAATTCTTAATGCGTTCCCTGCCATGATTAATAACTTTGATTTGGTCCATCTAATTGGATAGGACGTGTATGAATCACAGGTGAGTTATGCAGCTTTAAAATTCTTAAAGCGTTCCCTGCCATGATTAACACTTTTCATTTGGCTCATCTGTAGTCTGTGTATTTACTATAGGCGGTTCAAGGTCACATTTTCTACCGTGTTACTGGTACAGACAACCAATAACGAGGTAGAAAGTGTGACCTTGAACCGCCTATAGAAAATAGACTATAGATAGTATATGTGTGAATCAGACGACAATTGTCTTGTTAAAAATGAAAATGAATTGCAATATAGACAATTCATTGCATTATAATTTTAATTAATCTTACGAATCGTCTTTTTTATAGCACTGTGTCTTTAGTTTATGATCACTATTATTAACAGAGTCTGACGTTTTTGTCAATAATAATGAAATCAAAAACTAAAGACACAGTTCATTCAAGACAGTGCATCTTATTAACGTTTTTTTTTAATTTTGATTTTTAATAGATACCTGAAGAATGGTAAGAAGATTTAGATTAATTTTTCGGTAAAATTCAACTTAAAACTATAAAAAATATCTTTTTTTCCATAGCAATAAGGAAGTTCTTGTATTAGCTGAATAATTTTGTATCGAATTACTTTTCCGAGCTCAAAGGGTTAAATCTTCTAATTGCGGGTTAAATTATAAACGTTTTACAATGCCAAACGAAAAAAAAAGGGGGGGGGAGTCGATTTACAGTGGCTCAAACAATTGAGAATACACCTTACTTTTACTCGATAAATCCGCCTTTCATCATAAACAGTACATTACCGAGAAATGCAACATGTTTTTCTTCTTACACATAACAAATGGTTTAATTTAAAGTAAAATTAAAGAACAATCAATGAAAAATTTCTAAATTGAAAAGCTTCAGAAGCAATTTAAATAAACATATGCTGATTTGCTAACACCTACATAATAAATTAAAAAGTTAATTAATTGTGCACTGATGATTTCCGGAATGCAAGGCAAATTTGTTAAATCACTTATTGACGAAAACTGAAGTAAAGAAATTAAAAAATTATATTTTCAACTTTTCAGTCTTTAATACATTTTAAATTTCGTTTTACTAATTAATAACTAATTCATCTTACTATTTAATATTTCAAACTATTATTTACAAATACAAAATTGGATGATTCTTCTCATACAGAATTTATTTATTTAAAATAATCTATTGATAATTAAGGACTAAATTATTAAAATATAGTATTGTTATCCGGTATAAAAAAAAGCTGAGTTAAAAATATATATTAAATCCAATTTATAAAGAAGAAATTTACAAAATATGAAAGGAATTAAAGAAAAAAAAAGAATTTTTTTAAAAAATCAATTTTTAAGCAAAAATATCGAATATTTCTCTCAATATTATCAAGTTTCATACAGTCTTAAGTCTAAAATTGTTTGAATATTTTCCCGTTGCATTTTTTTTTTCGTTAAAAAGCTATATTAATTTTTATATTTTGCATAATATACGTTTTAATGTTATTTTACGACTTTAAATAATGTTATGCATCATATTCTAAATTTGATATAATCTCATTACGAAGAACTTCAGTGCAATCTAATGCTGAAATTTTTTATTCAAATTAGTTGTATTAATTTTTCACTATGTCCTGGGAGTTATTGAATTACAAAAATGTAATGTGTTCGTTTATAAAGATTATACAGTTATTTTAATGCTTCATATGGCAACGGATATTAAAAATTTCATGCATTTAAGAGCCAAACCCCTGTATTTAGAGATTAAACTGAAATATTACTTATTTCTTAGTTCAAATACTAAGCAATATAATTTTAAAATTATTTGCGAAATGTTGAAAAAATGATTTAAAAGAAAATGTTTGCTTTATATCTCTTTTTAACCAAAAGAAAAAACTTTTTTTTTTCAATTTTCAAAACAATTCTAGAACTTATCTTGCATATTTTTGTTTCATAAATTTTTTTCAATCAGTTTTATGCAAAAGTCAAAACTATCAACATTTTATAACATTTTTCAATAAACTTATCCTGCATATAGTCACACATCTCAAACAATGTTGTATAAACCCACAATAATTACAACTAATGAAAACTAAAACAAATTTATTCATTAAAAAATTAATGTTTCAATATTTTCCATGTCAAATATTTTAAAAAGGAAACAGCTAATATTCAAGTTTTAAAAAAGACTGGAGTTTTACTGGTAAACCAATTCTCTGGACACCTTCCGGAATCCACTGCTTGTTTCTACAGAGGCTCTTTCGTATGGAAATCCTGCAATAATGCTTCAGTGATCGTGGCTCAACAACTGCATGGAACTCACAAACAGCTTCAGAATAAAACTTGTAAAGATTAACAATCTCATTCGAGTTTAATATATTTTTGAAAATATCATTGATTTCTTCACTACTCAAATGAGCATCAGGTACTGAATTCCACACCAAACGCAAGGCTTCAGACGCGGCAGTATTGGTTTCAAAAATGTTCTGGTGAATCCAAAACAATTGCAGCAGCAGACTAGTTCTTTGTCGAGTTCTCCAACTCATCCTTCTCTTTTCTCTCAAATTTCTTGAAAATTGTTGTCTGCTCCTGAAAATGAAAAGAATCTTATTAAAAGTCAGAACTTAACAATATTTGTAAATATCAACCTTTGGCGATCAACTGGTGGTATTCCTAGAGTTGCCCTGCTTCGTACTCCATCAGGACCTGCCAAAAGAGCCATTAACAGACTCATTGCACTACCGG
Source organism: Argiope bruennichi (assembly GCF_947563725.1). Lineage (NCBI taxonomy): Eukaryota > Metazoa > Arthropoda > Arachnida > Araneae > Araneidae > Argiope > Argiope bruennichi. The sequence goes on from NC_079160.1 coordinate 26,917,854, forward strand.
TGCCGACATGCCGCGCCCCGGAGGATGGTGATTCACCTGAACGCCAACAGATGGCGCAATGAACAATCCAGAACTTTGAACTCTTGTTTATGTTCAGGGACTAGGCATTCGTAGGGGATGCTTGGAGGAAACGGGTGCTTCCTGTAAACGCGCTACAAAATGTGTAGTTTAAACCTGTATACAAAAAATCTATTCGCTGTAATAAATATCGAGACGTGGATGAGGTGAGTCATTCCTTTATTTATTACCATAATCCTTAATTAAATCAACAACTGGTTCACTGGAAAAATTATCTGTGTTTAATTCCAGTTAAATTCTTATGCTTAAATTGATATTCATAACCCCTCACCAAAAAATATTTTTAAGAATCAAATTGTTATAGACATCAAAACTGTCTTGTTTTAGTCATTATATCCGTTCAGTCCATTATTTATATAAAATACTTTACAAGAGTCAAACTCCATAACTTCATAGTGCTATTGAAAACACTGTTCAATTCTTCGTACAAACTTATTCTCTTACTTACTTAGTATTTACTTCCCTCTCTTATTGCTCATGTGATCTATTCAGATATCCCTTTTCGGTACTTACGTATTAACGCCACCGCAGCTACAGATTTGGCGGGTTTTGCGCTAATGTGCCAATAAAGAGCAATCCTGTTACGTATTAACGCCAACGCAGCTACAGATTTGGTGGCTTCTAAGTGCCGCCAATCACTTTCAAAATTCAACGCCACCGCGGCTGCAGATTAAGCTCTTTATTGGCGCATTAGCGCAAAAACCGCCAAATCTGTAGTTGCGGTGGCGTTAATACGCAAGTACCCTCCTTTCTTAGCTTTCAACAATAAAAGAAAAGCGCGACATTAAGTATTTGAATAAACAACAAAAACGGATTCGGTTTCAGTTCTACAATGGAAAATTCTATTACTGTCAAAAGATGTTGAAATAATTTCAAAATATTACCAAAATAGGGATCTAAGAATCTTGACCAATGACTGCCTTTTAATGTAGTCAATAACTAATATTTAACTTATGTTAATATGGGAGTCTATATAAAATAACTCTAAATAAATTTATAATAAATTTAATAATTAACTTAAAGTTATGAGAACTTTCATACGTTTTAAAATATAGTGGGCACCAAAGTTCATGATTGCTACAGAACTCATCTATCATAACTTTTGGTTTTCAAACATTAAGAATTCAAAATATTAAGATGGTAATTAAGATAGATGTACAATTTTGTATCTATAACAGCTTAATTTACCAAGGGACAAAATTTAATAAACTTGATAGATCTCGATAAATTCAGATATTTTTAAAAATTTAGATATCAAATGATATTTAGCCATCTCGCACACAATGATATGTGTAATTGTAATTACGATACTTTAGAAATTTAAATTTACAGTCAAAGGAATTAATTTAAATAAAAAAATCATTTGGTATGCTGGACTAAAATCTTGGGTATCCTTATCTTTTTATATATAGACTGAAATAGAGAAATAGAATGCGATGCAGTTAAGCAGCTAAAACACAAAAATGATCAAATGAGTTAAAATGAAACAAATTAAGATTTGTATCAGTGCCTGAAATGATATAACACTAAAAAATATGAATTAGCCTCTACAATGTTGATTGTATGAGGTGGGTGATTTTGAACAGCTAATAAAATTATTTCTGTGCTTTGTCACCTGAACGACCAGATTCAAAGCAAATACATTTTGAAGTTAAGAAATAAATGAAAGTTTTTTCAAGCATGATGATTTCTTTTTGAACCACTTATATAAAATTATTTAATGTATGGTGGTTAAATTTTTAAAACATTTAATGAAGAAAGCATTTTATATTGATTTATATATGTGGTTCAGGATATATATCACCATGCTTGAAATGGTAAATGCAACAGACACTTTTGATGACTAAGTGGCGTTGACAACTTAATAGTAGATGAGTAGAACTTGGTGAGTAGAAATGCTTGTAAAGTGATGACAGCTTAACATGTTTAAATGTCATCACAAGTTTCCACATCATAGACTAATCTATTCTTTTAGGGGTTACATTTACGCATTATATTATATGCATCGTCATTGCTAATTATATTGAATGAGTTACAGAACAGAATTATCAACGCTTCTAACCCTTTGCAGACGAATGTCATTTTTCAGCCACTATTCAAGTAGGCGCATCATTTTAACAATTTGTTTATTTATTTTTTAAATTTTAATTTTTAAAAATACGTACAGAAGGTTAAAATGATGTAGATACATTTTTCAGGGAAACTCAACTTAAAGCAGTTGTATGTATTTATTTTTTTGAGTAATAAATAGATCCATGTATTAAGTGAATAATTATGCATCGAATTATCTTTCCGACTACAAAGGATTAATCCCTTCGTATACAATGACGTGTCTGATTCGAGCATCGAATTACTGAATTTTTAACTTTAAATCCACAATTAAGTGAAAGTATTAAATAATTTAAATTGCAAACATCAGAAACGACACATCTCATAGTATTATAGGAATATATAGTATTATATATTCCTATAATACTATGAGTATATAGTATTATAGGAATTAAAATAACAATAAATATTCCAGACAGGATGTATCATCTAATTAGCAAGTTAAGTAAATTCGTAAATTAAGGGGTTAAGAATATAAGAAATGGCATATCCAAAGCTTCTTGGAGAAAATGGGTTTCTCATATTGATGTGCTTTGTATAAGGAAAGAAAATATATAAAACTTTTCTAGCTACTAAGAAAAAAAAAAATCTGATTTTTGAGAAAATATTTACATTCTATATATAAAGGTTATTATGCTTTTTCAAATATAATCAATCAAAACCCAATTATTAATTTGTGATTATCCTATGTTGTTTCTGTTGTTGCTCAATTCCATGTGGAGCACGATATATAATTTGAACAAGATCAACGACCCTTTTACTGTCTGACAACAGAGACTGCAGCTAGGAAGAAAAATGATTTCATTGTAAAAAAAAAAAAAAAAAAAAAAATTCAAGTTTCAAATTTGTATTTTATTTTTATCTTTATATACTTTGGATGTCCCGGTTGTGTTCTACTAGAGGCAATCAGCCAAAAAGTAAATACAATTTTATAAGGCTAATGTCAAAGTTATTTTGCATGCAGTGGGAAAATAATCTTCAGTTACATATGCCTGATGCGATACATCCGGCATAAGAGTAGAAGCAATTTCTGAAAATATTTTATTAATTTTTTTCAGATGAAAATATTTACAAAAATTTAATTTTAATGCTGATATACAGGTATATTTTCATCCATATATAATTATAAAACATTACAAGATTGCCAACATTTCAAGAGAATAATTATGACGATTTAGGAAAAATACTATCTTATCTATTTAGTAAAAAGGAAATAAAGAGTTTGAAATTTTGAACCTTTAGTCCGGAATACTGTAGCATTATAAAGTATTAGGCTCGATTCGCCCGTTCTTATATTATTCCAAAAATTTTGACAAGCAATGACTTGCAATTTTAAATACAGAAAACCAATTTAATATCATCGCAACGCATATGTGTATAAATACGGCAAATAAAAAATGAAAATTATTATATAAAAATAACATTTTAAACATGTTGAAATTAGAGAAAAACCACCGAGAATGTCTTCCGAAAATTTTTGCGCATACTCTTTAGAATTGATATTATACTAGAGGACTTCTTGCATTACACTGGCGTACAATAGTTAAAAAATATGAATCTTTGACGAGAATTTAGCATTTTTACGAATCTTTCGTGTAATCCTTGGCGAATTATTTGGTGATTAATCCCTGGCATGCAGTCAATAGTATTCGAAAATCGAATTTGTGTTCTTCCCAACTAATTGGAACAACAACAAAAAAATGGCACAAAACTACATTTGACATAGAACTATGGTTGTAGTCACAAAATCCCATACGAAATTTGATACATTTAAGTCATTCCGCCTTTGAGTTATCACGTTACATTTTTCTGAAAATACAGAATGACACATGGTCAATCCTTTATTGAATTTAGCTCAAAATTTTACACTACGGATATTAAATCTGTGTACACCGAATTTTATCCAGCTAATTTTTCGTTGTTTAATATCTTATGTTTGTATCTATCGAACAGCCAGGCAAGCAGACTTCTTCTGAACAAATTCTGCTCAAAACTTGATAGAAGGCTACAAATTTTGCGTAAAGACCGTATACCAAATTTCGTCTATTCAGTTCAAAGTGTTTCTGAGTTATCTTTGTTACAGACACAGGCAGAAGGACATTTCCGCAAAACGTGATTTCTCGTACCATGGAACTCCAAACGCGCAGATTTGTCAAAAGTTCGAATTTTTTGTCGATTATTTTACTTTCTCTATACTACGTTCACGAAAAAGTAAAAATACAAATATTAATATCACTAAAATGCTAATGTTTTGAATTCTAAAGTGGTGTGGAAATAGTTCTCTTGCTTCTGGAGGAAAACTTGAATATTTCCATTAATTTTTTTAAATAAAAATGGGATAAACATTTTGAAATACCATTTCTAAATGAAATACCATTTCTAAATTCCATTCTTATTCAAGAGATACTCTAGAGACAACGGCCTACATTGTAAAGCATTTTGAACGATTTTTATATCAATCAACATCAACATTAATATGTTAATGTTGCGATTATGTCATATTTTCGTATCAAGAAAATATATTTAATACATATTAACTTAGTTTCAACTAAAGCAATTTCAGAAAAAGGGATTTGTAAATTGAATCATACTTACCAACTACGAAAATTTCTTAAAACTCTGCGTAGCAAATAATTATGTATGTTACTGCGGAAGCTAAGAGCGTCACTAAACTTTAAAACATCATTAACGTACAGGAGAGACGGATGTACAAGACATCGTTCTATGAAGAAATAACTCCATCGAATATGTTCTCGTTTCCGGCCTAACAGGTGGATTTGATAAAGCAAATTTCCAACACCATCAGGCCTTTCAAAGAAAAGCATCCAATTTCTAAAATTCAGTTTTCTGAAGCAATCATTCGCGAATTCCGAGTCGTTGAATCCAGGATGCATGCACTCTACGAAATAATTAATAATATAAGCTGGAACTTCAAACAAGGTTTTTGTTGCGAAATGTTTTAAAAACCATTTTAAAACTCTTATTTTATGATTAGTGTACTTGACAGCGTATTCGATCAATCGGTACAGAAGATTGTCATAAAATTCCTCTGCTATACATATTCTGGACATGAGAGGGAAAGAAGAATTGAACCATAAATTCTCATTCTGCAAGCACTCCTTTAAATTCCATTCTTTTCCTTTGGCCAAGTCCAAATGCAGATTGTAGAGAAGGTATCTGCTTTTTTCAAGAGTTTTCCGACATTTCTCTTCTGTGCTTATCACACCTCTTGATACAGTGTCTGTTGAGTTATTCGTAGAGTAATTCGGAAAAGTGGAAAATTTGGATATTTCTAAATCTAAGTAACAAATTGAATCTTGAACTATGTAACTGTATTGAACAATATCCGCCGGAACGCTTAATCGTTTCTCTCGATAATATCGCTTAAGAAAAAAATTCGTCATTGATATTGTTGAATTATTATTTACTGTTCTAGACTTAAAAACTGTTAGATACCTTCCCTCATCTCCTTCAATTGTGCTACAGTGAAATTATTCATATCATGCTATGTTTATACTTGGACACTCATTGGTCGCGCTAAGAAATCACGTGACTCCAACAAAACTTCATCAGCTATTTACTATAAAACCTAAAGGGCGCATGCGCTTTTAGGAAAGCATAAAACAGCGGCTAGCTATTGCACGCAATAGAAGGTCACGCCTACTTCAAGAAGTTCACGTGACCGCAATGGGACAATGGCAAATGATTGTCCCGATGAGACAACCATTTGCCATTGGGGCCACGTGATGCTCCTAAGGTAGGCGTGATCTTCTATTACACGCAATAATTTACCTCGTGTGAACGCTGCTTAAGAAGAAAGTGACAAATCTATCCCATCCACCAACCTTTTCGTTAAGTCTAAGCTTCGAGATTGGATGCTCCAGGTTTGAAACTTGATTCACCGTGCGTATGGGCGTAATGTACTTAAAAATGATACCGTGAATCAAATTTCTTTCCACAGATATGGCACGGAAGTTTGAAAAGTATGCCCAGAAAGCTGTCCTTATCATCTAGCCACAGTTCAGAATTACAAATCCATCCAAAATAGCCCTCGTGTTGCTTCAAAATAGGAACAATAATCTAACTTAATTTAATCCACAGTTCTATACAAATGAGTTTTCTCAACTTCGGAATGTCGACTGGGGATGAAAGTCTGTTTTAGTCATATGATCTGCAGTTCGTTTCAGTATATTGAGATTACCACTTTTCAACGATTCTACTTCGCCTAGAAGTGAAGCGCGGAAGGATAAGCACGTTTTCGAAATTCTTTTTCATTCTCTGATCTTGATTCCCACCTCTTTATATACTTTTTCCTTCTCCCCCCCCTCCCCCACTATATGTGAGTGTCTCTTTGTTTCTGTTCGCAGTATTTTATTGTAATTCAAAATTGATTATTGATTGCTTATATCGTTAGTTTAAAAGGGAAAAAAAAAAAAACTTTCAGAGCCTTTAAGAAAAATATTTTATATACTATCATTAAATGCGAGTAAAATTATTTATCTTTGCTGATCACAAAAATTTAATAACAAATAAAAAAAATTTTTAACCTAAAAAATTATTACTTTTTATAGTCTGTGTATTTTCTGTAGGTGGTTCAAGGTCACATTTTCTACCTCGTTATTGGTTGTCTGGTACCAGTAACGCGGTAGAAAATGTGACCTTGAACGGCGTACAGAAAGTACTCAGACTATAGTAAAAGAGAGCATTATAAAAATTTAATCCTTAACTGGGGACGTGTGGTCTGTGAGACCGCTAGCGATGGATTTTCTGTCACCCCTATTCTATTTTTAGCTCAATTGAATGAATTGACCCTGTAGCTTCCTGTTTTTCTTCCTGTTCCTGTTCTGAAAGTTCGCATTCAACTGATTTTGATATGTATGTTCAAACATAATTACTTTTTCTAGTGATAATTTATTTTGAAAATTTATAAAATATATTAATATACCAAGAGATACATATACAGAATTTATAGGTTGATTTTTATACTAGTTCTTAACCTGTATGTTTAAAATGCCCTAGAAAACCGTGCAATGAAAGTCACACAAGCCGATAAAAAAAAAAGGCCAATTTTACCCATAATCATTTTTTTAATTCTTCATATAATTGTTTAATTTTACATTATATTGTCTTTTATATACCTTCATATACTGTAAAAATAAATGTGATTTAAAAAGTAAAGAGTAATATGTTTTTCCAAGAATATTATTTATTGTAACATGTAATTTCAGAAGAAAATGTATGCTCCAACGCATTTACTTTTTTCAATGACAATACATTTTTAAAAATTTCTAAAACATATCTATATATCAAGAAAAATATCTGCAAAATATATTGGCAGTTTTTCATATTAATACATTCATTAGAAAATTTAATTTGAGTCTAAATGAAATGCGGTCTCGTAGACCGCACCTCCCCGGTTAAGTCATAAAATTTCACCTCCCCAGTTAAGGATTAAGAACAGAAATATTCCATATTTCATCATTATTTAAGGTTTAGATCTCTCACAGTAAATAAAAATTGCTCTAAAATATTTTATATTGTGCGTTAGTACTCCCCCCCCACGACTATATTACGAGTTACCTGCAGTTTCTACGTTTCCCAAGTTCGCGCATAATCCGAATTCACCTTATTGTTAAATGTAAATATCTCTTTCTTCCAACTTTCTTCTCACCCCTATTTTAACTAAATTAATACATCCTGATGCATGCGCAAAAGCGCGGAAAGTTTTAGAATCCGACAATGGCCAGTAATCTTTAGGTTACCGATTGCTCTAGTGCAAACAAGATCTGAGAAAGGAATGGGGAGCCCAGTTTCAAATAATGTAATGATAATATAAAGGCACCCGTTAATAAAAAATGTTTTGTAGAACCTAAGAGATTTTCGACACCAACTTTATATTTGAGAGTTTGAATCCCCATATTTCAGATATTCTCTGAATTGGAAAAATGCATTTTCGCAATTAATCTGTCTATTTGCAAATGCGATAACTCAAAAAATCTTTACGCTAGGCGGATAAAATTTTATATCCGAATGTTATATCATATTTAAAGATTTCTACCACATTTTTAGCGAAATGCATTCAGGAAAAATTTGTCTGTCTGTCTTAATATACGTGAATAGAATACAACTAACATTAAAATATTTAGAGTTAGGTGAATAGAATCTGGTATACAATTTTTCCATCTAAATTATAGAATTTTGCCAGATTTAAATTAAATCCGTCTAGGAGGTGGTCATCTGTTGGTCTGTATTTTAGCATGCAGGTAAACGCCACAACTCAAAAACGCAGTCTTCATTAAATGAAATTTACTTTGGCACCATGCTACTAAAATCGTAGCTCTATGAAAAGTTTTAATAGCCGGCGTCCTGGCATAAGGATAGCGCGTTCTTCCCCATGATCTGGACGTTCCGGGTTCGAGTCCCGGTTTGTGCATGGTTGTTCTTTCTGTTCTGTCTGTGAGATGTGTGAATGTGCCCTCCTGTAAAAAGGGGGGTTGTGCAAGCGAATGAGAGATGCGTGAGTAGTCAAGTCGTCCTCTTGGCCCTTGTTAGCTCTACTATAAAAACAAGAGGCACTCCCTCTTAGGCTTAAATCGGCTGTCTTCGAACAACGGGCTTGTCCGTGGGAAGTGCCATAAGAAACAACAACAACAATGTTTTAATTTAAATCGAAATCGATCGAAAAAAAGGCGTCTAAAATGAATATTCGGTTTTCTTCACTGTACTATAAAGTATAAAACGCTCATGAGTTGGACTCTGAAAACGGCAACTGCAAACATCGTGATGTTTCGGAATTCCGTGGTGTGGAATAAATGATCACGAGCACCTCCACATCATAATTTGGAATATCAATTATGATTTATAAGTTTCAGGCGAAAGATTAAAATTAATTGAACCAGTTTAGACGAGCACATAAAGCTCTAATGTCATGAAATTTCGTATAATGTGTACCGAATTTTATCTGTCTAGCTCTCTCTTCGTTTTGTAGTTATCGAACTAATTTATATTCAAACGGACGGACAAACTACCTCGGAACGGATTTCACTCAAAATCTAATAGAAATCTGGAAATGTGGCTGTAAGCCTCCGTACCAAATTTCATTCATCTTACTCAAGTTGATTTTAGTTATCTTTGTCATTGACAGACAGACTGACATTTTTAGAAAATAATTTTTAACTAATCAGGGAGACCTAACACGAGCAGATTCGTCAAAATCTCGAGTTCAAAATATTTGAAGGTTGCTGTAATTTCTCTTTACTTCGTATGCGAGAAATTATTAAAAAGCGAAAGCTTGTTTCAACTTTTATGACCTTTTCTGCATATTCTCGATTTTATTACATTTCTTAACATCTTTTTCGATTCTTTTATCGCATTTTCTACATAAGAAATGAATACAGATAGCAGACTTCAATCATAATACTAAACACTAAAATAAGCAGGAACTCTATTATAAAATGCGAATAAATTCTGAATTCAGGGTTTGATTCGAATCTAGTTAGGATGCATCTTCACGTCGCCAAGGATTCCAATAATACTAAATCGCCAATGAAGATAGCTGACCTGATAAACAATACTGTAAAATAGTTATTGTGAACCATTTTGATTTTCATTCTGACCTCTCTCTTGACATTGTTGGCTTTGTAAGCAAATGCGCTGAGTTACAATTCAGTCCAGATTTTATCTGAGCCAACCGAATCTTTCGTCAATATTAAAATATAATATCTTGATATATTGCGTTTATTCAGTATTCAATTTGAGTTAATGTTTTGTGACTCTTTATGTTAAGTATATTTTATCTAAACAAAAGTTATGTATTAAACTACATACTGGAATTCAATCTGGTAATGCTTATCAACAGAAAATCGGAATATTTCAGCTCTTGGAGTATTTAGTTGTTATTTTTGAATATACTGACTTGGCATAGCTGGCGCCCTTGGCGAATAGAAAAGATTCCATGAAATGCATTTATTCCAAAAAGTTAATGAATTCATAGCTCAATTATTTCAAGCAATTTGTCCTATAGCATTAATTTTATTCAAGTAAAATTAATTTTATATGCTAAGTCCAGATCATTGTGCTACACAATGCTTCAAAATAGCAGTAGATATACGATGGTTGAGACCATTTTGATGGTTGTAATAAAAATGAGTCCATAATTCTATCATCAGAAAAGTACATTTTTATCAAGTCTTATAATAGACTACTATAAAATAATCTAATATGCACCATGAAAAGCTTAAGCATAGCACAAATCAAAAAAGCATTATTGGATTCAAAAATGCGACCATAGCTTATTAATCCATTCCTGTGGCTCCATACCAGTATGGTGATTCAATTTGTTTTTTTGACGCAATCCGTATAGTTGAAATTCATCTCTTGTGTTATAAATATTTTATAATTATAAATGTTTTGTATAAAATCACTTAAATAATAACTGTGTCAAAAACATTACAACCAGGACTAAAGGAAAAAAATAAAGTATCCACATTTCAGAGAAATTACTTGCATTTGCAAAACAAATGTAAATACGAAATGTAAAAATTATGTTTTCTCATTTTGTTTGTTTATAAAAATAATTAAAAATCCAAAACCTCGCATGTAAATTTATCGTCATCACAAAGATTTAAAATGTTTCAACGAATCAAGCACGATAATACGACTCTTAGGGTCAGCTGGCCCCTTCCTTATCACGATAGATAAAAGTGATATTAAAAACTAATATCATCACAAAGTCGAACATATTTTGACAAAAAAAAAATCGAATTCCGATCATTCTTCGAGCAGTAAATGTAAAAGTTTTTGGTTAAGAAAGAATTATATACTTTTTTAAAAATAGAGAAGATTCAATTCATGAGACCTAAATTCTTCTTTCCATTAACATAAAATTATATAAGCTCCATAAGTATTAATTTTTCCTGAAAAAATTTAAAACCTGATTTATTTGGACAAAAAATATGAAAATATGATTATAAAAATTTTATAAAGTCATTCTAATTTCCTTCGGCGAATTATTAATATAAAATTAAAAATATAACTATTTTGAAAGAAATTTTGTCAAGGTGAGCAACATCATATTCTTCAACTTCAACTTTCACTTCGCAAACACTGGATCTGATTGGTCAAAATTCATGGAACGCCAGTTTCACAATTAAAGACGCCATTTTCAGTGAAAGTGTTGACTTGTGTGCATAAACATTGAGACTTTGCGCAGACTTTGAATTTCTCTTGATTTTGCTGATTGCTTAATAAAAACCATTTGATTTACATTATTTATCTGTGTCTAACATCTGATATAAGATATGTCTTGTTTTGGTTTGCTCTTAGATCTCGTTGCAGGTCCCGACATGATGGACTGGAACTGCTGCAGCGACGAGGAGGCGATGGACTGGGAGCCAGTGGACTGCGTGGAGGACATGGAGTGGGAGGAAGTCTCTCTTCCTCCACAGGTAAGTCCTCCCTTGCCTCCTAAGTCGAAGGAGAACTTACCTTTGAAGGCAAAAGTGCCAGCGCCTTTGAAGTTAAGCGCACCAAAGCAGAAGGAGCGTTTAACTTTAAAGACGAAAGTACCTCAGCCAACAAAGACAAAGGCTCCTGAGATGAAGGAGCAAGCTCCTGTTAGGAATGTTAAGAAAGCTTTGCGCAGGTTGTAGGACCAAAAATCGATGTATAATTGAATTTTAAGTGTTAAATGTTGCTCGAATAACAATTTTCTAAAATATCTCGATTGGCGATTCGATAAAAAGATTAAATTTGATAAAATATTACTGATTAATAAAATTTTGTCGAATAAAAAATTCTGAAAATATCCAATTATCACATAAATGAAATCGGTTTGTTTTCCGTTGTGAATAAAATTTGATTTGCAATAATCTACTGGCGTCTAATCAAATAAAATATATCTTATCTTTGCATTTTGTGCCGTATATGAACATTTAAAATTTCTTCTTATATATGTCCGTTGGTACTACAACAGATTTTCATTACAATGTCGTTACAAGCCAAATTATATTGTTGGCGTCATATGGTGTTAGTTTTTCAATTAGTTGATCGCCAAGTAAATCCTCAATTATCGAATATCGAGCTCAAAATGTTTTCTTAGTATATTTCTATTTTATAAACAGCAAAACTAACTGTATAGAAATGAAGTCTTGAAATGTTTTATGCATCTGATTGTTGTGCAGAGTAGCAATATCAAAAAAATGAAAAAAGACAATTATTACGATTTTATAACGAGCCGTAGTCGAAGGTTACATTTCAGTAATATCTGCTTGTTGTTTTCAATCATTAATTCAAATTTTTGTCTTACACAACTTATATCTTTTAAAAATACCTTGCACATGCGCCGTGAAATGTAGCAATTTTGGCATTAAATTTAGTTTCAAAGTAATTTTCAGTTTCTCCAGCAACTACTCTATGCAAAACCGCTGTAGTGTAAGATATTGTATCCGATAAAAAGAAAAGTAACCTTTTTTATTAATCTTTGTTTGCTTTTTTTTTCTTTTGAAATTTTGTGAAACTTTTAATCGTGATTACTTACGTTCAACTTGGCGTTCTTACTTGTCTTTTGGCGACGTATGAATTAACGGAAGAATAATAAAGATTTGAATAAGTGAAATTATGGAGCATTTTTTTGCACTCAACAAAGTTTTCAATTAAAATTATTTGCTATATTTGAAGCGATAAATAGCTTTGTATCTTCATTATAGTATCTTATTACTGAATGATTACTTGCTGACCTTCATTATAGCCCTGTCCTTGGGATAAATAAGCACAAAAATCCTTTACTCAATTGCAAAATACACTTAATATCAAAGAATAATTATTGAAATTTTCCCAAAAATAATGTGAGTACCTTATATTACTCTCTAGTTTTTCAGAAAATTCTAAATGGAGCATTTATTTTCAATACCACTTTAATTGGTTTGTTTCTCTTTCAAACTGGTCTAATATCGTCAATATATATAAACAGAGAAAATAGTTGCTATTTGCAGTTTTACCGTGTAAAACTATAATAAAGTTTCAAAACCGTTCAAAAAATGAACATCTAGCCTAAAACGATATAAAATATTCAACATATCATTGCAGTAGGTAATGAGATTTTCCTGATTGAATTATTAAAATTGTAGAGCAAGAGATTGCCCAAACATTAAAAAAAACGACATGCAGGATTTATATATATTGTTTATGAAAATCAAATATCAAACTACAGCAATTTTTATTTATCTATTCTTGTAGTGAATTTTATGAATAATTTTGAATCGCATATAATCATTAATGTAATAGCATAAAAAAATGCAAAGAGAATTTCTGTGCAAAGCTTTCTTTTCAAAAATAAATAAATATGTCCTTAAAATATCAAATAACGAAAATAAGAGTTTCAGATAGTTAAATTAAACTATTTTAAATAATTTATCTGTTTCAAAACATTATAAAATCAAACAAACATCTTTGCCATTTCATCATGTTAGAGATTTTTTATATAAGTTTCATTTGCGTACTCCTTTGCAGATATAGTTATTACCAAACAATATTAATAATCCTTAATATTAAAAATTACCATCTTTTTAAGATTAACACTGATTATTTTCAAAATAAAAAATTTAGTCGGAAATTACACTTATTCTTGTAAATTGCTTAATACAAAATATACATATAATATATTTTCTGAAGTGCATATTATAATATCTTTTCTTATTATACTTTCTTATATTTACTTATCTTAAAAAACTATTCGAAAAGTGTTCTATCTTTTTTGAGAAAACTCAAAGAACTCTGTAATTTACCTAAAATGTTTAGTAAATCTGTTGCAAAATACCAAAATTACAATCAATTATGTAGGCATATCTTGCAGCAGTCAATTTATACATTTAAAGACAGCTTCCTAATTTTAAAATTTGGCATTTAATTTGAAAGCAGACGTTTTGACTGCGTGTGCATCAATGCCACGCCATACGGCAAAATTTGACCTAACTGCAGAGAGTGTATTGGTGAATACATTCTATAGACTAACAAGAAAGCATTGGCGATTTTTTTTCTGTATTTAAACAATATTTAAAAATATATATATATCATTTGGCGATTTTTCGTTGACAGGTGATTATTGTAGAAATACCTTATTTTATCACGCATGCAAACGGTAAACCAGTTCAATAAACGGAAGAAGCACAAATACCTGAAATATAAAAGGAATTCTCCAAAGAAATAAATTTTTTGTTTTATAACTACTAAAGAATATTAAAATAAAATTAAAAAGATAATGAGTTTCAGAATCACCATTGGATACAAAATATATAAGAAAATTTTGAAGAAAAAAATACTGAAAAAAATATCTAAGCGTTAAATAAAATAATGACACAAAAAAAGTTTGCTGAATGTAAAATGGCTATAAATTAAAACAATATATAACATAAAAATATTTATCATTTATAGAAAATTAACTATGAGGATATTTCTTAAAAACCAATATAAGTTAATCGTTAACACATTCATCGCTGCTGGAGAAGTAGATTCAATCTTTTGAGAACTCAAATAACAACAGCGCTAGCTCTGTAAAATCTGTAAACGTAAAAAAGGAAGGAAACTATGTTCATTTAACAAACATATGTTATCATTATAAATATTGTTGTACTTTTCCCATTTGGATAGTGCAAATCATGCCAAGAAGATTTTACTGGCGAAAACATACAATATAAACGCAAAAAAAAAAAAATCTAATAATTCTATCGCTATATAGGTTATTATATTTGGTGTCGGTTGTATCATTTTTGGCGACATTATCACCTTCGCTGGCGAAATTGTGAAGTACGAAAATTTCATCTAATTCATCTATACTATCAAATATAACAAATTCATATGCAATGAAGTGTGCTGTAGTTATTTTTCTTAGGACGAGATCCCGTCATTGCGATGATTGAATTTGAATTATGGAAGGAACTAAAGAATACATTATCTAACGCGTTTTAAAAATGAAACAGTTTGCTCAGTTTCATTCATTATAAAGTGATTTTTTTTAGGAAATCAGTGAAAAATAAGCAGCTTAAAGCTCCTTTTTAGAATTGAGAAACAGGATATAGCGAATGAAATATTTAATAAAAACTGTTTGTTTCCTTTCGATTTTAATTCAAAACGTAGTATGAATGTGTATTCAAACAGACCTAAATTATATTTAAACATACTTGCAAACTTTTGCCAATTAGTATATAATTTTCGTAGAGTATATAGAATATTTCTGCTACAGTTTAATAATGAATTTCAATTCTGTAAGATGTGAATTAGGATACAGTCATACATTTTTGAGCCATAACTTACCAAATATGGCTTTCCGGTAAACTCTAACTCATACTTAAATAAAAAGAAAACTCAATACTTCTAAAAAAACAGAAGTAAACGTTTGGCGAGCATTTGAACCTTTGCCGATATTTTCTTAATCTTGTCAACAAGTCTTATGTGATCATTTTAAGTTTAAACCGTAGATCATTCCACTGGATTTACTCATAAAAGAATAAAAGTGAAGATATGCAAAAAGCCAAGAAGAAATATCTGAAAGTAAGATTTAAAAGTAATGTATAACATCATAGAAATATATTACCACAATGAATAAGAATGTCATTAATCATCAGAGATGTTACATTATACGAGGAGAAACGATTCACTGTAGACGCAAAATGAATTGTCATTGCAGAATAAATGAAAAATGACTTTAACTTAAAGTTAAGGGTTTAGCACATGAATTTAAAAAAATTTTCTATTTACAGTAAAGAAATTTCAAATTAAAAAAATTTTGAAATATAAATAAAAACAAATGTTTCTGAGTTCTAGAGAAACATCCATTTAGAATATTTTCGAAGCACGCATTTTTAATTTTCCAATGATTCATTGATGTTTAAAAAAAAAAAACTTTCTATGGGAAAAATGAGTTAATTAGATCATTTATATTCTAGTCGAGGAGCTAAATCATGTAATTGAAGCAAATCACCCATCCTACCCCAGCAAGAACAGTATTGAGCCGATTAGGAATTTAAATGCAAAAATATGTTGTGCAATCAACCATAACAAGATAACATGAAACTGCAAAAACAGAAAATTATAAGCAATCCACTTAACGGTTAAAAGTAAAACAAAAATACGCTAGCTAACCTATAAGATTTTTTATTTTAAAGTATAAAATATTAGTTATAAAATTCATTCAAAAAGTCACTTCAAACTAACAAAAAATACATCATTGATAAGAATATTTTTAATATATTTACAACAGCTGTAATAGATGCATTAGAAGGCAGTTTCAGTCATAATATCAAACCTTCCATAACTAAAGAAATAAAGATGAAAGTAAAAGTCCTAAACAGCTTTAGGGCAATAAAACCAATCCATCTCCTAACAATCGAAGCACCCAAAACCATGCCATAAAAAATTTTAGTCACTAGAGCTAAAGGTAATAATAAACAACCGGCTATGAGGTCGTATATGGATTTTTGGCAGAAGAACTAGGTTTCTTGAAAAATGAAGAGCCATTTTACTACAAATATATCGTTTGCACTTTAACTATCAAGCATGAGAAATACTTCCTTCAGTTTGCATCCTCAACATGTTGACGCCTGAATTCGCTGTTAATTAAAAAGTTTTTATTAGATTTTTTCAATAACGATTTTAATGATATTTCCGTCTTTCATTGGATGCAAATTACAAAAAAGGAAAAGAGCAAGAATCTAAATATTATTTTTCATTCAGGAAAAGAAGTAAAATATGAAGATGATTTATTATGGATTTTTTAAAAATGCTATAAACTCTGAATATTTTCTAACATTATTTATGAATTTATCATATAGAGAGGGCACATATTTTGCATATTAGCTTATTCATGTGTTAAAAAAAATTTACTCTTCTAAATATCTGGGCTACCATTTTTAGTAGATGTTTATCACTACCACATTCAATGTTTAATTTTAAGTGAAATATGAACAAAAAAATGTATAGCAGCAAGTAAGTGACTCCTCGTTTTCTTTTCCCTCTGAAATATTAGAATAAATGAAATTCAGGGGAGTAAAAAATATTTTTTTAACAGCTTTGGGATAATAATATCTTTTAAATTCATCAGAGCTTTTAAATGATATAAGTTGAAAAATTAAAATGAAACGAAACTGAAATTTCCCACAGCTCATTATTTTGATAATCACGATACCTTATGAAACTAAAACATATACATTCGTCAGTTACAGAAAAGATGAGCTGGTACTGTCCAAGGATTTAAAAAAAAATGGAAAAATATTTAATTAATAATTTTAAATTGTCCGTAATATATTCGGCCATTTATCATTAAAGCACATGTAAGCTGTTTCTAGGACATTTATTTGCAGTAAAAGTACTACCTACCACCTAATTTAGTAAATCTACCCGACAAAATAAAGAGAAATTGTGAAATGATATAAAATCCACCCTTATATGCATATCATAACACATCGCACAAATGAATGCAAATACAAAAATTAAAGGACTTTAAAGCAAATAGAACCTTAGCAAATAGTCTGAAAATCAGTTCAAATCAATTTTAAATATCTTGTCAAATTTTCTAAAATAAAGCATCTATTTTAAAAATCTAATCTTTCAATTGTTAATAATATTAAGAGCGATAGTAATGCCTGAACTTCCCTAATATGTGACTTAAATAAAACTTCCCGAATATGTGACTTAAATAAAGTGGCAGCTTTGGTCCACTCCCACTCACCAATGCATTCTTCGCGCCCCACCAGTGGCCGAGCGCCGAAGCTCTTCGAACTGGTAGGCAGAGTCCTCCGCTTTAGAAAGCGGTTCTCTGCCGGGCTGGCTGCTACGGGTTTTGCCTGGTTTCCCCGAGCTTCACACGAATGTGGGCCAGCTTCCCTTACAAGTCCTTCCAGGGAGGCACTTAGCGCACTTCGATCATACTCATTTGGCCTTTTCCCTTTCCAAATTAAATGTTGAAGAGACCAGAGCTTAGTTAAGCAGCGTTCACAAATTTCCCAGCTTAAGGTAAATTATAAGAATAGGTAATTAGTAATAAGTTTAGGTATTATAAGATTATTAATTTGTAAGTTACACGAGTGCGCTAGGTTCTTGTGGACGCGTTGATCCGCTTTCCCCTTTCACCATCAACGCAGGACAATTTGCTTATTGTTTACCCGAATGTGTGACCAGTAGATGGAACTCATTTTTAGGAATGCGCGAGGGAGGTTGATGTATTTTCAACCTCCCGGGGCTGTCCGGAAATGTAAAAATCGGTGTGTCAGCGGACAGCCTCGAGGGACTCTGGTAGCCGACCTCCAAGCGGTGTTCCTCGGGCAACGTTGTTTTAAATTCAACAGCGGCTGACGGGCTACCGAAATTTTAGAAAACTAATCGATTTCATTCTCTGAATTAAATTGATTTAATAATAAGGTATAATAAATATCGGCATTGCTAAACAATTCTATATGCAGAAATTATTAAGAAATTTTTGGTCACGGTGTTTATATTATAATATTTTAAAATCACCCATTCTCAAATCTTCACAAACACAAACTGTTTTTACTTTTAAAAACTTTTTGTTTTTGCCTTTTTATGATTTATTTCAAATTGTTGTATATATGCAATAATAATAATAAAGACAAATAAGAAGCAAAAGATCCCCATCTGATATCTTTCTTATAAAACAAAATTATACTATGAATATTTATATATTATCTACAAGGCTTACGAATGAACTTTAATATCCATTTGGTGTTCTTCAACTACTCTTTTATTGCAGTTTCTTTTTGTTTTTTGTCACATAGCAGAACCTTGGTATAAACGAAAGAGCAATAAATATGGCATCATGGATTTTTCGAAGAAGGGGCAATGCAGAGTCTTATTTTGTCGGCAGTAGAAATGAGTGAAAATGGCATTTAAAATCGAATGCATATACAACTTAGCACATGTATAGTGCAATTTTTAGTTAATGAAACTATTAATTAAGGAGGTGTAAGTGTTTCTGGTATACCCTAAAAATTAGTCATACATTTTAGAGCAAAATTCACTCCATCATGAAAGAATATCAATAATATTTAAGAATTTCAGTTATAATGATAAATTCTTGAATATCGCCTTCTCGAATGTTATTATCCCCTTCTCCTCGCTCGTTTAAATTGAGGACCTTGGGCAAAGCTGTGAATGCCAAGAAGGCTCTGACTTTTTAAATGTATTTTGCGCATCTTTTTTCGAACAGATTTAAAATCAAGATTTTAGTAACGAAATCACGTATGAAATTTTATTTACTCAGGTTATACAGTTTTTGGAATTATTGTATATGTATTCATGTGAAAGTGTAGATCAATGGACATCCTTTTCAAAGTTATGGTTCAAAAACTGTTAAAAATGTACACTTCAGATGAAAACTTTGAATGGCATTTCATAAACCTTGTCATGTTAAAGTTTTGAAGCTGCGTGCGTAGATGCATGATGAAGTACAGACGGATTTGATACAAAATTTGATATATCTATGTTCCAAATTTTCTTTGCTTAGCATTTTGTATTTTATAGTTATTATATTAATTTGTATTTTAATCCCCGGATAAACCGGTTTCCTCTGAATGGATTCATTCAAATTTTCATAAGAATATCTTCTCTCAAATCTATTAAATAGCTAATTCGTAAAGGAAGTAAAAGTACACACGTAGAATTTAAAATACGGAGATAAACACAGGCAAATAATGATTGATTAACCGAAAAGAACACAGAAACGATATAAAGGTAAAATATTTTGATTAGTGTAACATAGGCCCAAATTTGCATGTAGGAGATTGTGGATGGTATTGAAACCCAAACCATGAATTAATTGACATTATCTTTGATTCAAAATTTCAAATCAGATATAATTTGCTGATTCTATGTTCAAGCATCAACAAATATTACCTGCTCTTTAGTATCTTCCGCACTCAAAATAGCATTACAAGAATATTATTATTATTATATCATTATAAGAAATGGTAAAGTTATTTTATAAACACTCTATACCCAAGCAAAGATAAAATTTTAACATTTTCTTGAATTCCGGATATGCATTTTAAAATTCTTCAAAAATAATAAGTATCTTGTGACTATATTTACGTAAGAGAGGACATCCGAACACTTCTCTGGGAATTCCTGATTGTGGCTCACTTGTTGAATGGCTTTGCATATTCCTCTGACGCCCTGGTAATATGTAGTCCCGCCTTGAGTCAACTTATGTCCCAGGCAATATGTGTTCTCAGGCCCTCAATATGTGTTCTCGATTTGTTTGTGGCACACAAAACGAGTGATTTCAGATCGGTAAGTATGTAATTAATTAAAAAAACTAAAACATGTAGTAGAATAAACTAATTTAAAATCTGTGACATTAAGAAGAAAATCTTAGTTAATGCTTTCAGAAAATGATACAGACAGTATAAAAAAGAGTGTGACATTTTCTGTTCAGGTCGAACTCCTGATTTTTTTTCCACTGCTTTTAGGTGTTTAGGAAAAAATGAAAACACATGATACATACATATGTAAATATTTTAAGGAAATGGAAAGGAATAAATGTATTATTATTTCAAAGTGATTGTGCTCTTCATTGGTTTCTATTGTGCTCTTAGGAAAGCTCGTTGTAGGATTTTTTTTATTTTGTGCTGAAGAGCTGGGAAAGTAAACAAAATGACGTAATACATCATCTGGCTTCAGCTCGTTTTACTCACAGCATCCTTCTCCAAATATTGAAAAAAAAATTGCTATTTCATTATTTACTGATTTTAGAATAAATTATAAAAGGAACCAGTATATTTATATTAAATCTTTCAACCATTCTTCGTAAGTTAGTTATGGTCATCGGTCCTCAACGTAACTGTTTTAACTGATGGAATTCATTGGTATTTATGCACTGGTTATTATGCAGCCCTGGTATTTTCATCTCGCTGATAAATCAGTTTGACTAATAAGGCACGTTTACTTAGTGACAACGCCATCGACGGGAAAATTCTTGCAGAATCTTAAATTCCCAAGATCACAAAGTACAAGCAAATTACATATTAAAGTTTTCGATCGCAGCGCCAAAAAATAACATACATAAAGTAACACACATACACCAGCAAATTACAAAATAAAGTTTTCCCTGTCGGCGTTTTCTGGTATTGTTTTTTTTTTCTTGACAAATCGAAACCGCGTACTTTAATGTGTATGGTGGCCAAATATTGTTATATTTCGTCCAGTACATAACACGCTACAGGGCTCTGAAAACATCCTGCTATTTCTTGATCACCCTGTATAATTATACGAACAGGTATGCCTGTGATATAAAAAGGAAGTTGTTTTGAAAATGAAAGCAATGAATACAATAAATGAAAAGGCATTTAGTTTCTTATTTATAAAATGCTTCTAAAAATTTGCTTTGGTTAAAAAATATCGTCCTTTATTATCGTAATAATTAGAGACGATATAAAATTAAAATACCTCTATAATTCAGAAGACCATATTGTGAAATAAATGGAATAAAACGGTTTCCGTTAGTTGATGCTGGTTTATATTGACAATATTCTCATCAATGTAATTTATCAATACAGTTCCTATCTAATTCTCATGAAAATCAAACTATGGAATAAATACAAGTCAGAGATTTTTTTTGTTTAATTTCTTGGCTTGGCCGTCAAAAACTTACCACTATATTTGATACTGGATATAGGACAGGATAAAGGCGGGAAGGAGTGAAAAGATTCCAAAATTGGTTGTTTCTTGTTTAAATAAAATTTTATTGCTGTGAGATGAAATGTTTACATCGAAAGCATTGAAAAAACCTATATAGTGAGGCATCGAAGATTAAAATAACTTAAATAGGGTTATAAGTTTCTTTTGTGCAAAAGGGCCAAAAAAATCATTTCAAAATGGTTTCTCATTATATATATTAATTGTTTAATTATTACAAAATATAAAGTAATAAGAATTATTTTCCAATTCCTTGCATTATTTAGAAAAATGATCTAAAAAAGCGATAAACAAATAAATAAAAATACAGCGATAAAACTGAGATTTAAATATTTGGCTTACGAATGAAAAAAAGGTCATTGAACATTTAAAATTTTTGAAATACATATAGATTACTTAAACGAAGAAAAAACGGAAAATGAATCATGAAGGTGTTAAGTACCCGTAATTGTCCAATAACTAGGAACACTAAAACAAATTAAGAAAGTTTCAAACTATGCATTGTTTTACAACAATATATTTGAGATGAAATTTCAAAAACATTTGTAATTTCAAACAAGTAATATATATAAAAAAAATTTTAAGTCAACTCCTACTTATTTTCTCACATTATTTATATATTTACATTATATATATATATATATATATATTCTTATATTATTTATATATATATATATATATATATATATATATATATATATATATATATATATATATTCTTATATTATTTATATATATATATATATATATATATATCTTATATTTTTTATGATTGGGTGTCGTGTCAGTGATCAGAGCTTGATGACAAACTTGGCAACCATTTGGCAGCATTGTGACGGATATGGCGACCAAATAGAAATTACTGGAGAAATTAAATTAATTAATCAATTTTTGAGAAAAACATGTATTAAAATCAAGTGTCATCCACTACAATTTTAAAAAATGTATTTGAACTTGAATGGATGAATAAAAGGTATTTTATTAACAACTGAAAATTGAACAAACAATTTTTGTCTCAAAAGCATCATAAGATTAAGTCATTGGTAAAAAAAAAAAGAATCGAGAATATTCGAAATATTATACAAAACAGTAAAAGAAATTAACAAGTTTTAAAGATAATTTAGCTAAATCTACTTATTTCGAAAATAATACAAATGAAAAAAAAAAAACATTCAAACCACAATTATATTTCTTTCATTATAATGTATTTCTGAAAAAAAAACACTCTAATAATTATGTTCAGAATAATAAGTTATAAAGGGTATTGTCAGCTACTATCGTCTATGCTTTGAAATCTTCTGAAGCAAAAAGAATATAAATTTCCATATAAAACATCCATTAGTTGCATACTGTAAGCCCCAATATTAAATCTCTGAGCAGAACTGATTCTAAGAAATGGCGAAAAAATCAAAGAAATTTTCTTACATTTTTTAGAGCCTGAGAACTGTTTTCTTCTTTGGAAACTATTTTATTGAAGGAGAATGCAGAAAAAATATCGAAAGTATTTTCTGCAAATTTTAAAAGTATGTGTGTTGTCATATTTCGAGTCATTAACACTTAGAATCATTGTCTCTTTAAAAATGCACAAATTGCATTGACATAATGAATCTGTCTATATATATTTGAATAAAAATAATTAATCTTTAACGTTATTAACTGATTATAAATATTACCATTTTTTCTAATTTCCATATAAAGTTCAAAAATTGTTGTTATTTTCCAATATCAAACTGTACGGATTGCTTCCAATCAATGATTTGCTTGTGTAATTTTTATTTCTTGTAATCAGTAAAAGATAAATTCAAGAAAAATATGAAATTTAACATTGAAATATATCATCTTAAAACTATGGAAGCTGCTTTAATATAAGAGTGCATCTACATAATTATATTTACATGATGCTCAACATCTCCATACAGAAGCCCACATTTTCTGTGTTTTAAATTATTTCAAATAATTAAAAATTCTCAGATACAAAATTACAGATGTATGGATTTACAAACATTGGAGAGATGCATAAAAAAAATTAGTGTCCGTTCCAAAATATGCAAAGTAGCAAAGAGATCATTGTATTAATAATTTATTTTGTTCAAGTTCTCATTTCAATGATTGACAAAACTTTGCTTTATGGAAAATGAATGTCTTTTATTAAATGTTCGCTGTTTAGGAATAAGAAAGTATTATTAAATTAGAAAAAACGTGACTAATAAGAAATTCTCCCTGTACTCTCTTAATTTTTATATGTTCAGAGAAGAGAAAAACTGGTACTTATTGTTTAAATATAAGAGTGAAAACCTAGAATCTTTAGAAGTTATTGCAATTTTTGGAAGGTTGCACAGAAAGAAATTAGAATGCATTATACTAAACCTTACAACAGAAAATCAGTTTATTTAACGAAGATGTCAATTAATAATGGGTCAACAAAAATATATGCACTATATATCCCTCCAAAGTTGATCAAACTTGATCTGAGGTCAAAGTTGATTAGCATCTGATCAGTATTTGAGGGAGGACACTGTTGTAATTTTCAGGGATAATATACATATTGCAAAATTTTATTTAGAGCGCAGAAACAGAAAAATAAACATTTATTAAGTTTCATCAATTTTTAAAAAATAATCGGATAATCCATGAATTTTTAAGAGTTTAGAAACTTCTTCCACACAGATGTCTGAGAATGTTCAAAATAATTTATACGAAGTTGCATTATTTTAGCAATACTTGCCCATTTGCTAACAGGCTTTTGGTATTCGTTTATAAAGATCTACAAAAAATATACGAAAAAGGTCAAATAAAACCTTTGTCCAGACTTAATGTTATTCAAAACTAACTGAAAACATCAGTCATGACTCCAACAGCTCCAAAAGTGGTTGTTTTGAAGATTCATGTTTTGTATCTCGAATACTGTAATAATATTCATAATATTTAGTATTTATATATATTTTAATTTTTTATAGTAATGTTCAAATTGCATTTCTCAAAAAAAAAAAAAAAAAGAAGAAGAAGAATTTTATTTCAACTATTGTAGAACCGAACTGTAAACTTCTAGACGTCGATAATGCAATTATTTACTGTATGGATGCTAGTTATACAGTTGAACCATTGTTGATCTCAGAACTTTCAGTTCTAGACTGTCTTTTTGAATGCTAGCATGAAAGTTACTTGAAAAACAAAACAAAATGACAATTTCTGCATAACATGTTTAACGTCTCATCCTTCCAGGCAAAGTAAGGAACTTGAGATTTGTAGTCACTAAACTACACAATATGGTGGGAATTCGAAAACGATGTTTGTATTTTTTTTTTTTAACTAGGCGACAGTACGGTTACATTTAGCTTAAACTGTCAGCATACAAAATTGTTTGTTCCTGATATATAAAATTCATTTAGAAAGCACTAAAGATCGACCAAATTATTTTTCTTATACGGTACTCCATATTTTTCTGAGATATAATAAATATTCATTTTCTCAAGTTTCTCATTACTTCATTATAAAGCCGCCATTTCAACTATCGACAAATGAAAATGAACATAATTATGCATGATTAGCAAATTTCTTTGAAGTCATGATGATTAGATGATGTATTATTTGATAAATATTCATATTAGGCAGTTTTGCGAAACTGAATAAATGGGCATTATTGTATAAATGTTTTCATCTCAATTTTTAATTAGTTTCTCAAAATTTAAATGTAACCCTATTTCTGCAAATTTTGTAAATAGACATGCGATACTTTGTTTATGCAATGTAAGAGAAACATTTTACTGTCTGACATTTTTGCATTATAGGTGACGTTTAAAAATGCAATTTTATACCTCTTTTCAATTCAGCATTCCATAAATTTTCAAATGTTTTCATATAATTACTTACCCTACTTAATGAAACATTGTAATTAAAAGTACAGATATCTATGAATAAAAATTTAGAGAAATAAAAAGCGGGACCTTCTGCGTATTCTTAACGTTATTTCATTTCTTAACATCCTTGTCTATACTAATATCACATTTCGTAAATAAGAAATTAGTACAGATAGATCAATCCCAGTAAATATATTGAAGAAAGCAAAATCTCCGTTATGACACGCAATTAATATTTATTATCAGATTTTCGTAGGAATCTAGTTTAGGGTGCCTCTTCATATCGCCAAGACTGCCAAAAATCTTAAATCGCCAATCAAGATGACTCGCTTGTTAAACAATACTGCAAAACAGTTATTCTTAGCCATTTTGATTTTTCATTTTGACCATTTGGCATTGTTGGTGAGGTAAAGAGGTACCTTGAATTATACTTCAGTCCTTATCATATCTCAGCCTATCGAATCTTTCGTCAATATATTTCCCTTTATTCACTGTTCAATTTGAACTAAGAATGATCGTTGTAAATTCTTCATATTAAGTACATTTTACACAAATAAAAATCATTTACTTAATTAAAGTCCAGATCATTGTGCAATAACTCAATGCATCAGACATAGCAGTAGATTTAGGATCGTTAAGATCATTTTCATGGCTGTAATAAAAATGACTGATGGAAGAGTCTAAAACTTTATTTCAGATATGTACATTTTTAACAAATCTTAGAATAGGTTAATCCAAATCTACTCTGAAATGCACCATCAAAAGCGTAAGCATAGCACAAATCAAAGCAGCAATTCTTGATTCATAAAATGCACCCAAAACATATTAAACTCTGTGCCTCCATATAAGTATAGTGAATCAATTTTCTTTATTTATTGGTTTAATCAGTTAGTTCAAGACTATCTCATGTTTTATGAATATTTTATATAAGCACAATTTAATATTAGTACTACGAAAAATAATATTACAATCAGAACTTATAGAGAAAAATGGAGTCAACATATTTCAGAGAAAAAAACGTATATTTACAAAATAAACAATGTAAACAAAGTGTTAATATAAAATGTTCATAAAAATTAAAACAGTTTGTTTCCTCGTTTTATTTGCAAAAAAAAACAAAAAAAACTCGCATATAAATTCATCTTTATTTTGCTGATAAAGAATAATTCAAGGAATCAAGCAGGAAAAAGCGACTCATAGGGCAGGCTGGCCCCTTCCGCGTCATCAAAGATAGAATAATATTAGAATTGATTATCAGCACAAGATTTAACATATAATGACACAAAAAACGAATACCGATTAATTTTAATACATTATAATATAAAAGTTTTTTTGTTAATAAAGAATTATAATTTATTTTACAAATAATGAAGATTCAATTCATCAGACCTTAATTAATCTTTCCGGTAACATAAAATTATATAAGCTCCATAAGTATTAATTTTTCCGGAAGCGATTTTGATTTGTTTGGAAAGAAAATTTTAATATGATTATAACAATTTTACAAAGTCATTCTAATTTACGTCGACGAATTATTAATAAAAAATTAAAAATATAACTATTTTGAAAGAAATTTTGTCATTGTGAGCAACATCAGATTCCTAACTTCAACTTTCATTTCGCAAACAATGTATCTGATTGGTCAAAATTCATGGAACGCCAGTTTCACAATTAAAGACGCCATTTTCAGTGAAAGTGTTGACTTGTGTGCATAAACTTTGAGACTTTGTACAGACTTTGAATTTCACTTGATTTTGCTGATTGCTTCATAAAAACAATTTGATTTACATTATTTATCTGTGTCTAACATCTGATATAAGATATGTCTTGTTTTGGTTTGCTCTTAGATCTCGTTGCAGGTCCCGACATGATGGACTGGAACTGCTGCAGCGACGAGGAGGCGATGGACTGGGAGCCGGTGGACTGCGTGGAAGACATGGAGTGGGAGGAAGTCCCTCTTCCTCCTCAGGTTAGTCCACCCTTGCCTCCTAAGTCGAAGGAGAACTTACCTTTGAAGGCAAAAGTACCAGCGCCTTTGAAGTTAAGCGCACCAAAGCAGAAGGAGCGTTTAACTTTAAAGACGAAAGTACCTCAGCCAACAAAGGCAAAGGCTCCGGAGATGAAGGAGCAAGCTGCTGTTAGGAATGTTAAGAAAGCTTTGCGCAGGTTGTAGGACCTAGAATCGATGTAGAATTGAATTTTAAGTGTTAAATGTCGCTCGAATAACGATTTTCTAAAATATCTTGATATTACCAATCAGAAATATTATTTAATATCCGATGTCCGTTATATCTGGTATTCATCGTTATGTTTTTGTTTACTGAAGAGTTTGAAAACAATTTGTGTGCTATTCCCATAATTCAAATTTGGCGATTCAGATAAAAAGATTAAATTGGACTAAATATTACTGATCAATGAAATTTTGTCAATTAAATGTTTTCAGTATATTTCATTTCCACATACGAAATTCGGTTTGTTTTCCACTGTGAATACAATTTGCTTAGCAATAATCTGCAAATGTCTAATTAAATCAAATATTTCTTATCTTTAAATATTGCGCCTCATATTAAAATTTCATTTTATATATGCCCGCTGGAACTACAGCAGATCTTCGCCAAGTTACAATATTCGCTTGATAGTGTAGTTTATTTTTTAGTTAAACGTCCATCGCCAAAGTAAATCCACAGTTAGTGATTTGTTGGCTCAAAATGTTTTCTTAATATATTTCCATTGGAAGAAGAGCCAAACTAACCGCTTTGATTCCACGTTTGAAATATTTTATGCATATCAATTAGAGTAACAATTATAGTGGGGAAAAAATAATTATTTGAATGTTATAAAGCGCCGTTGTCAAAAGTAATATTTCAGGAATCTTTGTCTGTCTTACAAATCTTAAATTTAAAACATTGCATATGCGCCAAGAAATGTAGCACTTTTGGCATGAAAATTAATTTAAAAGTAATTTTTAATTATTTGTCTAGCAAATACTGTATGCAGAACCGCTGTAGTGAATGGTATTTTATCCGTTTATAAGTAAAGATACCTTTTTACCTCTCTTTTTATTTAAAAACTTTATGTAATTTCAATCGTGTGGTTTATTTACAATGTCCTTGTTGTTGGCTTTCTTACTTGTCTTTTGGCGATGTCTGAACTGAAGGAAGAGCTTCAAATATTTGAATAAATTGAATTAAACGGCATTTTTACATTGATGGAAGTTTCAATTAAATTTAATTGATATTTTGTAAACAAAGTCTAGCTTTGCATCGTCATTATAGTAACTGATTACGTAAGCATCTACCTTGTCTTTGGCGATAAATAAAAGTAACATTCCTTTGTTCAATTGCAAAATACTTAATATCAAAGAATAATTATCGAATTCTTCCTAAAAGTAATATCAGTGCCTTCTATCGCCTCTTTTAAAAGGAGTTCTGAAGGGAGCATTTTTTTTTCTCCAATCTCATTCAATTTAGCTTGTTTCTCTTTCAAACTGATTTATCAGCCTCAGTATATATAATAGAGAAAACGGATGCTAATTTAACAGTTAAAACTACAGCAAAGCTTTAAAAGTTTTCAAATAATGGCAATTTAGCCAAAGGCGATATAAAATGTGTTATTTATTTTTGCATTAAATAAAAGTTTTCAGTTATTTTTTTTTTCGAATCAATTATTAAAATTTTAGAGCAATAGATTTCTCAAGCATAATATAAATCGGCATACAGCATCTATTTAAATTGTTTAATAAAATCAAATATCAAATTATAGAAATTGAGATTTCTTTATTTTTTGGTGAATTTTCAGATTTATCAATAATTTTAATCGTTTATAATCATAAACGTAATATTATAATAAAAATGCAAAGAGAATTACTGTGCAAAGCTTTCTTTTCAAAAAGAAGTAAATGTCATCAAAATAGCAAATAAGGAAAATAAAAATTTCAGATAGTTCATTTCTATAAATTTAAATAATTTATCTAGTAGAAACGTCATAAAATCAGAAACAAAAAAATTTGCCATTTCATCATGATATATTTTTTATAATAATTATCAAATGAGTTCTCTTTCTCAGATATAATTATTTCTAGTCAATATTAATAATATTCAATATTAATAATTAATATCGCTTTATGATAAACGCCGATTATTTTCAAAATGTAAAATTATGTATTCAAAAATTTGAATTATTCTTATGAATGCCTCAATATAAAATTGCATATATAATTTTATCGTTTCTTGAGTTAATTTCTTTTTTAAAAAACATTACTGGAAGTATTCTGCTACTCTTGAGAGAACTCGGAAAACCCTAAATTTAACATGTTTCATAAATCTATTGCAAAATAACATAATTACAATCAATTATATCGGCTTATCTTACAGCTATCAATTTTATACATTTAAAGACAGCTTATTAATTTTAAAATTTGAAATTTGAACTTGAAAGCAGTCGTTTTAACTGCATGCACATAAATATGTCATACGGCAAGATTTCGGCTTATTGGCGAATACATTCAATAGATTAACATGAGAACACAGGTGATTTTTGTTGTTTGTATTTAACCAATGTTTTCAAAAATATATTTTTAATAAAACGCCACATAACATATGGCGATTTTTCGATGGCAGATGATTACTGTACAAATATTTTATTTATCATGCATAACTGTAAACTAGTCCGACAAATGCGAAGAAAAAACAAATACTTGAAATAGAAAAAGTTTTATCCAAATATAGAAATAAATTTTTTGTTTTATGACTGCTAATAAATATGAAGATAAAATCAAAAAGATAATGAGTACAGAATAATCATAAAATACAAAATATATGACAAAACTTTGAAGAATAAAAGAATACTGAAAAAAATCTCTAAGCGTTGCCGTAATATAATGATACAAAAAAAAATCTGTTGAATGAAAATTATCTAACGACATACAATTTCTGGCATAGGAATATTTATGGAATATTCACAGAAATTAGCTTGTAATTATAATCATAGAATATTATAATTATAATCATAATTATATTCATAGAATATTAGCCTAGGACAGATTTCTTAAAAACTAAAATAATTATTCGTAAAAACATTCATTGCTGCTGGAAAAATAGATTCAAACTTTTGAAGGGGCAAATAGTAACAATGCTCGCACCAGAAAATCTATACATGTAAAAAAAATTGAGCTCCTTTAGCAGACATATGTTATCATCATCTTTTAAATTATCCTACGTAAATCACGCCAAGCAGACTTTATTGGCGACAACATACGGTATAAACACACATACAAATTTATAATAATACTACTGTCAGCAGAGTTATTATGTTTGGCATCAGTTGCATCATTTTTGGCTACTTTGGTGTCTAATACGATGAAATGGAAAAGTACCAAAATTTTTCCAATTCATGTTAATTATCATGTGAAATAAATTCATGCGAAATGAAGTCTACTGAAGGAATTTTTTGGAGGATGAGATATCCCGTCAGTGGAAATGATTGTATTAGAATTGTGGAAAGAAGTAATGAGCAAGGATCTGCAACATTTTAAAAAGAGAATAATTTACTCATTTTCATTAATCACAAAGTGATTTTTAAGAAATCCTTGAAAAATAAACAATATTAAGATTATTTATTTTGAATTGAGAAATAGGATATAGCGGATGAAGTATTGAAAAAACTGCTCATTACTTTTCACTTTTAATCGAGATCTTATTATAAATCTGCATTGAAACATACCTAAATTATTTTTAAGCATACGGAAAACATTTATCACTTAGACGTTATATTTTCAAAGAGCATATAAAGTATCTTTGCTACAGATTAGACACGAACGTCAATTCTATGAGACTTGAAGCACGGTACAGTAACCATACGTTTTTGAGCCATAACTCATCAAATATAGCATTCCGGAAATCTCTAATTTAATCTTTTATTTACAAAAAAAAAAAAAAATCAACATTTCTACGAAAACAGAAGAGGACGTTTGGCGAGCATTTTAACTTTTGGTGTGGTTTCCTTAATCTGGTCGACAAGTCTTTTATGATACTTTAAAGTTTAAACGATAGATTCTGGATTTATTTATAGACAAAAAAGAGGGAAGATAGCAATAAGACAAGAGGAGATCATTGAAATTCGGATTTTAAAAATAATGTATAATGCAACATAATTTAGAAAGAAATTACAACAGCAATTAAAGTGAATAACAATGTGATTAATCATTACAGTTGTTACATCAGAGGAGCAGCAACAACTTAACAGTAAACGCAAAATTAATCGCAAAATAAATGCAAAATTTCTTTAACTAAAAGCTTAGACTTTATCAAACGAATTATAATTTCTTTTTATTAGCGGGGATTCAAGAGATATTTCCCATTTAGAGCAAAGAAATTTTCAATTTTTAAAATTTTAAATTTCATCTTTCAAAAGCCCAATGAATAACAAATATTTCTGAATTTTATAGAAGCCTCCATCAGAATACTTTCAAAGTATCTTTTTTTAATTTTTCAATTATTTCATAATGCTCCGGATAAAAGCTTTTCTGAAGAAAGATTAGTTAATTAGATCATCTATATTCTAGTCATGTTACTTAATCAGTTAACAAAAGCAAATTACCCATCCTAACATAGTAAAACCAGTATATTGAGCCAGTTGGATACTTGCACACTAAAATATGTTGTGCAATCAACAATAACAAGGGTGGCGAGTAATTACATCAAACAGCAAAAAAATTATAAACTATCCATTTAACGATAAAAAAAGAAAACACCCTGGCTAGCCTTTAACAGCTTATATTTAAACGAAAAAAATATCTTTTTTTTTTTACCGCTGAGACACCGGCATAAATGAAATTGAAATTTTGAAAAGTGAAATAGATTTTAGCATTGGGTTTCTAGGTGAATAATAGATATTCATCGTTTAAATCTAAGATGCGCTACTATCAAAAACTGAAAAAATATTTAATTATTTCTATCTACCCTTAATAAACACGACTATTTTTCATTAAAGCTCATAAAAACTACTTCTAGGATATAAAGTAGAAGTACATTATAAAAGATCTATCATCTAATTATAATGGAAGAAGAAAGACAGCATTAGTAAAATTTTCAAATGATATAAAATTCCCATTTATATGTATATATTTGTACAGTTCACAAACCAATAGAAATCCTTTAGAAAATTAAACGTTATCGAAATAGAGATAGAAACATGATAAATATCCTAAAAATTTTGTTCGATTGAACATGAAATTTTTTTTTAAGTTTCCTAATTTAAAGATTTCCTGCGTACTTATGAAACATTTATCTGCAGGCTTTATTCATTTATTTATAATATTAAGAGCGATAGTAATACCCGAATATGTGACTTAAATCAAACTTCCCGATATGTGACTTAAATCAAACTTCCCGAATATGTGACTTAAATAAAGTGGCAGCGTTGGTCCACTCCCACTCACCAACGCTTTCTCCGAGCCCCACCAGTGGCCGAGCGCCGAAGCTCTTCGAATTGGTAGGCAGAGTCCTCCGTTTTAGAAAGCGGTTCTCTGCCGGGCTGGCTGCTACGGGTTTTGCCTGGTTTCCCCGAGCTTCGCACGAATGTGGGCCGGCTTCCCTTGCAAGTCCTTCCAGGGAGGCACTTAGCGCACTTCGACCATACTCATTTGGCATTAACCCTTTCCAAATTAAATGTTGAAGAGACCAGAGCTTAGTTAAGCAGTATTCACAAATTTCCCAGGTTAAGGTAAATTATAAGAATAGGTAATTAGTAATAAGTTTAGGTATTATAAGATTATTAATTTGTAAGTTACACAAGTGCGCTAGGTTTTTCTGGACGCGTTGATCCGTTTTCCCCTTTCACCATCAACGCACGACAAATTAATTATTGATAACCTGAATTTGTGACTAGTAGATGGAACTCATTTTTAGGAATGCGTGAGGGAGGTTGATGTATTTTCAACCTCCCGGGGCTGTCTGGAAATGTAAAAATCGGTGTGCCAGCGGACAGCCTCGAGGGACTCTGGTAGCCGACCTCCAAGCGGTGTTCCTCGGGCAACGTTGTTTTAAATTCAACAGCGGCTGACGGGCTACCGAAATTTTAGAAAACTATCGGGCTGCATTCTCTGAATTAGAATGAATTAATGAAAAGTTATAACAAATGTCGGCATATCTTAACAATTAGATATAGTGAAGTTATTAGGAAAATTATTGATCACTATGTTCAAATTATAATATTGGAAAACCACCACATCGCAGATCTTCACAGATATATTTTTTTATTTTAAGAATTTTTTAAATTCTCTTTTTATTATTTATTTTAGAAGGGAAAATAGAAAAAAAATTATTTGAGATTCTTTTCATATGCCTATAATAATGTTATTATTGACAAATACAAACAGATCCCTAATGGATATCTTCCCTATATAATGCAATTACTTTATGAATAGTTATATATTAACTACAAATAACTACGAATGATATTTAATATATATTTTTTGTACTTAAACAAGTCTTTCTTTAAAGTTGCTTTTTTTTTTTTTGGTCACGTAGCAGAAATTTTATAGATGCGTCAGGACAAGAAATCTGGCATCATAGATTTCTCCCATTTTTTTGCGGCAGTAAAAATTAGCAAAAATGTTATTAAATTAGTGAAATAAGTGGAATGCATATGCGACTTAGAGTTCAGTGCTCGCAGTTCAGTTTTTAGATTGTGAAATTATTAATACAGGCGATGCGAGTGTTTCTTGTGTATTTCGTAGTTCGCTCATAAATAAACATTAGAACAAGATTCCTACCATCATCAAAGAAAGTTAATAATATTTTAAATGTATTTGCCGGCTGGTCGGCAAAGGCGGCTAATATTTAAATAAGAGAGAAACTCCAGACTTTTCTTCGGTTTTCAGACTGTAGCTGACGTTATTATAGAGCTTTGTATTCCTCTGGTTCACTTTCATATCAGACAATTACACTGTGTGTACTCGTTTCATATATGGGAAAAAAATATCTGCGACTACAGATTGGTAAGTGTGTAATAAAAGAGAAACTACCAAACGCTTATTGAATAAATCAATTTTAAATTCGCAGTACTAAGGAAAATATTTGAGATAATGCTCTTAGAATAATAGACGGAGAGCATAGACATAATACAGAAAACTAGACATAGAGCAATTGTGACAACTTCTGTTCAAATCTGATTCAAGTACCGTTTCTCATTTCAGTGCTTTTAAATAATTTAGGAATAGCGAAAAAAAATTGTATGTACATCTGTAAAACTCTTTGTGAATTTGAAGGAAATAAATTTATTATTATTTCAAAATGATGGTAAATTATTCTATTGTCAGTAAAGTGAGAAAAAAAACGAGAGCTGAGGTAGAAAATAAAATGGTCTCAAATATCTTTTGACATCAGCTTGTTCTACTCATTGTGTCCTTTTCCGAATCTTTAAAAAACTTTTGATGTTAATATTTACTAAACTTAGAAAAAACTATAAAAGTAGCCAAAGGATTCATATCCTGTTAGCGAAAAAAATATTAAAAAGAGTAGATGCATTAAGGAATAAATCTTTAATCATTCAAAACATGAAAAGAAAAATGAGTCGATCAACTTTACAAATGCCACCTAAAAATTGAAAAAAATTACCTTAAATCCACAAATTCAACCCATTCACGACAATTTTTTTCTCTATTTGTTAATCACCTACAAAACTAAATATAAACCTAAAAACGCTCAGTATTCATTTTTCAAAAAAAAAAAAAAAAAAAAAAAAAAGGAAATTTTCTCTATTTGACGCTATAGTCATCAAATACAAATAACAGATATCGAATTTTTAAAATAATCTAATTATTATAATGCAGAGAATTTTTTAATATCCTCTGTTTGAACTTAAATTTATCTTAAAAATGAATAGTTCACAATACATGGCGTATTCTTTTTACTTTTCATTCGGATTTATTAAATGAATGTGAACACTGCTATTTTACTCATTCGCATTACGTTCCATATTTTTAATCAATTTACAGAAGTGCAAATATTTCTTTCGCAAACGTTTCAAAAAAATTCATTTCAGTTTATTTTAAATCAAGAATTAAACATCTAAAAAGTCTTACCATTTTCTGCTAGATGTTTATCATCAACCGAATACTTTCAATATTCCTTTCATAAAATCAGGCATTCCATTTATGATAAGTGCTTCTACGATGAGATGGTAACGATGAAAAGAAAATTCGATATTCAAAAAACCATTTTATGGCGACTTTCATAAAATATACCACTAGACACGAACTATCATAAAATTAACTAATCAGTATTTCAACGCACACTTTTTGACGTGTGAATACACATGAGAAGAAATAAAGAGTTGTTCCAAATAAGAATGAGGCTCTACTTGGAAAGTAGAATATATATATATATATATATATATATTGTAACCATAACTCAGTCATAAACTGCGTAGCCACCACAAAAAAACAGGAATCCCATGAAAAGATGCTTTTTTATATAAGATGTGTATCATTGACATAAAAAATATCGGAGTTTTTTTGAAAAAACAAATAATTCGAATCTATAGAACAAAATATTAAAACATTATTAAATACTCATCGTAGAACGCATTATTTTTCTTGTCTACAATTTAAAATTTTTCTACCTTTCTTTGTAAAACGGGTTTGCTAATTCATAAAGTTATATCAAATTAATAAAAAAATATGAGTATTTGTTTATTTTTATGACTACCGCGGTAACTAGCGAAAAAATACAAACTGTCGCTGACAATTTTCACAAAATCTCTGTATTTTGTATATACAGAGCTTTGTGATGGCCGTAAAAATAAATAAATGTTGAAATACGAGATAGGCGCCTTCGGCGAATAGCTGATTCGCCATTAATATTAATAATTGTATATTTATGTATCTTGGTTTGTCAATAGTTATTCAGCAAATTTTTTCTAAGCTTCAAATTTCGATAATCATATTACTAACATTACTATAAAAACCTTGCGATATTCAGTACATAATACAACGTATCTTTCTAATTTTATGATGGGTCCTATAAAATTTGAATTTTATTTAGAAATAAACATAATCATACTTTAATCAATACAAAAACATTTTTTTCGGAATCCAAACATGTTTTTTAAAAAATGACTACAAAATACAGAATCTCGCTGTATAATATTTCTCATAATTAGTATAAAAATTTTTTCGATTTACTTTTGTAAAACGAAGAAAATAATAATTCCATTAGGATTACAGTGAATTCCTAAATCAAACTAACATATCATACTTGAAATGCCTCCTAGAAGGTTAAATTTGATATAAAAGTCGTTTAGGTAAACAAATATATAAATGATATAGCTTAACACTAATACATAAATAGGATAATAAACTTCATATATTTATGACATACTCTCAAATATTTTATGTTTCCAAATCGGATATCGGATCTGACAAAGAAGTTAAAAATATTGATAAAGATAATTCATTATATCCAACATAAAGTATGTGCCTTGAGAAATAATTTTATCTCCTCTCATTCTTTTAAATTTCATTGTAGCATTATTTATCGAGTAAAATGTTTAGCTTTTAAGATAAATTTTTTTATATTCATATAAATTTCAAGTGAAATGACACATACGTGCATTCTGTCAAGCAAAATAAATAAACACTTTTAAAATATTTCCATTATCATGTATAAATAAATGCATCTGACAAGTTTTAATGTATTTCGTAACACCGAAAATGGATTTCATTTTCCAATAATAATTATTATTCCAATTATTTGTATTAAGCAGTAAATACAAACCTTTACATCTTTCCTCAAAATCAGCATTCGGTGGGTGAAATAAATATTTATGAAGCCAATGTCATTGTTTATTTCTACCTTTTCCCACACAAATTTCGCCACAGCAGTACCAAGAAGCATTGTTTTACTCTTTTAAATCCTTTAATGACAGCATTCAAAGGAATGTACCCACCCTTGAGTTTCTAATCCTCGTAATTTCTAGATGAAATGCTTGCTGTTTAAATAAATGCTCATTAGCATTTCGAACAATCCAGTGGCGCAATCAGACAATTTAAAATTCTGAAATAGCTCACACCGCTGTGAAACATTAATTACAATCAAAAGCTGCACCGTGGGGAATATTTACCTGGCCAGATCGAAAGTTTAACCAAATTATAGTGATATATTTATTGATTGAAAGTATAATAGATAACTAAATTGCAGTAACATAAATATCATAATTATAAAAATATCGTTGCCAATAGGTTGTTGCTAAATTGCTTTTGAGGTTCTTTCTTATTGCTTCTGTACGTATTACATTTTTCTTTATTGAATAAATCATAGGAACATGTTTGAAATTACATTGGGCCTTCAAAAATAGGAAAAATGGCCATATTGATTAGCATTCACTAATTTACATTGATATTGTTACAAACCTGGAATTTTACTTCCCATCACGAATTGTGTCATCATAAGAAAGACCCTTTTACAGTCATCTGTATTGGAAGCTGTCGGATGCCGAGCCAGTATACCCAGAGCTTGGCGATCATTTGGCGACTTGGCGAAGAATTTGGCGATTTTGGCAAAAAAAAATGGATAATGCTCGAAACTTCGAGAATTTTGTCGATCTGTCCGTTAGAAACCGAGATAAGCCTGATTGGTCTAGAAGAATCTAGGGCCGCCTCGCGGGAACTATAAAAGGCCGGCACTCTCGAGATTTCGTATGTCGTCATCGTGAATTGTAGTTGGAGTCGCCTGCAAGTAACAAGTCTTCGAGAGGCTAGCGAAGCAACAGCGGAGTGCCAGCGTTGTGTGGAGCGAGTGCTGAACTGCTGTGGGCCGAATCCTGTTGTCTACTGTGGAAGCAGCGTCGTATCTTTTGTGTCGTAGAAAGTTGTGAGAAGTAGTGAGTCGGCAGTTAAAGCGAGAAGAAACAGTGAGAAGTTCAGCCGTTGGAGAGATCGT
Source organism: Argiope bruennichi (assembly GCF_947563725.1). Lineage (NCBI taxonomy): Eukaryota > Metazoa > Arthropoda > Arachnida > Araneae > Araneidae > Argiope > Argiope bruennichi. The sequence goes on from NC_079160.1 coordinate 26,956,540, forward strand.
AGAGCGAAGCTCCGATGATTCCCTCTCCTACTGTGTGCTGTCAGGTGTTCGTCTCTTCTGTAAATATTTATCATCTGTGTACTCGTTGTCTTTGTATTAGTATTTTCCTGTAAATAAACGCCGTTGTGTTCTCCTGAGGCCTGCTGATTGTGTTCTCACACCATACACCCACTGTCAAGCAAACCCGGGGGTGAGGAAAATCCGTAACAATATAATTAAACAGTACAAGTTAATTTCGCATCACAAAATCTTTTATATTTTTAAATATAAACATGAGTAAAACAAAATAATCGTTAGAAATTCTCAAAAAGTTTAGAAATTTTCTAAGTTGATAGTCAATTTAATATATGTGAATATAGTATTATTTATTTAATGAAGAAATCAGATAAACTATCAATCCATTGTGTGAAATGAAACATAGATTCTAACAATTTCTTTTTAATAACCTCCGAAATATTTTAATTTAGAAAATTTTTCAATAAAATTAAATTTAGTAAGTACAAATTCTTTTATTATATCATTTTATTCTATTTTTAGAAACAATGATCAAGAAAGCGGATAAAAATTATTTTTTAGTTTTCTTTATTATCTTGAAAATTGATTAAAAAAATACACAAAAAATCTATTCCAATTGGTGTCAGATTGTCATCGAATTCTAGTTAATGAGTAACAATTTATTTCTTAGATAAAAAAAAAATGAAAAAAACATTGGAATGTTTGAAATTTAGTTTCGGAAATAAAATGTACCTCTCTAATACATAAAACGGTTGTGCATTTGCTTAATAGTACGTAAGCAAAGAGTTTTTCTTTTCTTTTTTCCTTTTTTTCCCCCCTTCAATAAATTTTAATTTGTGGATCATCAGTTTCTGGGAATAGGAGTCCAGGTTCAATACACGATACCATGAGTTATAGATTTTCTACAAGTTAAAAATATGCCATCATTGTTAAAATAGTGAGGTTGTAATGCATTGGATGTCTAGAGAAAATATGCAGAAATCGTTGAACAGATCTAGAAAAGTTTGAAATAATCTATTGTTTTGAAGAAAAAAAATACTTTAGGTAACTTAACCAAGCCGCCTTTGGCGACAGTAAAGAAAGTTTCATTTCTACTGAATTTGAAACATGTGGCATCACCAGCGTTGTAGACTTTTCCATTGCTTTTATTAATAAAAAATAGCTATTTAATATATTATCATGATGCCTTCACTTAAGTTTTCTTTATGTTTCGGCATTTGAAGGAAATATTTAATTGAAGACAACATATCAGATGTTACACATATCGAATTAATTATTGAAGTCTTTGTGTTATGTGTTAATAATTTTATTAATACTAGCCGCGACTAGTTTTTTCGCGAGTATTAGTGGTCGTTAAAATTTTCTATTAAATAAAATCTGTAACATATTCTTAATGGTTTTCAAGCAAAATATTTTTAAACTTCCAGTTTTGAGCGATATATAACTCATACTATAATAGGAACCTTACGACGTTTTGTCATTATAATATGTGTCTATTTCTAGCAGCTCCCAGTGATATTTAATTTGGAACGGAAGTAATTATTAACATAAGTATGGAATTAAGAGAAATAAAAACTCTTCAGTTAAAACAAAAATAATTAATTTTAGAATTCTTTAGATAATTTAGTTCCATTCATTAGTTTATAAGCATTTTGCAAATCTCTCTTTATAACTTTACAGATAGTCAAACAGGAGTGTATCATGAAAAAAGAGCGGCAGCATTTAAAAAGGAATGCACTCTAAAAATTAGTCTCCAATAAGTTTGCATAAGTTATTTATATCGTGCAGATACCACACTTATTTATTTACAAATTTATTATATATATAAACGTAATTTTTGAAGCAGAATCGTGGCCGAAGTCAGAGAAGAAGACACTTCAGAGTCAGAGAAGAAGCGACGAGCACAACGCACAACGACACAGTATGAAATGCGGAAAAGCTAATGAAAATTTTATTCCTGTGAATATATACTGAGAAATTTTAATAGGGATATCTTACACGTGTCGACCTTAGGCAAAGGAATAACGGGGATTTTTTTAGAAGAATTTGCTTAAGTCAGCAATATTTTATCCCTTCACTCGAAGTGTTGGAACTTGTCGGCTTTTAACGTATTCAGCAATTTTAGAACTCGACAGCGACAATACTCTTAAATCAAGCAGGAAAAAGATATCTTGACAGGACGAAACAATGACCATGGTAAATTTTCACATCTTTTTTGCTGGATTACTTCACTCCTTTTCAGTAGTGAAATATGTGAGGCATGAGACAAAACACCTAACCAGCAATAAAAATTCTTAAAAGTACCTACGTATAAATCAATAGTAAGCTTTATCCAAGTATAACCCGTTACTCACGATATCCAGATTGGATGGTCAGAAACAATTGACTCATTATATTATATATGTATATAATAAAAATTTCTACATAATAATTATGTTTGGATAAAAATTGTCAGTTTTTTACTTTCGTGAATATGTTGAGTATACAAAGGAAAATGTAGTCAAAAAATTCGCTCCCAAGATGTTGAACAATCGTAATGTTTCAGAACACCCTAAGTTCCAGAAAAGTATTTAAGTATCGAATAAGTATCGAAAGTAAATTTCGAAGAGATCCGATAGTGAATATTTTATCTTTCGTTAATGGTAAAAAAAAAAAGCAAAATCAGTCTTGAGTTCACATTTTCATCAGAATTAATCCAAATTTTCATTCTTAATTTACTTTTACTTATATAATGAGACAAACTTGTATGCAAGCGCTATAAAAAGGAAGTTTTTCTGAAAATAATAGCAATGAATACAACAAACGAAAAGGCATTTAGTTTATCATTTATAAAATGGCTCTAAAAATTTTGCTTCGATTAATAAATACTATTCTTTATTGTCATAATAATTGGAATAGACATAATGCTAAAATACTGCTATCATTCAGAAGACCATAGAGTCGAATAAAACCAGTTTTTCTTTTTTGCATTAACTGACGCCAATTAATTCGATGATCTTCGTAGCAATGTAGTTTATCTGTATAGTCCAATCGAATTCTCATGAAAATCAAACTGTGGAAAAAATGTAATACAACAACATTCTTCATTTAAGTTGTTGGATTGGCCATCCAAAACAAGCTATCATATTTGATATTTGAGTATCGGACATGATGACGGTAGGAAAGAGTGAAAATATTCTGACATTAGTTTTTCATGTTTAAACAAAATTTGTTATTGTGAGTAGGAAAATTTCAATCGGAAATATATAAGCACAGAAATGGTTTATGCAATAAATCGTCAAAAATTAAGCTATTTTAAAAGCTGATCTAGAAAAAGCAACACAAAGAAAGAAAAGGATGAAATTTTGACTTAAATATTTGGGTAATGAATGAAAGCAAGATATGGAATGATTTAAAATTTTCAAAATACATATAGATTTCTTAAACAAAACAAAAAAGAAGAAAGGTTTAGATCCGGAACCTGTTAAGTCACTATAAAATAAATAGGATAATGGACATTAGAAAGCAAAAAGAAATGAAAAAAGTTCAAACTATGCGTAGTTTTAATGCCATATATTTGAGATAGAATTTCAAAAATATTTGAAATGTGATCAAAATACAAACTATTTTCTCTCAAAAACAGTATAAGATTAATTTGTTGGAAAAAACAGTCGAGGATATAGTAAATATTGCACAAAACACAAAAACTTGATATTTTCCAGATTTTTAAAGATAACTTTGTTCAATCTGTTTATTTCTAAAATAACACAAATGAAAAAAAAAAAGATCATTCAAACCACAAATATATTTCATTCATTTTAATGCATTTCTGAAAAAAAAAATGCCCTCTGATAATTATGCTCAGAAAAATAAATTAAAAAGTGTATTTCCAGCTCATATCTTCTATGCTTTGGAGTCTTCGGAGACAATAAAAAGAAAAAATTTCCCTAAAAAATATCCATTAGTTCCAGACTGAAAATCCCACTATTAAATGATTAAACAGAACCGAATCTAAGAAATGGCGAATAAAAACAATGAAATTTTCTTTTATTCTTTTCGAGCTTGTCAACAGTTTTCTTCTTTGAAAACGATTTTATTGAAGGAGAATGCAAAACAATTGTCGAAGATAATTTCTACAAATTTTTAAAGTGTGCGTGTGGGCATATTTCGAGTCATTGCACTTGGAAACATTGCCTCTTTAAAAATCACAAATTGCATTCATATAAAGAAATCTACATATACATATTTGCATAAAAAATAATTAAATGTTAACATTATTAACTGATTATAAATATTAACATTTTTTCTAATTTCCATGTTAAAAAAGGTTTCCATGTTTTCTAATTTCCAAGTTAAAAAATGTTGTTACTTTCCAACATCACAGTCCTTCAAACGCGAATCCTAATATATTTTATTGCTTGTAGTCAATGGAAGATAAATTCAAGAAAGTTAGGAAATTTAATATTGAAATATCTTATCCTCTTAAAAATATGCAAACTGCCTTAATATAAGAGGACATCTATATAATTATATTTGTATAATATTCAACATTTCGAATTGGAAAGCCATTGTTTCGTGTTTTAAATTATTTCGAATAATTAAAAGACACAAAATGAGAGATATTTAAATTACCAGGAGATATACATTAAAAAGAATTAGGGTCGGTTTCAAAATTAGCAAAGTAACAAAAAGATCAGTCTATTAATTTATTTCGTTAAAGTTCTCATTTCAATCTTTGACAAAACTTTACTCTAAAGAAAATCAGTGACCTTTTTTGAATGTTAATAGTTTAGTAATAAGAATGCATGTCTAAATTAGAAGAAACGTGACTAATAAGAAATTCTCCCAGTAATCCTCTAAATTTTATGCGTTGAGAAGATGCAGATAAAGATAGCATAACAGAAAAACAGGTGTTCGTTGCTTAAGTATGCGAGGGAATACATAGAATCTCTAGAAAGTTATCGCAATTTTCGGAGGATTAACTTGCATAGAGCAATTAGAAGCCAATGTAATAAACCGTACAACAGAAAATCGATTTATTTGATGATTATATCAGTTATTAATGAGTCAACAAAAATATATTTATATATATCCCCCAAAGTTGATCGAACTTGATCAGGGGTCAAAGTTGATCAACATCTGATCAGTGTTTGTTAGAGAACTGTTGTAATTTTCATGGATAATATACATATTGCGAAAGTTCATTTATAGTACACAAACAGAAAATAACAAAGCATTTACTAACTTTCATTCATTTTTTTAAAAAATAATAAGATAATCCAAGAATTTTTAAGGGTTTAGAAACTTGTTTAAAATAAACGTCTTAAAATATTCAATATAATATATACGAAGTTTCATTATTATAACAATATTTTCGCATTTGCGATCGGCTTCATCACTTCTGACTTTGAAACAGATTTTTAGAATTCTTTTGTCATTATCTACAAAGAATGTACTAAGAAAGTCAAACAAAGCCTTAATTCAGTCAAAATGCTATTCAAAACTAAGTGTACACATCAGACATGATTCAGCGTATTATTGTTGGAAATGGAACCACATAGAGTCTCTAAAAATTGAAATGCATAATACAGTCACAGAAAATTAACCACTGATAATAAACCTCTTATACTAGGAATGGATTTTTAACCCTCCAAAAGTGGTTATTTTGAGGATTAATATTTCTGTCACGAATGACGTAATAATATTCATAATATTTTATATTTTTAAATTTTTTATAGTAATGTCCAAATTTTTTATAATAATGTCCTCAGAAAAGAAAGAGTTTTCATATAATGTAGAATCCAATTGTAAACTTCTAAACGTCGATCGTGATCTACGGATGCTAGTTGAAACAGTGTCGATTTTAGAACTTTCAGTTCTAAACTGACTGTTAGCACACTAGCATGAAGGTTACATGAAAAACAAAATGAAATGTCAATTTCTGCATAACACGTATAACTCCTCATCCTCCGAGGAAAAGTAAGGAACTTGAGATTTGTAGTCACTAAACTACACAATAAAAAGACTTCTAGAAGAATGATGGGAAATCGAAAACGATGTTTGTATTCTTTTACAACTAGATCTACATTACGGTTTCATATAGCATAAATTGTTAACAAACGAAAATGTTTCTTGTTTCTGAAATATAAAATTCTTGTAGTAAGCACTTAAGTGCGATCAAAGTATTTATTCTCTTATTCGGTATTCCATTATTTTTTGAGATTTAATAAATATTTATTTTCTTAAGTTTCTTATTACTTCTTTATGAAGTGCCAAGTTCAACAATCGGCAAATGAAATGGAGCATAAATATACATGATTAGCAAATTTCTTTGAAATCCTGATTATTGAATGATGTATTCTTAGACTAATATTTACATGACAATTTTCCTAAACTGAATAAATGTGCATTATTGAAATTAATGTTTTCATCTATATTTTTAATTAGTTCTTCGAAATTTAAGAATAAACATATTTCTGCAAATTTTGTAAATACAGATGTGATACGTTGTTTATGCCTAGATAAATGTTTAAAGAAATATTTCATTAAATGATACTTTTACATTAGGGGTGACGCATAAAAATGTAATTTTATACGTCTTTTTTACTGTTGTCTTCCACATATTTTAAAGTGCTTTTCATTCAGTAACTTAACTTATTTAGAGGAAGTTACCTTATTTACCTTATTTGTAATTGGATGAATATATGTGTATGAATAAAATTTAGAGAAATTTTTTTGGGAGTGCCCCCCTCCAAAAAAAAGACCTTTCTCTTATAATCTCTAATTAAGCTGCAATCCCAGAAAATACCTTGCATGGCTTTGTCGTACAATAGTTACTAAAAATAAACTCTTGGAGGGAATTCAGTATTTTTAATGAATCTATCATGTCATCCTTGGCGAGTTATTTGGCGAATAATCGCTCGCATGCAGTTCACAGAATCCGAAAATTCGATTTGTGTTTCAAACGCCTTCCTCCCAACCAACTGAAACAAAATTTAATATCAAACTACAGTTCTAATTATAAAATCATGTATCAAATCTGTTATATTTAAATCATGGAGTTTTCGAGTTTACACATTTCTACATGCAAACACTAAAGTACAGACCGACGAAATGGCATTCCTTAGTATGATGTCACTCAAAATATGGTAGGTGTTTATAATAAAGATGTTACATCTGTGTACCGAATTTTATCTGTCTAGTTCTCTCTTCGTTTTGTAAAATCTAATAGAAATCTGGAAATGTGGCTGTAAGCCTGCATACCAAATTTCACTCATCTTGCTCAAGTTGATTTTAGTTATCTTTATCACAAACAGAGAGCCGGACGTTTTCCGAAAATATATTTTTTAAACTGAGAGAGATCAAAAGCGAGGAGATTCGTCAAAATCTCGAGTTCAAATTAATTGAAGGTTGCTATAATTTCTCTATACTACGTATACGAGAAATTATTAAAAAGCGAAAGCTTGTTTCAGCTATTATGACCTCCTCTGCATATTATCGATTTTATTACATTTTTTAACATAAATTACAATTTTTTTATCTCATTTCCTGAACAAGAAATTACTACAGATAGCAGACTTCAATCATAATATATACAGTAAAGAAGACACAAACTCTATTATAACATGCGAATAAATTCTGAATTCAGAGTTTGATTCGAATCCTGTTAGGATGCATCTTCACACCGCCAAGGATGCCAATAATACTAAATCGCCAATGAAGATGGCTGACCTGATAAACAATACTGTGAAATAGTTATTGTCGACCATTTTGATTTTTCTTTTGACCTCTCTCTTGGCATTGTTGGCTTTGTAAGCAAATACGCTGAGTTACAATTCAGTCCAGATTTTATCTGAGCCAACCGAAACTTTCGTCACTATTAAAATATAATATCTCGATATATTTCGTTTATTCAATATTCAAGTTAAGTTAACAACAATGTTTTGTAACTCTTTAGGTTAAATATATTTTACCTAAATAAAAGTTATGTATTGAATTACATGCTAGATTCAATCTGGTAACGCTTATCAACAGAAAATCGGAATATTTGATGAATATTTCCGCTCTTGAAGTATTTAGTTGTTATTTTTGAATATACTTACTTGGCGTAGCTGGCGCCCTTGGCGAATAGAAAAGATTCCATGAAATGCATTTATTCCAAAAAGTTAATGAATTCATAGCTCAATTATTTCAAACAATTTGTTGTATAGTATTAATTTTATTCAAGTAAAATTAATTTTATATGCTGTGTCCAGATCATTGTGCTACACAATGCATCAAAATAGCGGTAGATATACGATAGTTGAGATCATTTTGATGGTTGTAATAAAAATGACTGACGAAAGAGTCCATAACTCTATCATCAGAAAAGTTCATTTTTATCAAGCCTTATAATAGGCAACTATAACATAATGTGAAATGCACCTTGAAAATCTTAAGCCCGACACAAATCGAACCAGCATTACTTGATTCAAAAAATGCGACCAAAGTTTATTAATCCATTCCTGTGGCTCCATACCAGTATGGTGATTCAATTTGTTTTTGTTTTTGGCACAATCCGTATAGTTGAAATTCATCTCTTGTGTTATAAATATTTTATAATTATAAATGTTTTGTATAAAATCACTTAAATAATAACTGTGCCAAAAACATTACAACCAGGACTAAAGGAAAAAAATAAAATATCCACATTTCAGAGAAATTACTTGCATTTGCAAAACAAATGTAAATACGAAATGTAAAAATTATGTTTTCTCATTTTGTTTGTTTATAAAAATAATTAAAAATCCAAAACCTCGCATGTAAATTTATCGTCATCACAAAGATTTAAAATGTTTCAACGAATCAAGCACGATAATACGACTCTTAGGGTCAGCTGGCCCTTCCCGCGTCACCAAAGGTAGAATAATATAAGAATTGATCATCCTCACAACATTTGACGTATTGTGACACAAAAACCGAATTCCGATTATCTTTAAAACATTATAATATAAAAGTTTCCTTGTTAATAAAGAATTATTTCTTTTACAAATAATGAAGGTTCAATTCACCAGACCAAAATTAATCTTTCCGTTAACATAAATTTATATAAGCTCCATAACAATTAATTATTCTGGAAGCGATTTCAAAACTGATTTGTTTGGAAAGAAAATTTTAATATATGAATATAAAAATTTTACAATGTCATTCTAATTTCCGTCGACGAATTATTAATATAAAACTAAAAATATAACTATTTTGAAAGAAATTTTGTCATTGTGAGCAACATCAGATTCCTAACTTCAACTTTCACTTCGCAAACAATGGATCTGATTGGTCAAAATTCATGGAACGCCAGTTTCACAATTAAAGACGCCCTTTTCAGTGAAAGTGTTGACTTGTGTGCATAAACTTTCAGACTTTGTGCAGACTTCGAATTTCGCTTGATTTTGCTGATTGCTTAATAAAAACCATTTGATTTACATTATTTATCTGTGTCTAACATCTGATATAAGATATGTCTTGTTTTGGTTTGCTCTTAGATCTCGTTGCAGGTCCTGACATGATGGACTGGAACTGCTGCAGCGACGAGGAGGCGATGGACTGGGAGCCAGTGGACTGCGTGGAGGACATGGAGTGGGAGGAAGTCTCTCTTCCTCCACAGGTAAGTCCTCCCTTGCCTCCTAAGTCGAAGGAGAACTTACCTTTGAAGGCAAAAGTGCCAGCGCCTTTGAAGTTAAGCGCACCAAAGCAGAAGGAGCGTTTAACTTTAAAGACGAAAGTACCTCAGCCAACAAAGACAAAGGCTCCTGAGATGAAGGAGCAAGCTCCTGCTAGAAATGTTAAGAAAGCTTTGCGCAGGTTGTAGGACTACGAATCGATGTATAATTGAATTTTAAGTGTTAAATGTCGCTCGAATAACAATTTTCTAAAATATCTCGATTGGCGATTCGATAAAAAGATTAAATTTGATAAAATATTACTGATTAATAAAATTTTGTCAAATAAAAAATTCTGAAAATATTCAATTATCACATAAAAGAAAACGGTTTGTTTTCCATTGTGTATAAAATTTGATTTGCAATAATCTACTGGCGTCTAATCAAATAAAATATATCTTTGCATATTGTATCGTATATGAACATTTAAAATTTCTTCTTATATATGTCCGTTGGAACTACAGCAGATTTTCATTACAATGTCGTTACAAGCCAAATTATATTGTTGGCGTCATATTATGTTAGTTTTTTAATTTATCGATCGGCAAGTAAATGCCCAATTACCGAATATTTGACTCAAAATGTTTTCTTAGTATATTTCCATTTTATAAACAGCAAAACTAACTGTATAGAAATGAAGTCTTGAAATGTTTTATGCATCTGATTGTTATGCAGCGCAGAGTAGCAATATCAAAAAAATGAAAAAGAGACAATTATTACGATTTTATAACGAGCCATAGTCGAAGGTTACATTTCAGTAATATCTGCTTGTTGTTTTCAATCATTAATTCAAATTTTTGTCTTACACAACTTATATCTTTTAAAAATACCTTGCACATGCGCCGTGAAATGTAGCAATTTTGGCATTAAATTTAGTTTCAAAGTAATTTTCAGTTTCTCCAGCAACTACTCTATGCAAAACCGCTGTAGTGTAAGATATTTTATCCGATAAAAAGAAAAGTAACCTTTTTTATTAATCTTTGTTTGCTTTTTTTTCTTTTGAAATTTTGTGAAACTTTTAATCGTGATTACTTACGTTCAACTTGGCGTTCTTACTTGTCTTTTGGCGACGTATGAATTAACGGAAGAATAATAAAGATTTGAATAAGTGGAATTATGGAGCATTTTTTTTGCACTCAACGAAGTTTTCAATTAAAATTATTTGCTATATTTGAAGCGATAAATAGCTTTGTATCTTCATTATAGTATCTTATTACTGAATGATTACTTGCTGATCTTCATTATAGCCCTGTCCTTGGGATAAATAAGCACAAAAATCCTTTACTCAATTGCAAAATACACTTAATATCAAAGAATAATTATTGACATTTTCCCAAAAATAATGCGAGTACCTTATAATACCCTCTAGTTTTTCAGAAAATTCTAAATGGAGCATTTATTTTCAATACCACTTTAATTGGCTTGTTTCTCTTTCAAACTGGTCTAATATCGTCAATATATATAAACAGAGAAAAGAGTTGCTATTTGCAGTTTTAACATGTAAAACTATAATAAAGTTTCAAAAGCGTTCAAAAAATGAGCATCTAGCCTAAAACGATATAAAATATTCAACATATCATTGCAGTACGTAATGAGATTTTCCCGATTGAATTATTAAAATTATAGAGCAAAAGATTGCCCAAGCATAAAAAAAAACGAAATGCAGCCGTTATATATATTGTTTAGCAAACTCAAATATCAAACTACAGCAATTTTTATTTATCTATTATTGTGGTAAATTTTATGAATAATTTTGAATCGCATATAATCTTTAATGAAATAGTATAAAAAAATGCAAAGAGAATTTCTGTGCAAAGCTTTCTTCTCAAAGATAAATAAATATGTCGTCAAAATATCGAATAACGAAAATAAAGATAGTTAAATTAAACTATTTTAAATAATTTATCTATTACAAAACATTATAAAATCAAACAAACATCTTTGCCATTTCATCATGTTAGAGACTTTTTATATAAGTTTCATTTGCGTACTCCTTTGCAGATATACTTATTACCAATCAATATTAATAATCTTTAATATTAAATATTACCATCTTTTTAAGATTAACACTGATTATTTTCAAAATATAAAATTTAGTCGGAAATTGCACTTATTCTTGTAAATTGCTTAATACAAAATATACATATAATATATTTTCTAAAGTGCATATTATAATATCTTTTCTTATTATACTTTCTTATATTTACTTATCTTAAAAAACTATTCGAAAATGTTCTATCTTTTTTGAGAAAACTCAAAGAATTCTGTAATTTACCTAATATGTTTGGTAAATCTGTTGCAAAACACCAAAATTACAATCAATTATATAGGCATATCTTACAATAGTCAATTTACACATTTAAAGACAGCTTCCTAATTTTAAAATTTGGCATTTAATTTGAAAGCAGACGTTTTGACTGCGCGTGCATCAATGTCACGCCATACGGCAAAATTTGGCCTAAAAGCATGCTATTGGCGATTTTTTTTTTTTTTTTGTATTTAAACAATTTTTTTCAGAATATTTTTTTAAAAAAACCAAATATCATTTGGCGATTTTTCGTTGGCAGATGTTTATTGTTGAAATACCTTATTTTATCATGCATGCAAACGGTAAACCAGTTCAATGAACGGAAGAAACACAAATACCTGAAATATAAAAATAAAATTAAAAAGATAATGAGTGCAGAATAACCATTGGATACAAAATATATAAGAAAATTTTGAAGAAAAAAATACTGAAAAAAATCTCTAAGCGTTAAATAAAATAATGACACAAAAAAATTTGCTGAAGGTAAAATCGCTATAAAGTGAAACAATATATGACATAAAAATATTTTTCATTTATAGAAAATTAACTATGAAGATATTTCTTAAAAACCAATATAATTTAATCGTTAACACATTCATCGCTGCTGGAGAAGTAGATTCAATCTTTTGAGGACACAAATAATAACAGCGGTAGCTCTGTAAACGTAAAAAAGGAAGGAAACTATGCTCATTTAACAGACATATGTAATCATCATAAATATTGTTGTACTTTTCCATTTCGATAGTGCAAATCGTGCCAAGCAGATTTTACTGGCGAAAACATACAATATAAACGCAAAACAATTTAATAATTCTATCGCCATATAGGTTATTATATTTGGTGTCGGTTGTATCCTTTTTGGCGACATTATCACCTTCGCAGGAGGTACGAAAATTTCATCCAATTTATCTAAACTGTCATGTAAAACAAATTCATATGCAATGAAGTGTGCTGTAGTTATTTTTCTTAGGACGAGATCCCGTCATTGCGATGATTGTATTTGAATTATGGAAGGAACTAAAGAATACATTATCAAACGCGTTTTAAAAATGAAACCGTTTGCTCTAATTCATTAATTATAAGCGATTTTTTTTTTAGAAAAACAGTGAAACATAAGCAGCTTAAAGCTCCTTTTTAGAATTGAGAAACAGGATATATCGAATGAAATATTTAATAAAAACTGTCCTTTTACTTTCGCTTTTAATTCAAAACATAGAATAAATGTGTATTCAAACAGACCTAAATTATATTTAAACATACTTGCAAACTTTTGCCAATTGGAATTATAATTTTCGTAAAGTATATAGAATATTTCTGCTACAGTTTAGTAATGAATGTCAATTCTGTAAGATGTGAATTAGGATACAGCCATACATTTTTGAGCCATAACTTACCAAATATGACTTTCCGGAAAACTCTAACTCTTATTTGAACAAAAAGAAAATTCAATTCTTCTAAAAAAACAGAAGTGAAAGTTTGGCGAGCATTTGAACTTTTGGCGATATTTTCTTAATCTTGTCAACAAGTCTTATGTGATAATTTTAAGTTTAAACCGTAGATCATTCCACTGGATTTACTCATAAAAGAATAAAAGTGAAGATATGCAAAAAGCCAAGAAGAAATCTCTGAAAGTAAAATTTAAAAGTAATGTGTAACATCATTGAAATAAATTACCACAGTGAATAAGAATGTCATTAATCATCAGAGATGTTACATTATACGAGGAGAAACGATTCACTGTAGACGCAAAATGAATTGTCATTGCAGAATAAATGAAAAATGACTTTAACTTAAAGTTAAGGGTTTAGCACATGAATTTAAAAAAATTTTCTATTTACAGTAAAGAAATTTCAAATTAAAAAAATTTTGAAATATAAATAAAAACAAATGTTTCTGAGTTCTAGAGAAACATCCATTTAGAATATTTTCGAAGCACGCATTTTTAATTTTCCAATGATTCATTGATGTTTAAAAAAAAAAACTTTCTATGGGAAAAATGAGTTAATTAGATCATTTATATTCTAGTCGAGGAGCTAAATCATGTAATTGAAGCAAATCACCCATCCTACCCCAGCAAGAACAGTATTGAGCCGATTAGGAATTTAAATGCAAAAATATGTTGTGCAATCAACCATAACAAGATAACATGAAACAGCAAAAACTAAAGTTATAAGCAATCCACTTAACGATTAAAAGTAAAATAAAAATACGCTAGCTAACCTTTAAGATTTTTTATTTTAAAGTATAAAATATTAGTTATAAAATTCATTCAAAAAGTCATTTCAAACTAACAAAAAATACATCATTGATAAGAATACTTTTAATATATTTACAACAGCTGTAATAGAAACATTAGAAGGCAGTTTCAGTCATAATATCAAACCTTCCATCACTAAAGAAATAAAGATGAAAGTAAAAGCCCTAAACAGCTTTAGGGCAATAAAACCAATCCATCTCCTAACAATCGAAGCACCCAAAACCATTTAAAAAAAATTTAAAACCAATTTTTTTTAAATTTTAATTAAACCAAATTTTTTAAATTTAATTTTTAACCAAAAAAATTTTAGCCACTAGAGCTCCAGGTAATAATAAAAAACCGGCTATGAGGCCGTATGTGGATTTTCAGTAGAAGAACTAAGATTCTTTAAAAATGAAGAGCCATTTCACTACAAATATATCGTTTGCACTTCAGCCGTCAAGTATGAGAAATACTTCCTTCAATTTGCATCCTCAATATGTTGGAGCTTGAATTCGCTTTTGATTAGAAATTTTCAATAACGATTTTAATGATATTTCCGTCTTCCATTGGATGCAAATCACAAAAAAGGAAAAGAGCAAGCATCTAAATATTATTTTTCATTCAGGACAAGAAATAAAATATGATGATGCTTTATTATGGATTTGTTAAAAATACTAAAAACTCTCAATATTTCCTAACACTATTCATGAATTTATCATATAGAGAGGGCACATATTTTGCACATTAACGCATTCATTTGTTTAAAAAAAAATTACTCTTCCAAATTTTTGTGCTATAATTTTTTTCAGATGTTATCACCATCGCAATAAATGTTTATTTGAATTTTAAGCGAAATATGAACAAAAAAAATGTATAGCAGCAAGTAAATGACTCCCTATTTTCTTTTCCTTCTGAAATATTAGAATAAATGAAATTCAGGAGAGTACAAAATATTTTTTTAACAGCTTTGGGTGAATAATATCTTTTAAATTCATCAGAGCTTTTAAATGATATAAGTTGAAAAATTAAAATTGAACGAAACTGAAATTTCCCACAGCTCAATATTTTGATAATCACGATACCTTATGAAACTAAAACATATACATTCGCGAATTACAGAAAAGATCAGCTGGTACTGCCCAAGGATTTAAAAAAAAAAAGGAAAAATATTTAATTAATAATTTTAAATTGTCCGTAATATATTCGGCCATTTATCATTAAAGCACATGTAAGCTGTTTCTAGGACATTTATTTGCAGTAAAAGTACTACCTACCACCTAATTTAGTAAATCTACCCGACAAAATAAAGAGAAATTATGAAATGATATAAAATCCACCCTTATATGCATATCATAACACATCGCACAAATGAATGCAAATACAAAAATTAAAGGGCTTTAAAGCAAATAGAACCTTAGCAAATAGTCTGAAAATCAATTCAAATCAATTTTAAATATCTTGTCAAATTTTCTAAAATAAAGCATCTATTTAAAAATCTAATCTTTCAATTGTTAATAATATTAAGAGCGATAGTAATGCCTGAACTTCCCTAATATGTGACTTAAATAAAACTTCCCGAATATGTGACTTAAATAAAGTGGCAGCGTTGGTCCACTCCCACTCACCAATGCATTCTTCGCGCCCCACCAGTGGCCGAGCGCCGAAGCTCTTCGAACTGGTAGGCAGAGTCCTCCGCTTTAAAAAGCGGTTTTCTGCCGGGCTGGCTGCTACGGGTTTTGCCTGGTTTCCCCGAGCTTCTCACGAATGTGGGCCAGCTTCCCTTACAAGTCCTTCCAGGGAGGCACTTAGCGCACTTCGACCATACTCATTTGGCATTAACCCTTTCTAAATTAAATGTTGAAGAGACCAGAGCTTAGTTAAGCAGCATTCACAAATTTCCCAGGTTAAGGTAAATGATAAGAATAGGTAATTAGTAATAAGTTTAGGTATTATAAGATTATTAATTTGTAAGTTACACGAGTGCGCTAGGTTTTTGTGGACGCGTTGATCCGCTTTCCCTTTTTACCATCAACGCACGACAGTTTCCTTATTGATAACCTGAATGTGTAACCAGGAGATGGAACTTATTTTTAGGAATGTGCGAGGGAGGTTGATGTATTTTCAACCTCCCGGGGCTGTCCGGAAATGTAAAAATCGGTGTGCGAGCGGACAGCCTCGAGGGACTCTGGTAGCCGACCTCCAAGCGGTGTTCCTCGGGCAACGTTGTTTTAAATTCAACAGCGGCTGACGGGCTACCGAAATTTTAGAAAACTAATCGAATTCATTCTCTGAATTAAATTGATTTAATAATAAGGTATAATAAATATCGGCATTGCTAAACAATTCTATATGCAGAAATTATTAAGAAATTATTGGTCACGGTGTTTATATTATAATATTTTAAAATCACCCATTCTCAAATCTTCACAAACACAAACTGTTTTTACTTTTACAAACTTTTTGTTTTTGCCTTTTTATGATTTATTTCAAATTGTTGTATATATGCAATAATAATGTGGGAAAAGGCAACGACCAGCATTAATATTTGAAATATATTTATTAAGATTAAAGTACAAAGGACAAAACATTACTACATAGAACATAAAAGATACATGAGCGTGAGCTGCACGTCTTGCAGTCTCACTGCCCAACTCTCGTCTGCCAATAATGGCGGGAAAGCATCACGTGATTAATGACGTGACGCAACATGGCCAGCATGGCGCCTTAATTAATGCACTTTTAAAAGCTTGATAGGAATTTAGATTTCTTTGGGAGAAAAAAAAAGATTTAGCAGTACCGGAAACTAACCTCTTTGCAAAGATTAATTTTTGTTGTTCGCTTAAAGAAGGAAAAAGCGAAAAATTCTCTTCAACATCACAAAAAAAACATTTAATCGAATAGGAATCATTTCCTGTGAAGTTTCTACAACTACCACAGAGATCGCGTAATAAAAAACAAAACTGAAGGTTTATTTCATTCATCTTTTGTTTATTCGAGGGATCATTTTTGAGTGATCCCCTTTTGGCGCCAGTAATTAATGCCTGACTGTTATTTATTAATGTTTCGTCTGAAGTTACGGGGATGGGGAAGGAAGAATTATTACCCGTATTACTCATAGAGCTGTTACTAATAGATGAACTTTCGGTTTGAGAAACCTTTTGAGGAGACAAAGGTTTTTCTTCTGTTTCCGATAAAAAACTAGTATCTAGCGAGTTCTGAAATTCATTTAAATCTGTTAGGGCTTTAAAAATATTTTCACACAAAGCATCTTTGTCGGTCTCAGTTACTTCTAAGTGTAATAAATTAGAAACGGAGATAAAGTCAGATAAAGAAAAATTATTCAACAACTCTTGTTTATGTTTTTCTACATCTAAATTTTCAAATCTTTCAAAATTTCTCATTCTTTTTCGAGAAGAATGGTCAAAATTACTGTAACCTAACACAGAGTTAAGCAATTTTACTGAATTAGTTTTTGCATATTTAAGGGAGTTAGCGATTAATTGAATATCGCCTAGTTTTAAAGACATTGTAATGAATTAAAACAGAACTAATGCACATTCACTCGGGATTAAAATTTAAAGGGGGAAAAATTGCGCCTACCTGGTTGGGAGCAGTCGAATTATTCACTCTTAAATGTTCCTTTTTTTTTTTTTAAAGCAGCCAGTATATGTCAGCACAGTTGCACAAGAACACGAAGTAATTGAACCTTTAACGTTTTCACTTGAATCATATCCATCCAAAACGTGCACTAACGTCCATTCACCAGTCCAGTAAAGTATGCACGGCAAAATTCCACTCTTATCAAAATTCTTAGCATCAATTTAACGTCTTAAATTGTACTAACGTCCACAGCTTTTTCAACAATTTGGCGGGATTTGCTAGAGGTATTCACGAGAAAGGCCGAGCCCCCAAAAATGTGGGAAAAGGCAACGACCAGCATTAATATGTGAAATATATTTATTAAGATTAAAGTACAAAGGACAAAACATTACTACATAGAACATAAAAGATACATGAGCGTGAGCTGCACGTCTTGCAGTGTCACTGCCCAACTCTCGTCTGCCAATAATGGCGGGAAAGCATCACGTGATTAATGACGTGACGCAACATGGCCAGCATGGCGCCATACAGGATACGGGATCTGCCAGCGCTTCCCACAATAATAATAATAATAATAATAAAGACAAATAAGAAGCAAAGGATCACCATCTGATAACTTTCTTATAAAACAAAATTATATTATGAATATTTATATATTATCTACAAGGCTTACGAATGAACTTAAATATCCATTTGGTGTTCTTCAACTAATCTTTTATTGCAGTTTCTTTTTGTTTTTTGTCACATAGCAGAACCTTGGTATAAACGAAAGAGCAATAAATATTGCATCATGGATTTTTCGAAGAAGGGGCAATGCAGAGTCTTATTTTGTCAGCAGTAGAAATGAGTGCAAATGGCATTTAAAATCGAATGCATATACAACTTAGCACATGTATAGTGCAATTTTTAGCAAATAAAACTATTAATTAAGGAGGCGTAAGTGTTTCTGGTATACCCTAAAAATTAGTCATACATTTTAGAGCAAAATTCACTCCATCATCAAAGAATATCAATAATATTTAAGAATTTCAGTTATAATGATAAATTCTTGAGTATCGCCTTCTCGAATGTTATTATCGCCTTCTCCTCGCTCGTTTAAATTGAGGACCTTGGGCAAAGCTGTGTATGTCAAGAAGGCTCTGACTTTTTAAATGTATTTTGCTTATCTTTTTTCGAACAGATTTAAAATCAAGATTTTAGTAACGAAATCACGTATGAAATTTTATTTACTCAGGTTATACAGTTTTTGGAATTATTGTATATATATTCATGTGAAAGTGTAGATCAATGGAAATCCTTTTCAAAGATATGGTTCAAAAACTGTTAAAAATGTACACTTCAGATGAAAAGTTTGAATGGCATTTCATTTACCTTGTCATGTTAAAGTTTTAAAGCTGCGTGAGTAGATGCATGATAAAGAACAGACGGATTTGATACAAAATTTGATATATCTATGTGTCCAAATGTTCTTTGCTTAGCATTTTGTATTTTGTAGTTATCATATTAATTTGTATTTGAATCCCCGGATAAACCGGTTTCCTCTGAATGGATTCATTCAAATTTTCATAAGAATATCTTCTCTCAAATCTATTAAATAGCTAATTCGTAAAGGAAGTAAAAGTACACACGTAGAATGTAAAATACAGAGATAAACACAGGCAAATAATGATTGATTAACAGAAAAGAACACAAAAACGATATAAAGGTAAAATATTGTAATTAGTGTAACATATGCCGAACTTTGCATTTAGGAGATTGTGGATGGTGTTGAAACCCAAACCATAAATTAATTGACATTATCTTTCATTCAAAATTTCAAATCAGATATAATTTGCTGATTCTATGTTCAACCATCAACAAATATTAACCGCTCTTTAGTATCTTCCGGACTCAAAATATCATTACAAGAATATTATTATTATATCATTATAAGAAATGGTAAAGTTATTTTATGAACACTCTATACCCAAGCAAAGATAAAATTTTAACATGTTCTTTAATTTCGGATATGCATTTTAAAATTCTTCAAAAATAATAAGTATCTTGTGACTGTATTTACGTAAGAGAGGACATCCCAAAACTTCCCTTGGAATTGCTGATTGTAGCTCACTTGTTGAATGGCTTTGCATATTCCTCTGACGCCCTGGTAATATGTAGTCCCGCCTTGAGTCAATTTGTGTTCTCAGGCCCTCAATATGTGTTCTCGATTTGTTTGTGGCACACAAAATGAGCGATTTCAGATCGGTAAGCATGTAATGAATGAAAAAACTAAAACATAAGTAGTTGAATAAACTAATTTAAAATCTGTGACATTAAGAAGAAAATCTTAGTTAATGCTTTCAGAAAATTATACAGAGAGTATAAAAAATAGTGTGACATTTTCTGTTCAGGTCGAACTCCACTCTTGATTTTTTCCCACTGCTTTTAGGTGTTTAGGAAAAAATGAAAACACATGATACATACATATGTAAATATTTTAAGGAAATGGAAAGGAATAAATGTATTATTATTTCAAAGTGATTGTGCTCTTCATTGGTTTCTATTGTGCTCTTAGGAAAGCTCGTTGTAGGAATTTTTTTTATTTTGCGCTGAAGAACTGAGAAAGTAAACAAAATGGTATAATACATCATCTGGCTTAAGCTCGTTTTACTCACTGCATCCTTCTCCAAATATTAAAAAAAAATTGCTATTCCATTATTTACTGATTTTAGAATAAATTATAAAAGGAACCAATATATTTATATTAAATCTTTCAATCATTCTTCGTAAGTTAGTTATGGTCATCGGTCCTCAACGTAACTGTTTCAACTGATGGTATTCATTGGTATTTATGCAGCCCTCGTATTTTCATCTCGCTGATAAATCAGTTTGACTAATAAGGCACGTTTACTTAGTGACAACGCCATCGACGGGAGAATTCTTGCAATATCTTAAATTTCCAAGATCACAAAGTACAAGCAAATTACATATTAAAGTTTTCGATCGCAGCGCCAGAAAATAACATACATAAAGTAACACACATACACCAGCAAATTACATAATAAAGTTTTTCCTGTCGGCGTTTTCTGGTATTGTTTTGTTTTTTTCTTGACAAATCGAAACCGCGTACTTTAATATGTATGATGGCCAAATATTGTTATATTTCGTCCAGTACATAACACGCTACAGGGCTCTGAAGACATCCTGCTATTTCTTGATCACCCTGTATAATGATACAAACAGGTATGCCTGTGATATAAAAAGAAAGTTGTTTTGAAAATGAAAGCAATGAATACAATAAATGAAAAGGCATTTAGTTTCTTATTTATAAAATGCTTCTAAAAATTTGCTTTGGTTAATAAATATCGTCCTTTATCATCATAATAATTGGAGACGATATAAAATTAAAATACCTCCATAATTCAGAAGACCAGATTGTGAAATAAATGGAATAAAACGGTTTTCGTTAGTTGATGCTGGTTTATATTGATAATATTCTCATCAATGTAATTTATCAATACAGTTCCTATTTAATTCTCATGAAAATCAAATTATGAAATAAATACAAGTCAGTGATTTTTTTTGTTTAATTTGTTGGCTTGGCCGTCCAAAACTTACCATTATATTTGATACTGGATATAGGACAGGATAAAGGCGGGAAGGAGTGAATAGATTCCAAAATTGGTTTTTCTTGTTTAAATAAAACGTTATTATTGTGAGATGAAATGTTTATATCGAAAGCATTGAAAAAAACTTACATAGTGAGGCGTCGAAGATTAAAATAGCTTAAATAGGGCTGTAAGTTTCTTTTGTGCAAAAAAGCCATAAAAATCATTTCAAAATAGTTTCTTATAATATATATATTAATTGTTTAATTATTACAATATATAAAGGAATAAGGATTATTTTCCAATTCCTTGCATTATTTAGAAAAATGATCTAAAAAAGCGATAAACATATAAATAAAAATACAGCGATAAAACTGAGATTTAAATATTTGGCTTACAAATGAAAAAACGTCATTGAACATTTAAAATTTTCGAAATACATATATATTATCTAAACAAAGCAAAAACGGAAAATGAATCATGAAGGTGTTAAGTAATTGTCCAATAACTGGAAACACTAAAACAAATTAAGAAAGTTTGAAACTATGCATTACTTTACAACAATATATTTGAGATGAAATTTCAAAAACATTTGTAATTTCAAACAAGTAATATATAAAAAAAATTTTAAGTCAATTCCTACTTATTTTCTTACATTATTCATATATATATATATATATATATATATATATATATATATATATATATATATATATATATATATATATATATATATATATATATATATATATATATATATATATATATATATATTATTTATGATCAGGTGTCGTGTCAGTAATCGGAGCTTGATGACAAACTTGGCAACCATTTGGCAGCATGGCGACGGATTTGACGACCAAATAGAAATTACTGGACAAATTTAATTAATTAATCAATTTTTGAGAAAAACATGTATTAAAATCAAGTGTCATCCACTACAATTTTAAAAAATGTATTTGAACTTGTATGGATGAATAAAAGGTATTTTATTAACAACTGAAAATTTGAACAAACAATTTTTGTCTCAAAAGCATCATAAGATAAATTCATTGTTAAAAAAAAAGAATCTAGAATATTCGAAATACTACACAAAACAGTAAAACCAATTAACCTGTTTTAAAGATAATTTAGCTTAATCTACTTATTTCGAAAATAATACAAATGAAAAAAAAACATTCAAACCATAAATATATTTCTTTCTTTATAATGTATTTCTGGAAAACAAAACCCACTCTATTAATTATGTTCAGAATAATAAGTTATAAAGGGTATTGTCAGCTACTATCTTCTATGCTTTGAAGCCTTCTGAGGCAAAAAGAAAAAAAATTTCCATAAAAAACATCCATTAGTTGCAGACTGTAAGCCCCAATATTAACTCTCTAAACAGAACTGATTCTAAGAAATGGCGAAAAAATCAAAGAAATTTTCTTTCATTTTTTCGAGGCTGCAAACTGTTTTCTTCTTTGAAAACTATTTTATTGAAGGAGAATGCAGAAAAAATATCGAAAATATTTTCTGCAAATTTTAAATGTATGTGTGTGGTCATATTTCGAGTCAATAACACTTGGAAACATTGTCTCTTTAAAAATGCACAAATTGCATTGACATAATGAAATCTGCCTATATATATTTGAATAAAAATAATTAAATTTTAACATTATTAACTGATTATAAATATTACCATTTTTTCTAATTTTCATATAAAGTCAAAAATTGTTGTTATTTTCCAATATCAAACAGTATAATCCCTCAAAACGAATGGCTTGTACTCAATGAATTGCGTTTGCAATTTTTATTGCTTGTAATCAGTAAAAGATAAATTCAAGAAAAATATGAAATTTAACACTGAAATATATCTTCTTAAAATTATGGAAACTACTTTAATATAAGAGGGCATCTACATAATTATATTTGCATGATGATTAACATCTCCATACAGAAGCCCAAATTTTCTGTGTTTTAAATTATTTCGAAGAATTAAAAATTCTCAGATACAAAATTACAGATATATGGATTTAAAAACATCGGAGATAATATTACAAAAATTAGGGTCCGTTTCAAAATATGCAAAGCAGCAAAAAGATCATTCTTTTAATAATTTATTTTGTTCAAGTTCTCATTTCAATGATTGACAAAACTTTGCTTTAAGGAAAATGAATTTCTTTTATTAAATGTTCGCCGTTTAGGAATAAGAAAGTATTATTAAATTAGATGAAACGCGACTAATAAGAAATTCTCCCTGTACTCTCCTAATTTTTATATGTTCAGAAGAAGCAGATAAAGACAGAAGAAAAGAAAAACTGGTACTTATTGTTTAAATATAAGAGTGAAAACATAAAATCTTTAGGAAGTTATTGCAATTTTTGGTAGGTTACACAGAGAGAAATTAGAATGCATTATACTAAACTTTACAACAGAAAATCAGTTTATTTAACAAAAATGTCAATTAATAATGGGTCAACAAAAATATATGCACTATATATCCCTCCAAAGTTGATCAAACTTGATCTGAGGTCAAAGTTGATTAACATCTGATCAGTGTTTCAGGGAGGATCTGTTGTACTTTTCAGGGATAATATACATATTGCAAAATTTTATTTATAGCACAGAAACAAAAAATAAAACATTTATTAAGTTTCATCAATTTTTAAAAAATAATCAAATAATCCATGAATTTTTAAGAGTTTAGAAACTTCTTCCACACAGATGTCTCAGAATGTTCAAAATAATTTATACGAAGTTGCATTATTTTAGCAATACTTGCCCATTTGCTATTGTTATGAACCTATAATATTGCTACCCGGCACGAATAGAGTCATCGTAAAAAAGACCGTTGTACGATCGGTCCTGTACGTGCTGAGATCAATGAACTTAGAGCTTGGCGACAGACTTGGCGAGCATTTGGCGGCGTGGCGATAAATTTGGCGAGTTTGGCGACTAAATGGATAGTACCGGAAAAATCGAGAACTTTCAAGATCCATCCACTAACAACCGAGATGCAGCCAGGTACGCCCTGATTGGTCAAAAGATTCTAGCCCCGCCTCCCGGAACTATAAAAGACTGGCACTCAGAAGCTACGAGGTTGTTGTAATTCTCGTGTTAGCTTCCATCATGAACGGTAGCGTTTGCGAAGAAGGTGGAAAGCGCAGATGCGCGGAGACGAATGAAGAAATGATCATTGATGGCAATCATAGTGATCTGCCTCAAACTAAAGAGAAATACACTTGCATCCATTGCAAGGAAAGATTGATGATCCGCGATGCGGTAAAAGTCCTAAGACTTGAAATTGAAGGTATCAACCAAGCCACAAGGCATGCCAAGAGGGAGCAGATTGATTATGCTCACCCGCATCTTGCAGCCATGGAGTCTAGAAGAAAACAAGCGATTCAGGAGATGGAGACCCTTCTGGGTAAGATGAACCTTGTTAGTTCTTGTCAGGACTCGAAATGTGAACACTCTAAGGAACCCTCCCTGAACCTGAGTAATGATAATTTCGTCTCTCCAACAAAGAGGAAACTTGCCAGAAATAAACCGGAACCCCCTAAAAATGTAATTAACATAAGCAATAAATTTCAAGTCCTCAATAATATTCCAGTTGAAAATGAAACTCCCAACACTGCAGAACATAAAATACCACCAATAATGTTGAAATATGCAGATAACTTTAATGAAATTTTATCCCAAATTGCAAAAACCTGCGGCAAAACTGTCAACAAACTGAATAAAGGGTTCATAAAAATATTCCCAGAATCGGCTGATCAACACAAAGCCATTCAAAATTTCTGCAGGCAGCAGGGTTATGATTATTATATCATAACCCCCCAAAACAAAAGACCATTAAAAGCAGTCATCAAAGGGCTCCCCCATGAATACGACACAAAAATAATAGCTCAAAACCTAGTTGATAGTGGTTTCCCAGTGACTAGGGTTGTTCAACTTACCCAGCTAAGAACTAAGAGACCTCTTCCATTTTATATGGTTGAACTTAATAAAACTGAAAAAGCCGAGGAAATCTTTAAAATAGAACATCTGGATTACCTTAGTATCACAGTAGAGCGCTACAGAGGTCGCAACCTAGTCTCGCAATGTTATCGTTGCAACTTTTTTCACCATGCAGCGAATAACTGCAACATAAAGCCCAGATGTCTGAAGTGTGGCGAAAGCCACGAAACTAATGCTTGCGTGATAAAAGAAAAAATTGAAACGCCAACTTGCATCAATTGCGGCAAACAAGGGCACATAGCATCTTACCGCGGCTGCGAGGCCTTCCCAAAAATTCAGTCTGCGAGAAAGAATAGGGACAACTATTTTCACAAAAACCAAGCTCTGATCAGGCCAAATGTCAGTTTTGCAGGTCTTTTTAAAAACACAAGCCATCATGAGATAGCGCCTCCATTACACTCTTACCACACAAGCCCACCAGTGCTGGCGCCACAAACCTATGGTCACAAACAAGCCAACAACACCGTTTTAGAAGGCAATGATTTCGCTGACATTATAGAAGCAATGAAAGAACTGAAAAAGCTAACGACCGAGTACCCTTTACTCTTTTCACAGCTTAAAAAACTAAAAACCGCAAACACTGTTATGGAAAAACTGGATATACTCATGAAGGCATTCGATAACCCAAGTCTACCTGTCACAAACTAGTTTTCTCCTGCAATAGCCTTCGCATTGTCTATTGGAACGCAAATGGCATTAACAATAAAATAATTGACCTTCGTAATTTTGTAAATAAGTATAACCCCGATGTAATCCTACTGCAAGAAACCCACCTTAGACCACAAAGAAAAATTTTCCTGGCAAACTATTTCTCATATTACAGTTACAGAGCTAACCAGGCTGGCGGCGGTACTGCAATTTTAATTAAAAATGGTTTACCTCACAGTGAGGTCCCCCCACCTTTACTACAACATGTAGAAGCTAGCGTGGTAAAATTAAATTTTAAAAATCAAGATCCAATAACCTTAATCTCTATTTATATCCCCCCTAGTGCAGATAATTCCAATTTTATTTTCGACATCGAAAACCTGATGCAAACAGGACCTAATCAAATAATTTGTGGAGACTTTAACGCTCACCACGTTAGCTGGGATTGTAAGCGTAACTGCCCAAAAGGTAATTCCCTAAAATCATTTGCCCTTCAGGCCGGATTAGACATTATAGCACCGTCCACCCCCACTAGATTTGGGCCTCAGTCAGCCAATACAATAGACCTCACCTTAATTAAAGACTTCCTGTACCCATATGAAATTCACTCCTTACCTGAACTTAGCTCTGACCATAATCCCATCTTATTAAATTTTTTCTTTAAATATTCCCTGCCCAATAATCTTAATAAATTTAAAACAAACTGGAATAATTTTAAATTAACCCTCAGTCAATCAGAAACCCCAAACATTGATGAATTTACAAACCCAGATAAACTTGACCATTTTGTAAACATCTTCGAATCGCAAATTATTAATGCAAAAAATCTAGCCTCCACCCCCATTATAAATAGTCAAAATTTTATTGACCCTAAAATTAGAGACCTAATCAGGGACAGGAACTTTGCCAGGAAAAATTTTCAAAAAACCAGAGACCCAGTCTTCAAGAGACTAATGAACCAAATTAATAAGGAAATTGAAAAACTTAACAATTAAATCCAAAGCAATGAATTTATACACAAATTAATTAGTGTTAACACAGAAGACGGATCAATCTGGAAACTTGTCAAAACTTTTAAAAGTAAAAAACAAAAAATTCCGGCCCTTAAAGGCCCTGCTAGTATTGCAATAACTGATAAAGAAAAAGCAAACTGCCTGGCGGCTAGCCTTGAGAAACAATTTCAACTTAATGAATCGAGCAATTTCACCACAGAACATAATGTAAATAATACAGTCAAAGGCTTTCTCGACTCATTGCCACAAAAATTTATTGATATTCCCCCTCCCTCAACTGATGAATTAAAGGATCATATTAAAAAACTTAATATCAAAAAAGCCCCTGGCCTTGACAGTATTAACAACAAAATGTTAAAAACACTTCCGGACAATTACCTAAAATTTTTAATTAATATAATTCATAGCATTCTCAAATTAGGATATTTTCCCATGTCATGGAAAACAGCTGCAGTTATCCCCATATTAAAACCAGGAAAAGATCCAACTGATCCCTGCAGTTATAGACCCATATCCCTACTCTCTTCTGTCAGCAAAATTGCTGAACAGATAATTCTCAATAGATTAAATAATTACCTAGAAGAACATAATATACTAACACCTGAACAATTTGGATTTCGCCGTAACCTATCTACAACCCACCAATTAATTAGAGCAGTAGAATTCATTGAGGAAGGTTTTGAAAATAAACAAAAAACTGCAGCGGTTTTCCTTGACATTCAGAAAGCTTTTGACAGAGTTTGGCAAGATGGTCTTATATACAAGCTAATTAATTACAACATACCCTCACACCTTATCAAAATTATAATTTCTTACCTCAGTTACAGATCCTTTAAAATCAAGATAAACAATGAATTTTCGGAAGTAAAACCTATTCTTGCAGGTGTACCTCAAGGATCTAAACTAGGGCCAATTTTATTTTCCTTGTTTATTAATGATATCCCCAAGCAATTTAACACTATGTTGTGCATGTACGCTGATGACACTGCAATACTAGCTAGAAACAAAAATCAAAATTTCATTACCATAGCTTTAAACCGACATATTAAATCTCTTGAGGACTGGTTCGTCGAATGGAAAATTGAAATAAATGCTAGTAAAACTGAAGCTATAGTTTTTAACAAAAATAACTGTAAAAAGAATTTCTCCCCAGTTAAAATTAAAAATCAAACTGTCCCGTGGTCTAAGGAATGCAAATATTTAGGCGTTATTCTAGATAGTAAATTAACTTGGAAACCCCACTTTATTTACACAGCTAAAAAGTTTCGAGACCTAACTCGTAAATTTTATCCCTTAATTTCTCGAAACTCCAAAATGAGTAGACAAAATAAAATGCTTATTTACTCTGCCTACTTGCGTCCAGTATTAACTTATGCCTGCCCTGTGTGGGGATATGCTGCCAAGACTAATCTTAGACTTATTGAACGCCAGCAAAATAACTTAATTAGAAATTTCTGCAATATGAAATACTACATGCCCAATACAAATATGTACTTATGCCTAGACTATCCCCCTCTTAAAAAATTCATTAAAAATCTAGCCACTAACTTCTTTAAAAACATGGATAAGAATGAAAATGAAGCAATAGCTAAAATCCCTAAATATAAACCATCTACAAACTCTAGAAGACCCCGTAATATACTACTTTAATTTATCTCAGCCCCTTAGTTTTTCTTCCTAACTTTTATTTTTTCAAACTCAAATTATACTGTTTCTCAATAGCCAATTCTAGCTCACAAGCAGTAAAAACTTACTAAGCCCAACGGCAGCGTACCCCCCCCACACCCTCACCCTAATATCAGACAATCACAATGAGTCCTGACACTCGTCATCTCCAAATTTCGTCGAAGACGGCCACGGCAAAGTATAGACAGCAAAGCACTGTGAAGTCTCTCCTTACCGGGGATAAGCCCCTGCCGGGGCTAGGCGCCCCGTCAACCCAACCATCAAGCTACGAGGTTGTTGTTGTGTGGAAGTTGTGTGTGAGAGAGTCGGAGTCGCCGACACGTAGAGGTCTTGGAGGATTAGACAGCAAGAAAGCTGCTAAACTTACAATTAAATGCGCTGAGTAATTACAATTGAGTGGCGGCATTTGTTGTAGAAGAAAAAAAATTTGTAACACTATAAAGGTCATTATACGTGAATTTGAAACAAGCTATTGGAATTCCTTTATAAAGATCTACAAAAAAATATACGAAAAAAGTCAAATAAAACCTTTGTCCAGACTTAATGTTATTCAAAACTATCTGAAAACACCAGTCATTACTCCAACTGCTCCAAAAGTGGTTGTTTTGAAGATTCACGTTTCTATCTCGCATAATGTAATAATATTCATAATATTTTGTATTTATATATATTTTTATATTTTTTATAGTAATGTCCAAATTGCATTTCTCAAAAAAAGAAGGATTTTATTTCAACTATTGTAGAACCCAACTGTAAACTTCTAGACGTCGATAATGCAATTATTTACTGTATGGATGCTAGTTATACAGTTGAACCATTGTCGATCTTAGAACTTTCAGTTCTAGACTGTCTTTTTTAATGCTAGCGTGAAAGTTACTTGAAAAACAAAACAAAATGACAATTTCTGCATAACATGTTTAACGTCTCATCCTTCCAGGCAAAGTAAGGAACTTGAGATTTGTAGTCACTAAACTACACAATAAAAAGACTTCTAGAAGAATGGTGGGAATTCGAAAACGATGTTTGTATTTTTTTAACTAGGCGACAATACGGTTATATTCAGCTTAAACTGTCAGCATACAAAATTGTTTGTTCCTCATATATAAAAATCATTTAGTAAGCACTTAAGTTCGACCAAATTATTTTTCTTATACGGTACTCCATTTTTTTCTGAGATATAATAAATATTCATTTTCTCAAGTTTCTCATTACTTCATTATAAAGCCGACATTTCAACTATCGACAAATGAAAATGAACATAATTATGAATGATTAGCAAATATCTTTGAAGTCATGACGTATTACTAGATAAATATTCACATAAGGCAGTTTTACGAAACTGAATAAATGGGCTATATTGTATAAATGTTTTCATCTAAATTTTTAATTAGTTCCCAAAATATAAATGCAACCATATTTCTGCAAATTTTGTCAATAGAAATGTGATACTTTGTTTATGCAATGTAAGAGAAACATTTTACTATCTGAATTTTCCTTTATAGGTGACATATAAAAATGCAATTTTATACCTCTTTTTACTTTCCCATAATTTCTTACCTCATTTAATGAAACTTTGTAATTAGAAGTGCAGATATCTATGAATAAAAATTTAGATAAATAAAAAGCGGAACTTTTTTTTCTCTTTTATGGATATCTTCTGTGTATTCTATGCTTTATTTCATTTCTTAACATCCTTTTCAATACTCACATTTCGTAAATAAGAAATTAGAACAGATAGATCCATTATAATAAATACATTGAGGGAAGCAAGAACTCCGTTATAACATGCGAATAACGTCGGTTATCAGATTACAGTAGAAATCTAATTCAGAATGCCTCTTCACATCGCCAAGAATACAAAAATATTAAATCGCCAATCAAGATGGTTGGCCTGATAAACAATATTTGAAAACAGTTATTCTTCGCCATCTTCATTTTTCATTTTGACCATTTGGCATTGTTGGCGAAGTAAAGAGGTATCTTGAATTATATTGCAGTCCTTATTTTATCTCAGCCTATCGAATCTTTCAACGATATATTTTCGTTTATTCACTATTGAATTTGAGTTAACAATGATCGTTGTAACTTCTTCATATTAAGTATATTTTACAAAAATAAAAATCATATACTGAATTTAAGTCCAGATCATTGTCCAACAATTCAATGCATCAGACACATAGTAGATTCAGGATGGTTAAGATCATTTTGATGGCTGTGATAAAAACGACTGATGAAAGAGTAAAACTTTATCGTCAGATATGTACTTTTTTAACAAGCCTCAGAATAAGTAAATCCAAATATACTCTGAAATGCACCATCAAAATCGTAAACATAGCACGAATCAAAGCAGCAATTCTTGTTTCATAGGCTGAATACTTGATTCATAGGTAGTATACTGAATCAATTTTTTTTATTTTATTATACAATCAGTTAGTTGAATAGTATCTCATGTTTTATAAATATTTTATACATGCTTAATTAAATATTAGCAACACCAAAAATAATATTATAATCAGAACTTATAGAGAAAACATGGAGTCACCATATTTCAGAGAAAAAAACTTGTATTCACAAAACAAAAAATGCAAACAAAGTGTTAATACAAAATGTTAATAAAAAATTTAAAACTGTTTGTTTCCTCGTTTTATTTTCAAAAGAATTTTTTTTTTAAATCTAAAAACATACATATAAATGTATCTTTATTTTGCTGATGGATAATAATTCAAAGAATCAAGCAGGATAAAGCGACTCATAGGGCAAGCTGGCCCCTACACGTCACCAAAGGTAGAATAATATTAGAATTGATTATCAGCACAACATTTGACGTATTATGACACAAAAAACGAATTCCGATTATCTTTAAAACATTATAATATAAAAGTTTCCTTGTTAATAAAGAATTATAATTTCTTTTACAAATAATGAAGGTTCAATTCACCAGACCAAAATTAATCTTTCCGTTAACATAAAATTATATAAGCTCCATAAGAATTAATTCTTCCGGAAGCTATTTAAAAACTGATTTGTTTGGAAAGAAAATTTTAATATATGATTATGAAAATTTTACAAAGTCATTCTAATTTCCGTCGACGAATTATTAATATAAAATTAAAAATATAACTATTTTGAAAGAAATTTTGTCATAGTGAGCAACATCAGATTCCTAACTTCAACTTTCATTTCGCAAACAATGGATCTGATTGGTCAAAATTCATGGAACGCCAGTTTCACAATTAAAGACGTCATTTTCAGTGAAAGTGTTGACTTGTGTGCATAAACATTGAGACTTTGTGCAGACTTTGAATTTCGCTTGATTTTGCTGATTGCTTAATAAAAACCATTTGATTTACATTATTTATCTGTGTCTAACATCTGATATAAGATATGTCTTGTTTTGGTTTGCTCTTAGATCTCGTTGCAGGTCCCGACATGATGGACTGGAACTGCTGCAGCGACTGGGAGGCGATGGACTGGGAGCCAGTGGACTGCGTGGAGGACATGGAGTGGGAGGAAGTCCCTGTTCCTTCTCAGGTTAGTCCACCCTTGCCTCCTAAGTCGAAGGAGAACTTACCTTTGAAGGCAAAAGTACCAGCGCCTTTGAAGTTAAGCGCACTAAAGCAGAAGGAGCGTTTAACTTTAAAGACGAAAGTACCTCAGCCAACAAAGACAAAGGCTCCTGAGATGAAGGAGCAAGCTCCTGTTAGGAATGTTAAGAAAGCTTTGCGCAGGTTGTAGGACCTAGAATCGATGTAGAATTTAATTTTAAGTGTTAAATGTCGCTCGAATAACAATTTTCTAAAATATCTCGATATTACCAATCAGAAATATTATTTAATATCTGATGCCTGTTATATCTGGTATTCATCGTTATGTGTTTGTTTACTGAAGAGTTTGAAAACAATTTGTCTGCTATTCCCATAATTCAAATTTGGCAATTCAGATAAAACGATTAAATTGGACTAAATATAATTGATCAATGAAATTTTGTCAATTAACTGTTTTCAGTATATTTCATTTCCACATACGAAATTCGGTTTGTTTTCCACTGTGAATATAATTTGCTTAGCAATAATCTGTAAACGTCTAATCAAATCAAACACTCCTTATCTTTAAATACTGCGCCATAAAGTAACATTTAAAATTTCATTTTATATATGCCCGTTGGAACTGCAGCAGATCTTCGCCAAGTTACAATATTCGCTTGATAGTTTAGTTTATTTTTAGTTAAAGGCCCATCGCCAAAGTAAATCCACAGTTACTGCGTTGTTGGCTCAAAATGTTTTATATATATATATATATATATTTCCATTGAAAAAAAAGCCAAACTAACTGCTTTCATTCCACGTTTGAAATATTTTATGCATATCAATTAGAGTAACAATTATAGTGGGGAAAAAATAATTATTTGAATGTTATAAAGCGCCGTTTTCAAAAGTAATATTTCAGGAATCTTTGTCTGTCTTACAAATCTTAAATTTTTCAAAACAACATTGCTTATGCGCCAAGAAATGTAGCAACTTTGGCATGAAAATTAATTTCAAAGTAATTTTTAATTATTTGTCTAGCAAATACTGTATGCAGAACCGCTGTAGTGAATGGTATTTTATCCGATTAAAAGAAAAGATACCTTTTTACCTCTCTTTTTGTTTAAATATGTAATTTCAATCGTGAGGTTTATTTACGATGTCCTTGTTGTTGGCTTTCTTACTGGTATTTTGGCGATGTCTGAACTAAAGGAAGAGCTTTAAATATCTGAATAAATTGAATTAAACGGCCTTTTTACATTGATGGAAGTTTCAATTAAATTTAAATGATATTTTGTATCAAAATCTAGCCTTGCATCTTCATATAATAACTGATTACATAAACATCTACCTTGTCCTTGGCGCTAAGTAAATATAAAATTCCTTTGTTCATGTAATATCAGTGCCTTCTATCGCTTCTTTTTTTCTGAGAAATTTTAAAAGTAGTTCTGACTGGAGCATTTTTTTCTCCAATCTCATTCAATTTAGCTTGTTTCTCTTTCAAACTGATCTATCAGCCTCAGTATGTATAATAGAGAAAACGGATGCTAATTTAACATATAAAACTACAGCAAAGCTTTAAAAGTTTTCAAATAAGGGCAATTTAGCCAAAGGCGATATAAAATGTTTGATTTATTTTTGCATTAAATAAAAGTTTTCGGTTTTTTTTTTTAATTCAATTATTAAAATTTTAGAGCAATAGATTTCTCAAGCATAATGTAAAACGGCATACAACATCTATTTAAATTGTTTAACAAAATCAAATATCAAATTATAGAAATTGATGTTTCTTTATTTTTTGGTGAATTTTCAGATTTATCAATAATTTTAATCGTTTATAATCATAAACGTAATTGCATAATAAAAATGCAAATTGAATTACTGTGCAAAGCTTTCTTTTCGAAAATACGTAAATATCACCAAAATATCAAATAAGGAAAATAAAAATTTCAGATAGTTAAATTTATAAATTTAAATAATTTATCCAATGTCTGGCGCAGTATGATCAAATCTGGTCCTTGCGCCATAAAAACCAACTAACTAACTAACTAAATAATTTATCTAATAGAAATATCATAAAATCAGAAACAAATAAATTTGCCGTTTTATCATGATATATTTTTATAATAATTATCAAATGCGTACTCCTTCTCAGATATAATTATTTCTAGTCAATATTAATAATATTCAAGAACAATAATTATTATCGTTTTATGATAAACACCGATTATTTTTAAATATGTAAAATTATGCATTCAAAATATTTAATCATTCAAATGAATGCCTCAATATAAAAAACATTTATAATTTTACCTTTCTTGAATTTATTTCTTTTAAGAAAACATTACTGGAATTATTCTACCACTTTTGAGAGAACTTTGAAAACTCTAAATTTTAACTTTTTCATAAATCTATTGCAGTATAACATAATTACAATCAATTATATCGGCATATCTTACAGCTATCAATTTTATACATTTAAAGTCAGTTTCTTAATTTTAAAATTTGAAATTTTAATTTGAAAGCAGACGTTTTAACTTAATAAATATCCCGCCATACGGCGAAATTTTGGCTTATTGGCGAATGAACTCAATAAATTCACATGAAAGCATTGGAGATTTTTTTGTTGTTTGTATTTAACCAATGTTTTCAAAAATATTTTTAAAAAACGCCACATATCATATGGCGATTTTTCGTTGGCAGATGATTATTGTACAAATACTTTATCATGCATGCAAATTGTAAACTAGTCCGACAAATGGGGAAAAAACAAATACTTGAAGTATAAAAAGAGTTATCCAAATATAGAAATATTTTTTTGTTTTATTACTGCTAATAAATATGAAGATAAAATTAAAAAGATAATGAGTGCAGAATAACCATTGGATACAAAATATATGGCAAAATTTTGAAGAGAAAAAAAAAAATACTGAAAAAAAAATCTAAGCGTTACCATGAAATAATGATACAAAAAATCTGTTGAATGAAAATTATCTAACGACAAAACCATTTCTGTCATAAGAATATTTATCTTTCATAGAATATTAGCTTGGGAGAGATTTCTTAAAAGCTAAAATAATTTATTAGTAAACACATTCATTTCTGCTGGAAAAATAGGTTCAAATTTTTGAAAGGGCAAATTGTAACATTGCTCGTACTCGAAAATCAATACATGTCAAAAAATTGAGCTCCTTTAACAGACATATGTTATCACCATCTTTAAAATTCTAATGCATAAATCACGCAAGCAGACTTTATTGTCGACAACATACGGTATAAACACACATACAAAATATATAATAATACTATTGTCAGCGGTGATATTCTGTTTGGCATCAGTTGCATCATTTTTGGCTACTTTGGCGTCTAATATGATGAAATGGAAAAAGTACCAAAATTTTTTCCAATTCATCTTCATTATCATATGAAACAAATTCATGCGAAATGAAGTCTTCTGAAGGAGTTTTTTTGGAGAATGAGATATCCCGTCAGTGGAAATGATTGTATCAGAATTGTGAAAGGAAGTAATGAGCACGGATCTGAAACATTTTAAAAAGAGAATAATTTATTCATTTTCATTAATCAGAAAGTGATTTTTAGGAAATCAGGGGAAAATAAACAATATTAAGATTATTTATTTTGAGTTCAGAAATAGGATAGAGCGGATAAAGTATTGAAAAAACTGCTCATTACTTCTCGCTTTTAATCAAGATCTTACTATAAATGTGCAATGAAACAGACCTAAATTATATTTAAGCAAACAGAAAACATTTATCACTTAGACGTTATATTTTCAAAGAGTATATCAAGTATCTTTGATACATATTAGACACGAACGTCAATTCTGTAAGACTTCAAGCACGGTACAGTAACCATACATTTTTGAGCCATAACTCATCAAATATAGCATTCCGGAAATCTCTCTAATTTAAATTAAAAAAAAAATTCTGCATTTCTACGAAAACCGAAGAGGACGTTTGGCGAGCATTTTAACTTTTGGTGATGTTTCCTTAATCTTGTCGCAAAGCCTTATATGATACTTTAAATTTAAACCGTAGATTCTGGATTTATTTATAGACGAAAAAGAGGAAAGATAGCAAAAAGACAAGAAGAGATTTTGAAATTCTGAAAGTAAGACTTAAAAATAATGTATAATGCAACATAATTTAGAAAGAAATTACAACAGCAATTAAAGTGAATAACAATGTGATTAATAATAACAATTGTTACATCATAGGAGCAGCAACAACTTAACAGTAAACACAAAATTAATCGTAAAATAAATGACAAATTTCTGTAACTTAAAGCTTAGTGTTTATCAATCAAATTAAGATTTCTATTTATTAGCTGGGATTCAAGAGATATTTCCCATTTATAACAAAGAAATTTTCAATTTCCAGAATTTTTAATTTCATCTTTTAAAAGCCCAATTAAAAACAAATATTTCTGAATTTTAGAGAAGCCTCCATTCAAAATACGTTCAAAGTATGTTTTTTTTTAATTTTTCAATTATTTCATAACGCTCCGTAATAAAGATTTTCTGAGGAAAAATTAGTTAATTAGATTATCTATATTCCAATCATGGTACTTAATCAGTTAATAGAAGCAACTTACCCATCCTACCATAGTAAGACCAGTATATTGAATCAGTTGGATACTTAAACACTAAAATAGGTTGTACAATCAACAATAACAAGGATGGCGAGTAATTACATCATGAGATACTGGCATAACTGAAATTAAAATTCTGAAAAGTGAAATAGATTTTACCATTGTGTTTCTAGGGGAATAATATATGTTTTTCTAATTTTTCAAAACTTTTAAATGATATATAGAGAAAAATTAAAATAAAACGAAACTGATTGTTCCAAAATCCCATTTATCTTCAGTATTACTCATTGACTAAAAAAATATATTCATCACATTTAAAGCTAAGATGCACTACTATTGCTCTTAAATCGGAAGCTGAAAAAAAATATTTAATAATTTCTATCTACCTTTAATAAACTCGACTATTTTTCAATAAAGCTCATAAAAACTACTTCTAGGATATAAAGTAGAAGTACATTATAAAAGATCTACCATCTAATTATAATGGAAAAAGAAAGGCAGCATTAGTAAAATTTTCAAGTGATATAAAATCCCCATTTATATGTATATATTTTTGCAGTTCTCAAATAAATAGATATAAAAAAATACAGGCTATCGAAATAGTGATAGAAACATGATGATTATCCTAAAAATTTTGTATATGCAAATTTTTTTAAAGTTTCCTAATTAAAGATTTCTTGCGCACTTCGAAAACATTTATCTGCAAGCTTTATTCATTTATTTAAGCGACAGTAACACCCTAATATGTGATTTTAACAAAACTTCCCGAATATGTGACTTAAATAAAGTGGCAGCGTTGGTCCACTCCCACTCACCAACGCTTTCTTCGCGCCCCACCAGTGGCCGAGCGCCGAAGCTCTTCGAACTGGTAGGCAGAGTCCTCCGCTTTAGAAAGCGGTTCTCTGCCGGGCTGGCTGCTACGGGTTTTACCTGGTTTCCCCGAGCTTCACACGAATGTGGGGCAGCTTCCCTTACAAGTCCTTCCAGGGAGGCACTTAGCGCACTTCGATCATACTCATTTGGCCTTTTCCCTTTCCAAATTAAATGTTGAAGAGACCATAGCTTAGTTAAGCAGCATTCACATATTTTATCAGGTGAA
Organism: Argiope bruennichi; assembly: GCF_947563725.1. NCBI lineage: Eukaryota > Metazoa > Arthropoda > Arachnida > Araneae > Araneidae > Argiope > Argiope bruennichi. The sequence continues at coordinate 26,994,552 of NC_079160.1, forward strand.
GGTAATTGTAAGAATAAGTAATTAGTAATAAGTTTAGATATTATAAGATTATTAATTTGTAAGTTACACGAGTGCGCTAGGTTCTTGTGGATGCGTTGATCCGCTTTCCCCTTTTACCATCAACGTACGACAAATTGCTTATTGATAACCCGAATGTGTGACCAGGAGATGGAACCCATTTTTAGGAATGCGCGAGGGAGGTTGATGTATTTTCAACCTCCTGGGGCTGTCCAGAAAGATAAAACACGGTGTGTGAGAGGACAGCCTCGAGGGACTCTGGTAGCCGACCTCCAAGCGGTGTTCCTCGGGTAACGTTGTTGTCTTGAATTCAGCAACGGCTGACGGGCTACCAAAATTTTTAAAAATTAACTCCGAATTAAATTGAATTTTTAAAAAAAGGTATAATAAATATTAACATGATATTAATAATATGATGTCAAAAATATTTTCCATTTGAAGAATAATTTAAGTACTTTTAATCAATTGATAATGAATGAACTTTAATTCAAATTCAGTTACGATAATATGCTTGCCTTTTAATTCAGCATTAAAAATTAAATTTCAATAGACATTGATGAGCAACAGAATGTTAGAATCAACAATGAAGATTTAGAATTGAGTAAGGAGAGTAAATTTTCTTTTCCTAGTAATATCAATAATATAAATGATATACTACATCATTTATTCAATTAAAAAGCAAAAATATAAATTTGTAAAATCCTACTCAGAAATAGTTTTGAAATGGTGATGTTAATATGAATATACTGAAATTTTTAACCTACCAGATTTTATTTCTTTTGCAGAATAGAAGAAGAAGCATAGATTTCGATACTTAACAGATACTTTAATTTTTGCAACGTTATAGTATATCACTGCTCCATAAGCTTATTGTCTTTTTTAAGGAAGAGCTTCATAAATCGAATAAAGTCTTAATCTGCCACACCAAAGAACTAACCATTATCTGACCGCTACATTTCATCTAAATCCGCCAAAAGAAACAAAAGGATGCTAGCTACCCTTTTGCATTGTATATGTAACATATTTTTCCAAATGTAATGCTGTCAAGAAGACAATTTTAGAATTAACTTGAATTTCTTTTTCCACAAAATAATATAATTTATGCAAGGCAATGACCGGTGAAACGCACATCCTTTTACAATGGGACACAAGGGTAAAAGTATGAAAAGTTTTACCCTCAACGCTTTTACCGAGAGATTCTTAATAGGAATTTCTTTGACAAGTATCGATTCAGGAAAGGGAATCTTAGGTATCTTTGGAAGGAATGATGCGGGCGTTAGGGATTTTTATCCGTGCGTTAGCACCATGAGATCTATATAATCATCATTTTTTTAAAGAGTGCGTTAGAATTAATTAAATAAAGAAGACGGATTTTGATCAGGAAATATGAGAAAATGTTATAATAAAATAGTATGAATTAATTTAAAATTTTAAAAAATAAGAAAATTAGAATTTAAATTTAATTAAGAGATATCATTAAACATACATGAAAAATAATTTTTAAAGATTATATATTTAAATAATGAAATATATTTATGTTGAATACAAATGAGGTAATATAGTAGTTGTAATATATTATATAAACATTTATGTTTCAAGTAGATATGTATAAAAAATCATGCATTTTACGCCAAAATTTACAGTTGTTGCAGATATTTTACCTTGTATAACCTTAACAGATGAAGATTTACATACATTCTTTAAAAAGTGATAACTGCTTTTGGAATGCTAGTTTGGACTTTTTATGTGTCATCACAGGTAGGGATTGCAATACCGGTATTCCGGGATACCGAATACCGGTATTTTGAACCATTTTTACAATTTTGTAATACCGGTATTCACAAGTTTAAATACCGGTTTTTCGGTATTTACTAGAAATTTTTTAAATTGTCTCCACTATAGGTTCAGGGATCGCCAACATAGCAAAATAGTATACGTTTTTGTTTTTATGCCTCCCTAACGGACGAAATTAATTAGCTAATTAATGGCTTAATTAATTGCTTAAATCTAAATTAGCAAAACATGGATTATCCCTGAAAGATATTGTATCCATAACGACTGATGGAGCAACAGTTATGAAAAAAGTTGGAAAGTTGATTGGTGCAAATAAGCAATTGTGCTATTCTCATGGAATTCAATTAGGAGTAATAGATGCGTTATACCAAAAAAAAAAAAAAATAAATAAAGAACAGAAGAATACAAATACTGTGGATATAGAAACTTCGGATTCCAACTTTGAAGAGAGTAAGAGTGTGAGTGATATTGACAATGAAGATAATGACAATGTAATTGTTGAAGAAGATATTGCTAATGAGGATGAAATATTAACCCATCAAGAATTGCTTCCTATAATTTATAAATTTGGAAAAATTGATAAGATATTTAAACGTTCCCTATAAAAAATGGCATATTACTAAAATACATACTAACTGAAAGTAAAACAGAATATATGTTAATATTAGGTTCTAAAACACGTTGGAACAGTTTACTCCTAATGTTGGAACGATTTTTGAAACTGAGAAATCCAATCCAAAAAGCAATAATCGACTTAAACCTGCAAATTAATTTTTCAGATAGTGAATTCGACTTAATATCCAGAACTATATCAGCTCTACTTCCAATAAAACTGACTATTGAGGCATTATGTCGGAGAGATTCTAATTTATTAACAGCTAATGCAACAATAAATTTCATATTGCAGTCACTGAAAGAACAACAAACATCACTATCTAAAGAATTATATATTACATTGAAAAATCGCACAGAAGAAAGGCATACCGAAATAGAAAATGCATTATGGTATTTACATAATTATAATGATTTTAAAAATGAAAATGAAAAAGAAGAAAAGAAAATAACCAATTAAAATCTGATTAAGTTTATAGTAAATTTTCTTACAATTTTTTACCCACAAACCTATCTACATTCAGAAGGATTCGGTTCAGTTATTATGATACTAATGTCGATATGATATGATTATGATGATACTAATGTCGATAGTGAAAAGGATTTGTCTCTTGAAGAAATAATAGAATTCGTGATAAATAAAAAAATTTGAAAGAACCAAAATACAATACAGAAATCAGCTAAATCCAAAACCATCCGACGAGAAATCGATTTATTTGAAGATACGGGATTTAGAGGTAAATACTTGGAAAAAGTATATCGCACATTGCTAACAGTACCACCAACTAGCGTTTATGCCGAAAGAGCGTTTTCGACAGCTGGTCATTTGTGCACAAAATTACTTTTCAGGCTTAATGACAGTACAATTGATGCATTGTGTTTTTTAAGATCACTTTTCAAAAATTTGTTATAGTACCACAGACTGAATATTTGCACTTTTTTGGGATTTAAATAAATAAGATGTTCCTTTACTTTTTTGTGATTCTTTATATACTGTTATAATTTATAGGTTACAAATTATTTTTGTAATATTTACACTCTCTCATAAAACTGGCAAATAAAGCAAAGAAAGTCCTGTGTTTTCTTTCTTTTTCTAAAATTTCTAATACTGGTATTAAAACCGGTATTAAGATCTAAAAAATACCGAATACCGGTATTGAAATTTTGGTCCGATATTGCAATCCCTAATCACAGGTAACAATTCAGTTAATCTAAAAGCTATGTCTTATATTCTTTCATGCAGTTAAAAGATTTACATGCATTCTTTAAAAAGTGGTAACTGTTTTTAGAATATTGGTTTGGATGTTTTATGTATCATCACAGGTAACAATTCAATAAATCGAAAATGCCTATTTTCTTTCAGGCACTTGAAGATTTACATGCATTCTTTAAAAAATAGTAACTGCTTTTGGAATATTGGTTTGGATGTTTTATGCGTCATCACAGGTAACAATGCAATTAATAGAAAAGCCATGAGTATTTTTTTTCAGGCACTCGAAAATTTACATGCATTTTTAAAAAAGTGGTAACTGCTTTTGGGATATTTGTTTGGATGCTTTATGTGCCATCACAGATAACAATTCAATTAATTGAAAAGCCAGATCCCATTTTCTATTTTTATTAAAGATGCAGATTGTGTATCCTCACCCTGATAGCCAAAGACTATTGTTTTTCCTAATAAAAAGCACCCCCCCCCCTCTAAACGCAGTAAAAAAAAAAAAAATGCAGCTCAGTATTTCTACTATCTCGATTTTAATATCAGTACTCATAATTTTAAAAACACTTGTAGAAACTAAAACTTTACATCCATACTTTTTTATATCCATAAAAAAATATGGATATAAAGCGGTTTACTTTATATCCATAAATTTGGAAATAAAATTAATTTTAAAGCCCTTTACGCATTATATTTAGAAAGGAAAAGCATTCTTTAAAAAGTGATAACTGCTTTTGGAATATTGGTTTGGTTTGGATGTTTCATGTGCCATCACAGATAACAATTCAATTAATCGAAAAGCCAGATCCCATTTTCTATTTTCATTAAAGATGCAGATTGTGTATCCTCACCAAAATAGCCAAAGACTATTGTTTTGCCTAATAAAAAGTATTTTTTTTTTTTTCTAAATGCATCAAGAACTAGTAAAAAAAAAATGTAGCTCAGTATTTCCACTATCTCGATTTTAATATCAGTACTCATAATTTTAAAAACACTTGTAGAAACTAAAACTTTACATCCATAATTTTTTATATACATAAAAATTTATGGATATAAAACAATTTACTTTATATCCATAAATTTGAAAATAAAATAAATTTTAAAGCCCTTTATGCATTATATTTAGAAAGGAAAAATGTTAATTTAGTTTGCAAATTATTTAAAGAATTTGTTGCTCAGACATTAATTGAACTTGAGGATAAGCAATATTAGAGCATTCCAAAAATGCTATAGATTTCATAACATTAATTCTCACTTTTTGGCAGATATTTCATGTGAAATTTACAAGTAAGGTATCTAGGATCTAAATAATATGAATCAAATTTCATTAAAATTTGAAGATTCTGATGACAAATTATTTTTGTTGATAAGTTTTTAAATAGTTAGATAAAACCAACAAATGAAAATTTTTATGGATAACTAGCTAAAAGTCAATATAATATTTTGTTGATGCAATTATTCAAGTGTGGAAAAAAAAAAAAAAATGGGACTACAGTTAACATTGAAAATAACTCTACAAAATAAAACTTTAGGTGAAACTGAAATTAAAGATTTAAGATATGAAAATGTTCCTTTAAATATTAAATCTGTTAGCAATACTTCTGATAATTTTTGGAAACATCATGTAAGTAATATCAAACTTACTTTATCCTTATTATTTATTTAGCAATATACTCGGTATTAAAAAGAAATTATTCCATCATAAATGCATTTACTTGATAAGAAAATTAGATTTAAATATTAATTATGATTTTTTTTGGGGGGGGGGGGGTTCTGTTAATGTTCCTTGGAAACAGATTATAAATATTGTTTTATAATCCTAAATCATTCTGAACAGGCTTTAATTTTCAGTCATAATTTTTAAAAATGCAAAAATATCAACATATAGTAACTGCAATAATAATATACAGAGAGATAATACGATTTTTTTTTAAAGTGAAGTGTATTGTATCAACTTACAGAATAATGATTTTAGTTTTAAAAAAAGTTATATGGGAGTCAGTGTAATATTCTTTTAAGTAATTTTTTGTAAAAAAAAAATTAATTTTATGTTTTCATTTAAAAAAGAAATTTAAAAATCAATTCAATTTTCAGTCATAATTCTTAAAAATGCAAAAATATCAACATATAGTAACTGCAATAATAGTAATATACATACTAGAAGATAATATGATTTTTTTTTTAAGTGAAGTATATTGTATCAACTTGCATAATAATAATTTTAGTCTTAAAAAAAGTTATATGAGTGTCAGTGTAATATTCTTTTAAGTAATTTTTGTGGGGAAAAAAATGCAATTTTATATTCTCACACAAAAAAGAAATTTAAAAATCAATTTACCAAGAGAAAGATGGAGACACAAAATAATAAATCCATCTATATAAAGCAAATTTTTCTCCGTTTTCATGTTTCTTAATGTTTATTGTGTTATTGCATATTGTTGATTTGTTGTTCTAATTCATAGTTCAAAACGGATATCTAAAATTAAAAAAACAAAATAATTATTATTTTTCTTTGATATTAGAATGTAATATATATATTTTTTCCTCCATATTTAATTAGAATCAGTAAACAAATGTGTAAGTAAAGAAAAAAAAGTTTCCAATATTTCTTGTTCGTGACAAATAGGAACATGAATTCTTTTTATTAAAAAAAAAGATCTGTTATACAATGAAATGTTGTTCACATATCTCAATTTTCAATAAAAAGTATAAACATTTACAATAGACAAAACAAATGTTTTTTGTTAATGTGCATCACAAAAGAGGTTTGGGTAGCTGAAAATTCAATTGAAACAACAATAATTCTCAATTATTAATGCCTTCACTTATTTTTTTTAATCAATATTATGTTTTTCCTGAATTAGCTTCTGTATATTATTTCAATCAGATTTATAATACTTTGTTGAAAATAAAACTACTTTAATGAGATCCTTTTCTTTTTCATTCAAAAATACCAATCTATTAAAAAAAAGAATTCCAAAGCTCTTTACTGCAAAGTGTACTGTTTACGTAAGTTGGATGGCAGCGCTAACAGCGTGTGACATCACGACTTAGTTCTTAAAGCCTGGTTTACGAAAATCACGAATAAATTCACAGTTTACAATTTCTTCTTTCGTATGCGTTAATAAATGTTCTTTAAAAAGTTCTATCGAGGTATATGACAGATTGCAATTTTCACAAACAAAACATTTCACAGCTGTGTGAGTACGCAAATGCTTTGATAAACTGTCACTGTCAGAACACGGTTTTTCACACACGTAGCAACGAATCCGGTTCTCAATAGCATGTGTCTGCAAATGCGTTTCTGACGCATTTTCATGAGCAAATTTTTTGTCACACAAACCACCTGCATGTGGCCCATCTTCTGAATGTGCAAGTAAAGTTGTTTCGCTGCTAGAGTCATCCTCTATAGGTGTTTCTTTTGTACGCGAGCACAAATGACTCTCTAAAAGTTCTGCTGTGGAAAATGCCTCGCTGCAAACATCGCAAGGAAACGATTTCTCTTTCAAGTGCGTCCGTTTATGCATCTTTATATTACATTTCTGAAATATTTTTTTACACACATCACAAGCAACCCGTTTTTCTTTGGTATGCGTCGGAAAATGTGCTTTTAACCTACATTCAAATTGAAATTTCTTCTTACACACTTTACATGTATATGACTTCGCTTTTAAATACTGTGTTTTAGTATTATAAAAATCAGATGCTACAGGTTCCTCCGAGCACAAATGATTTTCTAAAAGTTCTGATGTGGGAAATGTTTCATTGCAAGCAACACAAGCATACAAATCCCACTTTCCGTGCGTCCGTAAATGAATTCTTAAACACCCATCATCTGAAAATTGCTCTTTACACAGATAACATTGAAACCGTTTTTCCTCCGAACATTGAAACCGTTTTTCCTCCGTGTCATGCGTTTTTAAATGCGATTTTAAAATACTTTTAGACGGAAATGTCTTGTCACGCACTTCCACTTTTGAACTTCTAGGTGATTGCGTGCTACTGCTGACACCAGACGCTATCTGTTTGTCTTTCGTATGCAAGCTTAAATGGCTTAATAAAAGTTCTTCTGAGGTGAAGGTCTCAACGCAAAAGTCACAAGCATACAAGTTCTCACTCATGTGAGTCCGCATATGCATCCTTAAATGTTTCCTTTGCGAAAATGTTTTTTCACACACATAACAAGGAAACGGTTCCTTTTTATCATGCGTCTGTAAATGTGTTTCCATTCTAGATTTCACAGTAAATTGTTTGTCACATATCTTACATGCATACTTTTTCTCTTTCGATTGTATAGGGAGGTGTTTACTGCTAATGGCACGGGACGAGGATTTTTCTTTCGTACGCGAGCATACATGACTATTTAAAAGTTCAGCTGTGGAAAATTTTTTACTGCAAACATCACAAACATTGGAGTTTTCTTTCGCATGTGTACATAAATGTGCCTCTAACTCACTCACCTGAGAGAATACTTCTAAACACAAATTACAGGCAAATGGTTTCTCCTTGATATGCATCCGTAAATGAGTTTTTAAATTACTTTCATAACCAAATTTCTTCTTACACACTGGACATGCATATGGTTTCTTTTTTGCATGCATAGGTAAGTATGTGTTACCGCTTAAATCGGGTTCGATAGGAATTTCTTTCGCATGCGAGCACAAATGACTTTCTAAAAGTTCTGTTGTGGGAAATGCTTTATAGCAATAATCACAAACAATAAATTTTTCCTTTAACTGAGTTTCTTCGCAAAATACCTCTACATACTTGTCAAAAGTAACCAACTTCTTTTTTTTATGCGTCCGTAAATGCGCTTTCAATAGTTTTACATCAGCAAATTTCTTTTTACACACTTTACACGGATATGGTTTCTTTTTTGAAGACAAAGGTAAGTGTTTTTTCTTGCTTAAATCACACTCTACAGGTTTCTCTTTTGGATCTGAGCACAAGTGACAGTTTAAAAGTTCTTCTGTGGGAAATGCCTTAAGGCAAAAATCACAGGAAATAGGATTTTCTTCTTTATGCGTACACAAATGTTCCTTTAGCTGATCCTCCTGGGAGAATACTTCTATACACAGGTCACAAGCGAAAGGTTTCTCTTTAATATGCGTCCGTAAATGCGCTTTTACACTACTTTCGTAAATAAATTTCTTCTTACACACATCACATTCATATGCATATTGTTTCTTGTTAGACTGCAAAGGTAGGGTTGTTTTACTACTTAATTTACATCTCACAGGTTTCTTTTTTGTATGTGAGCACAAATGACAGTCAAAAAGTTTTTCTGTCATAAATGTCCTACGGCAAAAATCACAGACAATAAAATTTTCTTCTGTATATTTACATGAATGTTTCTTTAGCTGATTCTCCTGAGGAAATATTTCCATACAATTGTCACAAACAAATGGTTTATCTTTAGCATGTGATAGCAAATGCGTTTTGAAAGTACTTTCAAAAACATATTTCTTCCAACACACGTCACATTCATATGCAAATGGCTTTTTTCTTGAAGGCGTAGGTAAGTGTGTTTGATCACTTAAATCACAATCTACAGGTCTCTCTTTCTCATTTGAGCACAAATGACTTTCTAAAAGTTCTGCCGTGGGAAAAGTTTTCTTGCAAATATCACAAACATTAGATTCCTTTTCCTTATGCATAAATAAATGCTCCTTTAGCTGATCCTCCTGTGAGAATATTTCTATACATTTGTCACAAGCGAATGGTTTCTCTTTGGTATGCAATCGTAAATGCTGTTTTAAACTACTTACATAAGCAAATTTCGTCTTACACACGTCACATTCATATGCATATCTTTTCTTATTTTGCAAAGGTAAACGTGGTTCACTGTTTAAATCACAGTCTACAGGTTTCTCTTTTGGATCTGAGCACAAATGACAGTCAAAAAGTTCTTCTGTGGAAAATGTCTTAAGGCAAAAATCACAGGCAATAGGATTTTCTTCTTTATGCATACATAAATGTTCCTTCAGCTCATTCTCCTGAGAGAATACTTCTATACACGTGTCACAAGCAAAAGGTTTCTCTGTGGTATGTGTACGTAAATGTGCCTTTAAGCTACTTAGATACGCAAATTTCCTATTACACACATCACATGCGTATGCAAATGGTTTCTTTTTTGAAAACAAAAGTAAATCGATTTTTTTGCTTAAATCACAATCTATAGGTTTCTCTTTCGCATGTGAGCACACATGACTTTCTAAAAGTTCTGATGTGGGAAAGGTTTGATTGCAAGAATGACAAACTTTTTCATGCCTATGTGTTAATAAATGATCCTTCAACTCATTCTCCTGAGAGAACCTTTCTTCACACACATCGCAGGCAAAGTTTTTCTCTTTCGCATTTACACATAAGTGACTTGCTAGAAGCTCTGTCGTCGAAAATTTTGTATTGCAAACGTGACAGACATGACTTTCTTCCGTAAGCGAACATGTATGTGTCTTTAGCTGACTTTCCTGAGCAAATTTCCTTTTACATACATTACAAACAAATGGTTTGTGATTGTTTTCTGTAGATACTTGTGTCTTTAAATTTTCCAGTAAAAAAATTGTTTTACCGCGCGGTATACAGACATACGGTTTCTCTTTTGAATGCATTTGTAAATCTCTTTTCAAATTACACAGCTTGAGAGACAGTTTTAATACATAGGCGATATGCAAAGAGTGTTCTCTTATGCGTCTGTATAGGTGCTTTTAAATGATGCAGCTGAGAAAACACTTTATCATATAAGTAATATGGAAATTATTTATCTAGTATGCATCCGTCTTCTTTTATATGCGTCCGTATAAGCGCTTTTAAATGCTACAGCTGAGAAAACGGTTTATCATACAAGTAATATGGAAATTATTTATCTCGTATACATCCATCTTCTTTCGTATGTCTTCGTAAACCTGTTTCAAATTCTACTGCCGAGGAAACGCTTTATCATATATGCGACACACAAACGATTTGTCTTTCGAAAGCATCAGTAAATTGGCCTTTAAATAATATTACAAAACAAATTATTTATTGCAATTGTCACAAGTAAATGTTTTTACTTCAGTGCGGAATTTTAAATATTATAGCAGAAAAAAGTTTTACTGCTCATACCATATGGACACTGTTTCTTTTTTGTGTGTGTTTAAGAAACGTTTTAATTGAAAAAATGCTCCACAATGTTCAGCTTCTTCTTCGTATTAATAACAAAATGCTTTTTTCAAGCCATTGATCTTGGAAACAACTTCGAAGTTAATTAGAGTACTAATTTTTATCTTCAATTTGCAAACGGTATTTTAATCGTTAGTAAATAAGTCTCTTGCTCCAAATAACACACATGTGAAGTTTCTCTTCATATGAATGAAAAAATAAAAAAGTCGCTGAATTTGTTCGAAGAGAATATGCTTTTCTTTACCAATCCTGTGTATAAGGTGTCACTTGTATACACAGATAAATTAATGAACAAAATATCTAAAGGAGCTCAAAAACTGTAAACACATAGAGCTGTAGATATTACTTTCTGTTTCATTTCATGAAGATGGAATTTCATTCAAAATGTATCCAATATTTCAACCTAGTGGTGTAGCCTTGCCTTCATCATGGATATCAGTTTCCACTGGGAAGATGCAATGTCTTTGCAGCAGGACAAACTTTGAAATGCCATCACCATGTCCAAATCTAAAAGATAAAAAATAATAATAATAATAATTTATGAAATTTACACTCAGTGCTACCAAAAATCATCAAACAAATCAAAAAGTTTGAAATAGACGTATAGCGCTTGCAAGTAACAAGGTTGAATATCTCGTAAACAAAATGATTAGAGATGTATACTCCACATTTCAACAGTTAATTTCCAATATCTAGGTGACCAAGCATCACTCGGCAAGTGAAATATGAATCACATACTGATTACATATGAATATTTTTTAATCTTTCCTCATCTCACATCCATCAGTGTCATATCACAAAATTTTGAGGTAGCAGTAGGTTACCATCCTATGGTGACCATGCAAGTAGCACAAAAAGTCACGAGATGGCGCTATTTGACATTGTCAGCATGAGTAGATAGAAAAAGGCTCTAATAGTTAGTTTTAAAAAAAAAAAATGTTGTTTTTGTATGTGCATGTGTGTAAAAGCGCGTTTTTTTAGGAAAGACAGCTATACACATGAACTTAAAAAACAAAAAACCTAATCTAAATATAAAATTCGACCCAAACCGTTAGACCCGTCTCCGAGATGCACGATATAAATGCAGTTTGAAGACAGTGAAGAGACTTTTTACATTTTTTTTAATATCCACCGAGAAAGCATAATTATTTACAAGCAGAGACGTGGACAAGACGTCCGCCACAGCGCAGCACAAAAGCGGACGTGGGGAAGAAGGGCCGAAATAAATTTCCCTCGCTCATATAACCTGAGATTTTGATAGGGAAAATATTTCTTCATTGTGCTAATATGTTATTAAGATTCTGATAGAGATTTCTGACGCATGTCAATCACATGTAAGGGAAACACAGGGATCTTTAAAGAAAGAATGTGCTAACTGGACATTTTTTACCCCTTCACGCCGAGCGGGTGAAAGTATCGGTGTTGAGCCAATTCAGCAGTTTTATAAAGCTTATCTTGAATTAATTAAGTAGCGAAAGTGGAATTGGATCACGAAATAAGAGAATATTTTTAGAATGAAGTTACTATGGGCTAAATTAAGATAAAATCTTGGAAAATTAATTAAGCTGAAATTAAAGTTTAAAAATCATTATATATATATACATACACAAGAATTGTTCATTTAAAGTTATAAGATAAAAACTATAAATTATAACTCTTACTATAAATTATTTTCTGAGATACAGTCTCAAACTTTAAATATTAAGCGAGATTTCATCCTAATAATGTAAGAACTCTCATTAATAGAAGTGGTATAATCAGAATAGGGCAAACATGGCAAGTGTCCTGGCATCATTATTAATGATGGCAAAATACAGGCATACATTAATTATTTAAATTCGAACTCAAAATTTTGACTCATTTCCACGTTTTACAACCACCTGAGTTTGAAAAACCTGAACCACGTCTTTCTAGACATTTATTTAATTTCGTAAATGATCCATACTAGTGATAACAAGCAATGTGAATTTCAGAATTACTGATTTTATCTTGAAAATAATTAACAATATCACGAACGTTACCAATTCAAATGATACCTAAACCCTTCATTTCTTTCAAAAGTTATTAATATATATATATATTACATGCCATTTATTTAGAATGAAATTACATATTTGTATCCACTTAAATATGTTCTTTTTAACATTTTTTTTCATCAAGAAAATAGCTTAAAAGATATATAATATCTTGTTGTCATGATAGGACTCTTCTTCAGAAATGGATTGTGCTCTCCATAAATTTAACAAATTTTCCTAAATTCTATAACATTATGTGTATTCTTCTTTTCGTTCTAAAATACATATCAAACAAATTATTCAACAATACATACAATTGTTGAATGTATTCTAAAATACATTCAACAATTCTTACACTTAACTACTAAGGATATAAATGTGACTGCTGATAAATCAGTTCTATTTAAAATTAACTTACGAATAAAGAAATGCTTTTTTTGTGAAAGAAATTATTACACTCTTTCTGCAAATAAAGCTTCATTTTTCTAAATATTCTTGCATAAATAACAGAGCCTTAAAATACTAAGAATTTTCATCCTTAAAATTTTATTTTTTATCTTGTTTTCATTTTCATTAAATCTAACATGAAAATTTTTTATCAAATGCAATTATTATATAACTAGCCGCCTTTGGCGACCAGCCGGTTCGCCAATCTTAATGCTCGTTAAAATTTTAATAATTAACTATTTTATGTAATTCCTACTTTAATAGCTTCTACATTAAAATATTTTAAAACTTCAAATTTCAATTCACTCAGAATAATATAAAGGCCTTCAGTCATAACGTAATCTGTATCTCTCCAATTTTCTGTTAGCTCCCGTAGAATTTATGCTTTAAATTAAAGTAGAAATGATTAATCTGCAATTAATATAATAATATTTTTTACTGAAACAAAGCTTTTTTTATTTTGTAATATGATTACTGAAAACAGAGTCACTGAGCATTTAAACCTTATGGGCACTAAAGAATATCTTTCTTAATTTATGTAATATCACAAGAATTTTTCAACAAAATTTTTTCAGATTCATCATGAGCAGGTCTATTAATTAGCAATATTTAATTTTAAATGTATCAAACACTAAGAAAATAAACAGAATCGTTTAAAATAATCGATCGAAAACAGGTTAAAAAAATTACTTAAAAAACGATGCACTTAAACTAACATAAACACAATTTAATTACAAAAGCATACAACTAACCTAAAAATAATTTAAATCGAATCCGCTTCCGTTGAAATGTAAACAATCAGAATACAATGCGCATGCGTCAATTTTCAACGCCAGTTATGGTAACGCAAATGCGTGGATTTTTCTACGCCAGTTGGAGTAACACTATGTAAATTAAAAATTTTTAATTTCCTTTCATCTGTTTTATTATAATTCAAAACTATTTCAGAATGAATCTGAAAGATCGATTCAGTAACAATGTTTAATTTTAAATGCATAAAACATTAAGAAAATAAACAGAATCGTTTGAAATAATCGCCGAAAAATGTTAGCCCTAGCCTCATTGCTGTTGGAAAAAAAAAAACTGGAGCCTTACTCATTTGGCGGTGGGGAAAATGAAAGATTTTTTTTTGGCGAGAAAGTTAGTTTTTAATTAATAATTAAAATTTCATAAAATGTCCCCAGGTGCACATTTCCGACCTCCAAGGTATACACGTACCAAATTTGGTAGCTGTAGGTCAAATGGTCTTTTCTGTAGAGCGCAAACACACACACACACACACACATTGAGCTTTATATATAAGTATAGATAGTTTACTCTCTCAAGCTTAATTCACCATCGATTTCTCTTAATTGAAAATTAAAGGAAGTAAACTAATTATAGTTCTTTCGAATGTGATAAGCGTTGAATAATAAGATTGCAACAGAAATTTAAACATTCTTTACCTTCCCCTAATGAATCGATCTTCAACAGATTTTTTAATCTTTTTTCTGTGACACAGTCATTGAATACATTGAAATACTAAATTTCTTATTGATAAATCTAAACTTTCAACTGCAATATACTCATTTAATTTAGATGAAAACAAAACTTCTTTTTTGATTTTCAGGTACTTGTCATATAAATCTGATAGCACTTTTTTTTAATTTTTTTTTTTTACATTGTATAACATCTTCTCTTTTAATATCTTATATAATTTTCAAGTAATTTAAAAAAATTCAGATTCAAATAAATTGTTAGCGCAAATAAATAAACCATCAAAAGTTAAACGGTAGAAAACTAAATCAAGTAATACATTCGCTGTTCTTTAACCTGAAGTCCCTGTAATTAGTAAAGAAAATGGATAAATAGACTGCCGATTTGAGGGATGTGTCATAGAGTTCTTTAACTTAAGGTTCTTAACCTCCGGC
This sequence comes from Argiope bruennichi, assembly GCF_947563725.1. NCBI lineage: Eukaryota > Metazoa > Arthropoda > Arachnida > Araneae > Araneidae > Argiope > Argiope bruennichi. The sequence goes on from NC_079160.1 coordinate 27,009,725, forward strand.
CTGAGCAATGATATGAGTATTAACATGGAATTGAGACTACTTAGCAAGTTATGAAGATGAAAATAACTACTATTTCGAAAAGATGAATAGACAAGAGTGAATTTTGAAGTGGATCTGCAAATTCTTCTGCTTCAATGTAATTTTTAATGACTATCATTTATTAAGGATGAAAATCCTTCATATTTTAGCTCACTGCAAATTATTTTCAACTAAAATACGAAGGATTTTCACTTATAATAAATGAATGAGAAGCAGAAATAAGAATCAAATGATTTAAAACAAATCGTAAAATTAAATAAGGAAAAAAGAAAAAGATATGAAGAAAAGATGATGAATTAGGAATTGAAAGGTCTTTAAAAAGATTTCATAAACCCAGTTTTAGAAGAAATAGAAAAACAAGACACAATTAAGAAGCAACAAATACAAGCAATTCTAAATTTAGCAGATAATCTATCATTATTTCTTCAACATAAATTATCAGAAATGTTAGATCTATTAGTAAAATAAGATTACTCATTAGATGCTGTAAAAATATTCGATATATCTGAAGGTAATGTGAAACTTTATTTTAATAAAGGTTTAGATGTAAATTTTATCGAAATTAGATTTACCAACAGAATTAATAAATAAAATAGAAGCTGAACTAGATAATATAATAAATTTGGCAGAGACATGTGATACTTATCAACGTGCAAAGGGAAATGAAAACAACCCAACGAGAACTGATGCATTAAACAAAATAGATTATAACATGAAAATGATGAAATAATACATAAAAACATTGAACATGTTAAAGATAGATAGTGAATATCTTGGAGAAGGTCCAGAAAAATTAGAAGGCTTAAATAAATTAATAGATAAAATTGATAAAAGAAGTCCATTTAAAAAATATATAATCAAGTCGTAATAGACAATTATTATTAAATTATTAAAAAAAAGAGAGAAATATGATTTATGATCAAGTGAAACAATATTGTGACAGTGCAATTAGTTTCCAGTAAGAAAGACAGTTTTATGGACAGCTCTGTTGGTTGCTGAATGGATGATGGACAAGTGGTCGCCAGCCTTGGCGACAAAATTGGGGATTCTAGAATCGCCAGGAATTTTCATAATATGACCAATAGAAGACGAATTATAGAACTTCTGGAACTTTCTGTACCCTTCTTAACAAACTATAAAATGCAGCAGACCATGCTGGAGCCAGTATGTTAATGTTCAGTCAGTTGGATCAGTCCAGTGAAGTGCAAGCATTGAGTGGAGCTCAAGCGATTTGTGAATTAAGGATTGAGCCTTGGAGTCAAGTATTAAAGCAACATCGTGTCATGTACTGAGTAGCCAGTCGCATAATACTGCGTCGGCAGTTGCTTCAGCTAGAAATGATTAGACAGTGGTGAATAGCAGACGTTTGGAGGGACCATCGTGAGTAGTTGTGTGAAGTTTCTGTTCCTGCTGAATTCTGCCTGCGGCTTTGTGTGTTGTTGTGGTTGTTTATTACTGATTAACTAGTGTGCTGCTATTTATTATTAATATTGCTTTGTGTATGTCTCGATTACATGTATGGTAAATTTACAACTTGTTACATTTTAAGACAGAGTCTTTCGTCTCTAAAGTTGGTCAAGTTAAAAGCTTTTCATCCTAAATTAATGAATAAATAGATTAAATCAAAAAAAGTTTTTTAAAAAAGGCAGAATCTGCCTATCAACTGGAAGCCTCACTTAAGATGCTAAATCTATTTCAGAAGATAAAGTAAAAAAAAATATTTATTTGTGATAAATTAAATTTTGTCAAAAAAGTAAAACAACAAAGAGATAAATTTTCTCATAAGTAATAGAAAATTACTCATTATTTTTAAAATGATGAAATCGAAAAAGTTGAATATATGGAAATAGAACAGGAAAATAAAGATTCTAATCCTTCAAAAGATGCTATAAGTTTGATAATCGAAGTGGAATGATAATATTTTATATTCAGAAGATTATTTGATAATTGAAAATAGTCAAAATCAACACTCGGAAATCATCAAAATTAATGGCAATCCGATAACAAATGGAAAAATTACTTTAATGAATGGGGGTACTTGAATAAAGCTAAAAAACTAATTATTGGGAGTAATACAGTTGAATCCAATCACAACTGTTGTTCGATTTTCGATCAAGTTTTAAGACTTTCATTTTACGCAGGATTATGATTTTTTTTTTTAATCAGGTACAGTCGATGCAACAAATATGCTAAAAATAATTTAGTATTTCTACTTACATATGAGTAAATGTTATATTATTAAAAATGGTCAAGAATATCAAGACAGTCACTGTAAAATGAATTTCCTGAAAACATAATAAACAACTATATATACTTTTACAAAAAGGTTTCAATACTATTAAAACAAAAACAATACGTGTGATATACACAATTTGGAGAATTCTATCGAATTATCTGTTTCGATTTGTCACGTCATAACTAATTTTAGTTCTTCAGAAAAGCTAACCTTAAAATTCAATTAGCGACTGAAAATCAATGTGCAAAAAGATTATATATTTTGCTTTGAAAGAAGGAAAAAAAAAATGTTTTTAAAATATGTTTAAAAATTTAATTACATTTAGTAGAAAACAAGATTAAGAAGGTAAGCTGAAAACCTTACAATTAAAAATACATCGAGTAATGATAAAACTACTATTGAAATGAAAATTTACCTTTACACTGAAAAAGTCATGTTAAAAATTTTTTCGCCTCCCTATTAATGGGTGATTTCAAATGGAATGAAGCTTTCAAAAATCTCGGTCTGACTGGAAGCTTGATCTGAAATTTTAAAGAAAAAGTAGATTTGAATTTAGTTGCTAGATATCAGTATTTATCAGAAAATTTCACTTTAGAATCAAAAGATAAAATCAACTAAAAAAATGTTTCAGCTTAATAAAAAATAAAAAATAAAATGTAAACTACAGGATTGTGATATTATTTTTAAATGTCAATGATTATCACAAAAATTCTAACTACTGCATGATCATAAAAATCAATTGGGGTGCTATTTCAGGATATCGGACATTAAGTGATCAATATTTTTGAAAATGTCTGAAAGCTGAATGTAACTTTCGTTTCTAGATAACAAAATATGGATGAAAATATAATCGAAATATTCGATAAGTCGGTTGACTGGAATGAAAAGTTTAAATATTAAGATGATCTCCCTTCTGATTTTGTAATAAAAAAAACTCATTGTACAGTTATGATGAAATTAAAACTTTCTGATGAAAAATTTCATAAAGTGTACAGACGTTTGAAATTAAGATATAGGGTTATAGTGTTTGAATAGATCATAAGCCTTTAAAATTTAAACCAAAAAGTTACCACCTTGAGATACAATACCAAATTAATAGAAACAGACATAATGTGTTAATCATCCAATTATTTTCATTTGAAATTTTAACAGAAAAGTTACACTTACACATTTTTTAAGGATGAAAATCCTTTATATTTCTTTTTTTAAAAAAAACATTCCTATTCTTTAAGAGTAAAAATTCTTCATATTTTTTAATGAAGAAAATCTTACATATTTTCAAAAAAAAAAAAAAATCACTCCAATTTTTAATGATGAACAACTTTTATATTTTAAAAACTTGAGGGATGACTGAGACGAGAGCTCAAATTTTTGAAAGTGTCCCAGAGATAATCTGTTTACTACTCATAAGGTTAGGTTTAAGAGAGAGAAATAAACTGAATGTGTTTCACTCCCATCTCATTGTTTTTTATGGACACATAAAATAAAATTGTAGAATGCAAGATTAGTTAGAATTGGTAAAATCGATTAGTAGTATATAAATGATTCTTTTCCAAAAGAAATATACATTTAAAAAAAACACAAAGAAGAGCCATTGAAGAGAATGTTTTCTAATACCAATTGATAGGATTTAGTGAAGTCTTAAGTTCCATAAATATAAATTCATTACTAATAGACCTAAAAAATAAATAAATAACTTGGCCAATTCATCACTTAATAGCAACAATAAAGAGCCAAATTAGCCAGTTTAGCCTAATTGTGACGGTTGTGCAATTGTATTATTTCAAAACTTGAAAAATGAATCATCTTATTATGCAAACCAATATTTGATTCCCCTTAAAAAAAAAGCATTTTTGGAAAAAAAAAATGCAAATAAAAAGGCTGGAGAAAAATCAAAATATTTTGTGCTGATACATGAGGATCAGATACAAAGATAACAAATTGGAATAGAAAGAGTATACAAGATATATTTGTTAGTTATGAAGAAAATGGTGATGTCATTTTATCGGAAAATTAAAATATGATAACTGCAAATTACAAGCTAGAGTGTTAAATATAAAGTCTAGCCACACAACATAACTATGCAAGACACAATTTCCATGATGTAGAATTTTAAGCATTTAACAACAAAATGTCAAGACCTCGAAAACTGTGATGAAAATATTAAAAACAAAATTTTACACTATCATCAAGGATATTTATTTTACAAAAAATTTGATTAATGGAGATAGTAATGCTAGTAGTGATTATGAGTTTTATGCAAAGAATTAAAAGTTCATAAACTCCACACAAAAAATTTAAGTTACAATAAATTTATAGTTTTGTTCACACATCAGATGACGCTCAAGACATTCAAGGAGGTTATGGAAAATTTTGACAGAAAAAATACATTAAGAGGAAAACTAAATTTATGGACCAACACACCGCTAAAGCATACACACAGTAAATAGCAGCATGCAAGTAGCAAATCCGTAGTAAACCACCGAAAAAATTCAAAGCGCTCATATGGAACAATGCAGGGGAGAGCCCTCGACGATTGTTCACACCTCTCGAACGTTTGCCATTCTCCACTGACTATTCGTTTCAGCTGAGCTTGACTTGACTCACTCTTGACCCTGACTTCAACTCTTGCTATAGAGTCTGTATAAGCTTTTCAATACATAAAAGCTTTTCCATAATTTTTGTGATAGGGAAATAGAAATTCTAGAAAGATCTCACAACTCGTATCCTTCTGGGATAATCACCAAAATTCCTCCAGATTTGGAACCGATTTCGTCGCTATGGTAGAGAATCGTCGAACCGGCACCTGTTTAACATCTATTAGAGCTATCTGTAAAACTATGTTGAGATATATAAAATACATTTGTTGTGTTGGGCAACAATCCTTTTATGGATAAAAAATTGTTGGAATGAGATTCAATAAATTCATAATCAAGAATAATTTTTAAATATTAGAGAACGGTAAATGAAATTTCCCTCAAAGTAGGCCTGATCAATCTTTTCAAAATGAATAAATGAAAGTAGCTATTTATACATGAGTGAAGAGAAAGGAATTAAAAATAATATAATATATTCCAGAATATTTTTGTTATCTTTCAAAGCAAAATAATTAATTAGGCAATTAATTCATAACTTTCAAGGCAAAATAATTAACTGGGAATTTTGAAAAGACATAAGTAGTTATATAATCAACATTTGTCAAGGGGGTAAAAAAAAACTAAAAATGTACAGATTTCAGATGAAGAATTGGAAAGATAAATTTATTGTTTGAAAAAATTGAACACAAAACTGCATTTTGAAATACAAACACTCCTTATCGTAAAGGGATTAGAAGATTAACAGATTTACATATTGTAACGAAATTTGTTCTAGCTCAATGGCTCAGGAGTAGCATGCTATGAACTGAAAGCGGCAGTTCGCATCTGATTGCAGGCAAGTTGCCTAAAAATTGTTTTGTTATTGATTTACTTTCTGTTATTTCTCGTTTGTTCTAGAATGTTCTTATAATCTCTATATCTTTCCAAATCTGGAAGATACCATTCATTTCATCTTGTGGATAAAAACAGATCTAAAGTTTAGTTCCTGAAATAAAGTCACGAGTTGAGATTAACGAGTGTTATATTTGACTTTAGCTAACACACGGTTTATCTACGCCAGTGATTCTCAACCTTTTTGTTGTCGCGGCACACTTTTAACGATTTCAAATTTTGGCAACACACAAAGAAAAATATAAGTTTAAAAGTTATTTACTTACCTATAATTCACTGTGTAAAATAGTTTATGATAATAATTTTGAACGTAAAATAAAATAATATAATATGTACTATTAAAACAACAGTACGTTTATTAAAGGATTAATTACAAGGTAATAATAAGAATACTTTTAATGAGAAATTTCAGCTGTGAATAAAAATGAAAAGTTTGAATAAAAATGAAAGGTTAAAATTACCGAAAATAAAAACTGTTTTTCTAGAAAAGTTTTTAACTGTTATAAAAACAACAGTTTTCTTTTACAGAGGTTTTTTTTTTTTTTAATTTAAACAAACTTTACACGTAATGAAAAAAAATTATAATTTTTACTATATACATTTCTAAAGTTTGGCGGCATACAAAAGTGCCGAGGCACAGTGGTTGAGAATCACTATCTATGCTAACTTCATTAACGGGATAATATTATATTCTTCATATCTTATATCAGTAAATTTAAAAATAGTCCCAAAAATTTTAAGAAAAACCATAGAAAAAAATTTTAATGTCAAAGGAAACACACAAATTCAATTAAAAAAAAGGTATTTTTAGGTTTATTAGATCTGAGAAGTGATCACATCATAGAGAAAAGTACTATGTTTATCTGAGTTATGTATCATAATAGAAATTCAGGATAAGGGAGGGTTCCCTAAATAGTGAAATTGAAATACTGAGTTGAACACAACTGCAGTTTTTTGCTAGAATATTAGCTTCTGAGGAGCTTAAATAAATCACGATAGTGTCTATTGAGATAAAAAAACAACTCCAATGGATGAATTACATATAAATAATTAAAAATCCATAAAAATAAATAAGATGTTGGAATAGAAAGCATTCTATACACAATTTCCTTACTCTAAACAAATTTGAGAAAACCTTGCAATGATAAAATATAACGCACGAAAATATAACAATTATTTTGATAAAAACTCTAACCTTTTCTTTTAATTAATCTTTTATTTTCTTTTTAAAAAATTTAAAATGCAACCAGATAATAGTTTTGTTAACTTAGCGGATGATATTCAGGCATACATGAAAGTATGGAAGATTTTAAAAGAAAAGATACATTAAGGGAAAAACTAAATTTATAGAACAACACACCACTAAAGTATACCTACAGTAAATGGCAGCATACAAGCAGCAAATCGGTATTAAACAATTCAAACCGCTCACAGAGAAAAATGCAGGAGAGAGACCTCGCCGATTGTTCATGCCTCTTGAACGTCTGCTACTCTGCATTGACTATTCGCTTCAGCTGAGCTCGACGGCTCATAACTGACCATGACCCTTCTAAATCGCTATAGCTTCTGTATAACTTTTCTCTATGTATAGGCTTTTCAATAGTTTCAGTGAAAGAGAAATAGAGATTTTAGAAAGATCTCACAACTCGTGTCCCTGCTGGAGTAACACCAGATTGTTATAGATTTTGTTGCCATAGTCGAGAATCGTCGATCCGGCATCTGTTTAACATCCTGTAGAACTATCTAAAAACTATATTGAGATATATAACGAAGATATCACCAGATTGTTATAGATTTTGGAATCGCTTTTGTTGCCATAGTCGAGAATCGTCGATCCGGCATCTGTTTAACATCCATTAGAACTAGCTAAAAACTATATTGAGATATATAATGAAGATTTGTTGTGTGCATATCCAAAATAGTATTACAGGAGTGTTTGTGGGACCCCAAAAAATCCCCTGAAACTTTTACGGACTTACTACCGACATTTTGGAGTTTCGGGGGGGGGGGGAATGAAAAATTACAATTATGAAGTATTGAATGACCTAATTATAAAAGTTCAATGAATTACTTTTTTTGCAAAATTAATAACCAATAATTTTGCAAAATTAAGACCTTTGAACCCAGGTCACGTGATCGCACATCTGGTCGAACGAAGTCTCTCCCCTTTTTTTTCTGCCGCGCCTACTTGCCGAAAAGAATCCAGAAGAGAATGTCCGAGAACCGGGGGAAGAGTCTAACTCGCAATAAGGAAAAAACAAAAAAGAAGTTTTTTCCCCCTTTTCACGCATTATCACTGCCTTTGGAGAAAGAAAGGAAAAGTTTTCACCACACACACTGACCTGGCGTTTTCTGCTTTCAAAGCAAACAAAATTGCCCAGATCAAAATAAATAATTTATTATTATTCCTACTTCCTTTTGAACGACGATCCCCAGAATTTCCGGGTATCGAAGTTCAAAATCCCCGGAATTCCGGGGTTTCCCCGGAGCACAAACACCCCTGGTATTAAGAAAGAACAAAATCTTGAATCCTTTTACGGATTAAAAATCGTTGGAATGAGATTCAATAAATTTGTAATCAAGAATAACTTTTGAATATTAGAGAATGGTGAATGAAATTTCCCTCAAGGAATGTCTCATCAAGCTTGTCGAAAGGAAGAAATGAAAATGGCAATTTACTCATGTTTGAAGAGAAAGGAAATGGAGATAATTTAATATATTCAAAAAAACTTTTTTTTCTTTCTTTAAAGTATTTAGCAAAATAATTATCTGAGAATGTTGAAAAAACTTAAGTAGTTATATAATCAAAATTTGTTAAGGGGGGAAAAAAACTAAAAATGTACAGATTTCAGATAAAAAATGGAAAAATTTATTGTTGGAAAAAATTGTAACACAAAACTGCATTTTGAAATGCAAAAACTCCTTATCATGAAGAGATTAGCAACTTAATAGATTTAAATATTATATTCTTCATATCCTATACCAGAACATTTAAAAATAGTGATTAAAATCTTAAAAAAAAACCACAGAAAAAATTTTGTCAAAGAATACAAAATCAGTCAGATTCAATACAAAAAATTATTTTTAGTCTTACTAGATTTAGGAAGTGATTACATTATAAAGAAAAGTTCTATGTTTATTTGAATTATGCATCATAATTGAAATTCAGGATAAGAGTTCCCTAAATAGAAAAAAATCAGTTACACACAAAGCCAGAGTTTATTGCTAGAATATTAGCTTCTGAAGAATTCAAAACAATTACAATAGCACCTATTGAGACAAATAATAATAATAATAATCCCAGTGGATGTATTACATTTAAATAATTAAGAAGCCATACAAATAAGTAAGATGTTGGAATAGCATGCATTCTATACAAAATTTCATTACATTAAGCAATTTGGAAAAAGCCCAGTAATGATAAAATATACAGTCACATATGAAAGAATAACAATTATTTTGATAAAATCTCCAACTTTTTTTCCTTCAATTAGATCTTTAATTTTCCTTTTAAAAAATTTTAAGTTGCAAACAGTTTATAGTTTTATCAACTCAGCAGATAATACTCAGACATTCCAGAAAGTTATAGTAGATTTTGATTTTTTTTTAAAAATGCATTAAGGAAAAAACTAAATTTATGGAACAATACACTGCTAAAACGTACCCATAATAAATAGCAGCAAAGTAGTAAACAACAGAAACAAATCTAAGCCCTCACAGAGGACAAAGCAGAAGAGAGACCTCACGGATTGTTCATGTCTCTCGAACGTCATCTATTCTCAATTGACTATTCGCTTCACCTAAGCTCAACTGTTAACTCGGTACTAACCCCGACTTCAGCTCTCGCTATAGTTTCTGTATAAGCTTTACTTTGCAAATAGACTTTTAAATAGTTTCTGTGATATAGAAATGCAGATTTTAGAAAGATCTCGCAACTCGTGTCCTTCTGGGATAATCACCAAGACTCCTGCAGATTTTGGAATCGATTTTGTCATTATGGTACCTTTTTAACATCTATTAGAGTTATCGGTAAAACTATGTTGAGATATAAGTGAGATTTGTTGCGTTGGGCAACATTATTACATATCCGAAATAATGTCAAGAAAGATCAAAATCATGAATCTTTTTATGGATAAAAAATTGTTGGAATGAGATTCAATAAATTTATAATCAAGAATATTTTTTAAATGTTAGAGAACAGTGGATGAAATTTCTCTCAAAGAAGGCTGATCAGGCTTGTCAAAATGAATAAATGAAAGTAGCAATTTATTCATGAGTGAAGAGAAAAGAAATAAAAATAATTTAATATATTCAAAAATACTTTTTTTTTCCTTTAAAGCATTTAGCAAAATAATTATCTGGGAATGTTGAAAAAACATCAGTAGTTATATAAGCATTTGTCAAGGTGAAAGAAAACTAAGAATGTACAAATTTCAGATGAAGAATTGAAAATATAAAATGAATGTTAAAAAAAAAGTTAAACATGAAACTGCATTTTGAAATGTAAACACTCCTTATCATAAAGGGATTAGCAGCTTAACAGATTTAAATGTTATATTCTTCATATCTTATATCTGTACATTAAAGGTAAAAAGTACATTGAAGAATTGAAAAAATTAAATTATAGTTGAAAAAAAGTATATTAAAAATGTAAAATATATGAAAAATGTTTTTCCGTAATACTAAAAATTGTTATAAGTGAAATAATAATGTATTCTGTTTATATATGTATATAAGTTGGTCCTATGTAACATTATATCCAAAACATTCTAGTAATTTTGTATTAAAAGAATTTATTACAAAAATGGAAAAAAAATCTTCATATATAATATATGTTCTTTATTAAAATTTACCTATATCATGAGAAGAATCTGCTTTTTATCAACAAATCATTAAACTATAAAACAATAATAAAATTTAAGTCATGTACCACTCTTCAATATAAAATCACACTAAAAATACTTTGTTTAGATTAATTTGTGGAATTCTAAAAAATAAGAATAATTCAACATTTTGCTAAAATTTACTTGCAATTTTCTCTATTGAAAACATACAAGGAAATCATAGAGCTATTAAGCTCTAATAAGGCCATTGAATGCAAAAAACACTATTGTTTCACCTGCAACATGAAACATTATTATTATATTCATCTTGGCTGCCTATGGAAAACTAACTCGTTTTAAAAATGAAAAGTCTTTCAAAAGGAAATATTCAATTAGGGAATTCCATTCAGATTTCTACATAAGTTAATTTGGGAAAAATGACTAAAAATCAGGAGAAATTATTTGAACTGAAACGCAATTTTATGAAAGAATGAAAAAAGGGTAACACTTTTCTGCCATTGGACTGACAAGGTAAGCAAAGCATCATCATAGCTGTCTACAAATATACAAAAATGTTATAGATTGTCCGATGCTTTATGTTTTAACTATCACAGCATATATCTCCCAAATCATTCTGAATTGATCAGGTCAGAATAGAATAAGGATACTTGATTAAATAAGAACAGAATAAAAGACACTCATATTATCATACTGAAAAATACTTCTGCAATACATATTACAGGAAATTTAACAACAATTCCAATCAAAAAAGTCTAACAAGTCAAAAAAATAAAAACAAAAATATATCTTTAAATGCAAGTAGCATAAAGTGGGGTGTTTTTTTTTGTTTTTTTGTTTCTTTTTTATGAAACTGAAGAATTATTAAAGCTACTTAAACTTTTCCTTTAAAAACCCTGCATTTAATCTCACTAAAACAATTGCGTAAAGAAATGACACTTGTAGCACTGTTATTTTTGACCTCCTTGATCTTATTTAAGATTTTCAAACAGACACACATAACCTTTATGAAACCTTGAAAATGGCAACCAGGTTATTTCTTTTTTTCTCCTAATTTTGCAAATAACTTTAAAAATTATTATTTAAAAAAATTATTATTTTAAGAAAATCTTTTGCTTTGATTATGTAACTAAATTTCTCTTTTGATGCACAACAAGTTGCTCAGATAAGCATTATTTTCTTCATTTTACTCAAGAATTAATAAAAATCAACACTATTTTAAACACAAAATAATATTTATATATATAAATACAAATAATAACCATTTAAAATTTTAAAAAATAGATCAAATAATGTATAAATATAATACTTGTATGTATACATTTTGATTCAATTATCTATTTTTAAACAGCTTTTAAAAGAAGAAAGAAAAATATAGAGTATGATAAATAATATTAGAATATACATATATAGATAAAAAAAATATATAGAGCCTATTTAATTAATCACAGAAAAGGAAATTGTTATTCATTATAACATTTTTAATTAAAAATGTTTGTTTTATATTAACAATAGTTTAAATAAAATAGCATTTGCAAAATGCAACTTTGTAAAGTAGCAAAATGCTACTTTGTATCATTAAAGTAGAAAATGATCATTATAGCTGACAGAATATATTTTCACAAGAGTGCATTTAATGTGCTCTTTCATATAGAATATTGATTGATAATAGAATATATCAAAACTACTTTAATATTACAAATTAAAAATGAAATTTAATGAAAACAAAAGTGAATCTAATTATTTGAAACATATTAGAAGTATATACATTATTAAAACATATGTTACAGTAAATATTGAACAAGTATCAACAAGTAAAAAAAAATATGAAAAAATAAAAATAAAATACCTGCAAGAACAAGGAAGTACTAATCCTTTTCTCTTATTTCATTAACCTTGTAATTACCCCTCTATAAGAATAATAATAGAATATATCAAAACTACTTTCATATTAAAAATTAAAAACGAAATTTAATGAAAACAAAAGTTAATCTAATTATTTGAAATATATTACATGTACATACATTATTAAAACATAAGTTACAGTAAATATTAAACAAGTATCAACAAGTAAAAAAAAAATATATGAAAAAATAAAAGTAAAATACCTGCAAGAACAAGGAAGTACTAATCCTTTTCTCTTACTTCATTAACCTTGTAATTACCCCTCTATAAGAAAAATATATATTTGAAAGGGAGAAAAAAAACATACAATAAAAGAGAAAAAAGATTTAAAGTATTTAACAGAAGAATCAGGTACAAGGTTCTCGATAAACAAGAAACAATCTAGCCAAATCTATGGAAACTCCTGAACTAGCCAACAGAGTAGGAAATTTAAATATATATATATATATATATATATTATCAAATTTCCTGCCTTAACATTATAAAAAGTTACATTTGGGTGATATTTGTCCAATTAACTTAATTTTTTAAAATTTTTATGTTTCTTGTGACTTTTCAAATATTCTTAAATAAAAAATAATATACATTCTTAATGTTGGTTGAAGAAAAAAAAATTATTTTGGTCAATGCAAGTAAATTATTTTAAAAAGAAAAAATATTTATTAAATAAAAAATCCTTGAAAAATAATGCGTTCTTAATCGCAAATATTCTATATTCTAAATATTTGCTCTATCCATTAATAAAAATTAATACCAATGAAATGAAATAAATGTAATGCTGATTACTTTAATTACATAGTATACCGACAAATTAATTTGGTGACTGAATTGTAGGATGCTTATTTGATAATTTAAATAAAGTTAAATTATTTCATACAAAGGCTTAACAAAGTTGCATAGCACTAAATTAGACAATACAAAAGAATTCTTAGATCAAAATTCGCAACAGTTAGATGCGTAATTAAAAAAAAAAAGACCTTAATCACAATGCCGATACCTATTTCAAAAACATATGCTTACAACTAAATCAGTGAAGCAATAAAAAAAATGCCTGAATCATAATGCAGATGATACCTATTTCAGAAACATATGCTTACCGCTAATACAGTGACAGTTGTCAGACGAAGTACCGGCTTATATTTTCAATCTAAACTATATAAGATTCATTTTCTAATATGAATGATTCATTTTAAATGCATATAATCCTTATTTTTAAAATATATCATCAGATTATAAACACCGGGATTATTTCAGAACAAAAGAGTAGGTTTTACCAATTCAAAATGGCCAGCTGGTTGTCACCGCGTTCAAATCGGAATGGCGCTAACTGTAGAACACAAAAACCAACGCCGGAATATCAACACCGTCTGAAGGAAGAAGTACCCGCCTTGCGCAGGTCTATAGTTAAAATAGGGGTTGCAATGTTTGGCGAGTGAGCATATTCATGGTGATTTATTCTGATCTTTACCATTTCTCATTTAGCAATGTCCCCCCTCTCTTTTTCCCACCTTTCCCGCATTTCAGTTTACAAATAAAATGGCTACTCCTGCAATTTTGAATCAAGCTATATCTATATAACGATTTAAAAAATGTATATCGTTATAATGATATCGTATATCTTTATAATGATAAAAAAAAAACTTTCCTTTATAAAATGTCTTTCTTTTTATTTCAACAAATTTTTAAATATTAATTTTGAGCAATAATTTCATTGTTAACGTGAAAGACAAATCAATTTCATTATTTAATCGAAGTCTATCGATTCTTCTGTGCTAAAAAAATATGTAAAAAAAATTATAATTAATTTCACACAGTGCTTACTACTTTGAAATTCAAAAAAAATAGTTTTTCAATATCTTGTTCATTACTTTCAAAATCTCTCTCCAAATAACTTTTTTTTTTCTGTATATTTTTAAGTGTATTTTACAAAAATATTTTATTTTGATTACTATTTACTAATTTAACTATTCTTAGATATATAAACATTGTAATGATTTAAAAAAATGCATTTTATATGCACATTATTGTTGTTATAATTAAAAGTAAATTTTTAAAAAAATAATATAAAGACAAACAAACCTAAAGGAATCTAAAACATTTCAATCCTCTGATGCTTTGGATTGAAAATGCAAATTTTCTTATAATTTTAATTTATTTATTGATTGATTTTTTTTTTATTTATTCCTTTTATTTATATGCTCCTCAATTATTTAGTTTTTTCTTAACTAACTTTTAGACAGATTATTATCTTTTAAATTGCCGAATTTTGTTCTTAGGGTTCTATTATTTCCAGTTTTAACAAATTCTGCAATATGCTTTCCATGTCAGTCAAATAAAAAATATTAAAAAAAGCGAATTAAATACAATTATAAGAAACATATTACAGAATTCTTGTTAGATGTGATTTCAAAACACAAAAATACAAATTCTTTATGCTATGCATTTGCGAACAGAAATTATTATCGCATTTCTTTAGAAATAAAAGGCAATTTTGTTCTGAAAGAAACAGATCAAGAATATAATCTACCATATTTTCGCTGTTTTGTGAAAATATGGTAGATTATATTCTTGGTCTGTTTCTTGATTTCAGCAGATTTTTTTTCTTAATTTTTAACATCCAAATTGAACCTGTAACATCTATTTCTTTTAGAATCGATTATTTTAAAAATATTTACAATACCAAAGCGTCTTACATATTTTGAAAGTTATGTACTCGAAAAGGAATCTTTATTTGTATAAAACAAATTAAGACACTTCCCAAACCGAATCCCCTTAATATTGACAGAAATAATATCATACCAGCATCAAATTTGTATCTCAAATGAGACATTATTTTTGGCTTCCATTTACATTTTAAATGAATGCTTAAAATTAATTTCATTGTTCTTTGGAAACAACCAATTTCATTTAACAAACCAATCGAAGATAAGCTCCATTAAATTTAATTCTGAGTTTATACATTAAAAATTTCCATGCTTGTACTGCTCTAAATCACAACATTCAAAACCTCGTTTTCAATAAAAAATGATTTTCATAAAACTTAATTATGAGTTTATATAATTAAATCATATTAGGGTGTAGATTTTAATTACGAAAGAACGTGCAAACGCGTGAGTCCATTATTCTATAGAGCTGCCGATTTTATGCCAACCTCAACTAATCTGCCAACCTTCAACTAAAAATACGTGCCTTTCAGACTAGCACATCCTCCATTTTCTCAAGCAACCATAGAGCACGCGCGGTTTCCCCTCCTTCCACCATTACCGGAATAAAACCAGTCCTCCTCTAGAGCTATCCCCCTCCCCCCTCCCACAGAGTATTTCAAAATCTTCCTTCTTTTTCTAACGGAATCAAAATGTCCGACTGGTAGTCGTTGATCGGCTTTTGAATCTTTCGCCATGAGTATATATAATTTTAAGCCGCTGGCGTGCAGACATTTCCACTGCTTTGCCATGATGTTTGTTTTGAAATTTTTTTCCTCTCTGAACTTAATTTCCATGTTTCATTTATTTAATTTAATAAATTTAAAGCAAATATCTTTGTACAAATCTTTTATCAATAGCATTTGTAGTAAATGTAAAATTCCATATATGTGGTGGGTTTTTGTTTTTTTGAAATGTAGAAAAAGAAATGACATCAACTTTTTTTAAAGAGAATAATTAATTCAAATTCCTAAAAATGTTCTATTAATTATTGACTAGGTTTGGAATCCTGAAATCTAGCAAAAATATTTATGCTAATACAAAATAAACACATTTTTTTAATATTATTCTAATTTAAAGAGATTCAGACTTTTTCTTAAGAAATTACAGAAAAATAAATTTTCCTAAAGCAAATAAATTTTTAATTCAATCGTATCGTTTATAATATTAATAAACTTGCTAAACGAAAGTGAATAATTTATGTGTGAAAAGATAAAGTTTTCATATCTAAATATAAACGTGTATACTATTTAAATATAAAATTTGGTGTATTTTCATAATTATATTAAGTTTGTTAAATTATTTATTTTATATGTATATGAATTATTTATTTGATTATTTGAAATTCTAAAGCTTTGGATATATTTTATTTCAAATAATACAAAATTTATCATCTATTAAATACTGTTATAAATTCATAGATTATTAACTAGCTGAAATGATTTAGTTATCTTAAAACAATTAGAATCGATACGTCTGAAATAATTAAGTTCAAGTTTATCTTTTTAAAATAGAATTTCACTATTTTAGATTTTCTTTTACAGTTAATTGATTTTCATTTTAGAATTATATTTGATATACTTTGACTGTGAATGAATGTTTCCGAGAATTGATATGATTTCCAAATGTATATTTTAAACTTGCCGCCTTTGGCAACCAGTTGCTTCACTGTGATTAATGGTTGATGAAAATTTCAATTGTTTCCCTCAAAAAATCATTCTTACATTTCAAATTTTGATATCTATTTGTATACATACTCTATATATAATTTACTTAAGCCTTACAATGTTTTTTTTTTTCATTATTTTTTGTATTTGCCCAATTTCTTGTCATACTTTATACATATAATATTTATTTTTACAATTATATCACAGGAAAAAGCAACAATATTTTAAAATGGAAGAACTTAAAAATTTTTTTCCAACATTGCTTGCTTTTGAAATTAAACCTTATTTATAAATACAAAAAAATTATTTAAAGCATGACTAATATTGAAGCCTACTCGACATGGAAAAATAAACCTAATCTTCATACCCTGGTTATAACGATAGAAAAAAAGCCAAGATGAAATATTAGTAACAATATTGCGAACGGTTTAAAGTTTCTTTTCGACAGTGAAATATATTGTTCCAAAATATGTTTAAAATATTTCTATTTTTTTTTTTTTTAATATAGAAAGAAAAATTATACAGTAAAAAATTTGGCATCATTAAAAAGATAACTTTTTAAAAAATTTTATGATGATGTAAAAACTTTTTTTTTTTTTTTTTTACCATAATATTTTAGAAAACTGCGAAAAATGGCCACAATTTCGCTTACTTTTTAATTAATTAAAATTATAATTAAAAATTTTAAAAAATCGTCCAGAAAAGCACATTTCTACCCTCCAAACTATATATTTGCCAAATTAGATAGGTATAGTCAAATGGTCCGATTTGTACGGAGTTTGCACATATACACACACACAAACAGACAGCAACGTTTTTCTTATGTTTAAGCATCGAAATTTAGTTAAAATACTAATATATTTTCTCGCCTACATTTTTTTCAATGAGTTATGAATGATTTATTGGACGTTTATGACCTGTACGGAAATGTCCGTACGGATGAGTCCCAATACCAAAACTTTTGGGGAAATCATTCCCACTGGTTGAAATGTGTTTTTCAGCTTTTTATCAATAGAAGAGATCTATTAATATTATTATTAATAAATTTTGTTTAAAGTTTAATTAATCTATTAATAAATTTTGCATTGGGAAATATTTTTTCGCGGTAATTCCACGTTAGTATTTTCTGTAGTGGAATAATGGATTTGAGCTTCTTGTTTCAGTTTCTAACTACAGATTTCCGATTTCATTTTAATCATCCAATTATCACAATTTCGCTCTTTTTCTTTTAGACAGTTTAACTAAAGAAAGGGGAAGAAGGTATTGGAAAGAAATTTTTACTCTTCACAGAATGTATTATTTGAAAAATTCTGGCAGTTAGCTCCTTTAAATGATATTAGAACTCTTTTTTGGAAATTTGGTGTTTATTTTAGTTTATTTCATTGAGTTTTTCAAAACATCCTGTTATCCTTTAATCCAATAAGCAGATTTATAACAACATCCTTATCTGTTACTTATTTACTGTTCAATTTTGCTTTACACAGGCATTCATCTCAAAGTACTTAATATCAATATTTCGTATGCAAACAAAGAAAAAAGTAAAACAATTTTGTATAAATTTCATTTTTATTAATTTTGTATCTTTCAATTTTATCAAACACTGCATTTCTTATTAACTGTTTAACAGTCAAATAATCAATATTCCGAGTGAACAAGATGGTCTCCAATACTGACTAGTTAATAACATATTACAAATACAAGCTACCGTCGGCAGTATAACGATTTATACGGAAAACTTGTTTATTGATTAAGTTCCGAATACGGTAAAATTTGTTCTTGTTGTTTCTTATGGCATTTGTCCAAGACAAGCCCGCTGACGAAGTCAACGATTTTAAGCCGAGAGAGCGTCTCTTGTTTTCAGTAGCGCCATCTAGGATCAAGAGTACGTCTTAGCTACTCATGCGTCACAACCCTTTTTACGGGGCACAAACCAGGGCTCGAACCAGGGACGTTCAGATTACGGCAGCGGTTCTTAACCTATGGGTCGCGCTGAGTCGAACCAAAAAAGTTAGTAATACACCAAATTTCAGACATTTTAGAAATGACGACTTGAATAAATATCAACAATCGAAAATGAATGTGATTAACAAGATCAAAAAATATCAGCTGATTAAAAAGCGAGAGCAAAAAAAGTACGTGTGATGATAATAACGGTGAGAACTAAATGGAGCAAAGCTGGCGAAAAAATTATCACCCGAATTATGTATCGTTTTGGATGAAATTGTTGCGGTAGTCAATTTTATCAAATCAAGAGCTCTTAACTGTAGAATTTTCCGCGAACTGTGTTTCGAATTTGGTGCAGAATACGAACATTTATTATATTATTCTGAAGTTAGATGGCTGTCCCGGGGCAAAGTCGTTCAAAGAGTATTATCATTACGGACAGAAGTCGAATTATTTTTGAGAGAAAAGAAACACCCATTAGCATCTAAATTTTCCGAGTTGAAGTGGATTACTCAAGTTGCTTATTTGTCAGATATTTTATTTGAAATAAATAATCTAAATACGTCTATGCAAGGACGTAATCATACTATTATTGAATTAACTGAAAAAATGACATGTTTTAAAAATAAACTCAAATTATGGAGAAATAAGGTTGAAGTAAAGAAACTTGCTTCATTCCCGACTCTTAATTTACTTGTTGAAGACAATAATATTGATATCACAGATTTTGAAAAACAGAAAATTATTATTAATCATTTAGAAAAACTAATAGCAGACTTTGATCGATATTTCCCTGCAGACGATGTTTTCAAATATAATTGGGTTCGAATGCCATTTAATTTTGATGTAAGTGATTTGCATGAGGAATTTGTTAATATTAATCAATTTCAAGAACAATTAATAGAAATACAAAGTGACCAAGCACTTCGATACAATTTCTACAAAAACATTGAATCTGTATGTGCTTTCTGGTTAAAATTAAAAACGAAAAAGCCAATAATTGTCAAAGAAGCCCTAAAAGTATTATTGCCCTTTGCAACAACGTATATGTGTGAGGCTGGCTTTTCGGCTCTGTGTGTAATCAAAAACAATTACCGGAACAAGTTAAATCCTGAAATAGATATAAGGTGCTCTTTGACAAGCATTCAACCGAGGTTTGAAGATCTTTCAAAATGTATTCAAGCACAAGGTTCTCATTAAAACTGTAAGACTTGCATTTAAAATTTAAAAGACTTAACATATGTATTGATACTTCTTTTTTAGGAATAAGTTAAAATGTCAATTATTTTCAAAAAGTTATAAATATATTTTAATTTGGTCAATAAAAATTATTAAAAACACTTGATTATTAATTAAATTTTCCTTGGATCGAAAAGTACTTTTGTTTATCTTTATTATTAAAAAAATAAATAAAAAATTTGTAAGTTAAAAAAAATCATCATCGTAGGATTGAAGATTTTTTTAAAAATACGATCTAAAATAAAGCAATGAAAAAATTTTGACTTTTTCTCAAATATTTCTCAAATTTGGGTCGCGGTTTCTCAAATTTGGGAAAAAGGTTAAGAACCACTGGATTACGGGGAAGACAAGCTACACTTAGGTCAGGTTGCCGGCAGGTAAAATTTTGTTGATTAAGTTCCGAAAGGTTTAAATTTTGTATATGTTTTTTATTGACAATATTTTGGATGCATCATCCTTAGAAGAAGAATACCTACATCTGCGATTATTTTTTGAGCGTTTGGATCAGTACAGATTGTCTACAAATCCCTCTAAATGTACATTAAGGAAAATCGACATTAGAATTTTTGGAATATCAAGTATGTAGTGCTGGAATAAGACTTTTACCAGATACAGTAGATGCCATTTTAAAATTTCTAGGATCATCCGGTATCACATAGTTACACTGCTTTCTTGGCAGGTTAAACTACTACAAACATTTCATTAGGCAAACTGCACATATTTGTTACCTCTTTAGTAAAATTTTTAGAGGGCATAAAGAATAAACAGCATCCAAAGCAAAAAAGTTAGCTCCATATCTGAAGAAGCTCTTTTATGGACAAATGAGGCTATTACAGCTATTGAATAATTAATAAAGATGGCTACTCAACGTTTCGTGTGGCCAAGGGAGATCAAGAGAGATATTAAAATGTGGGTTAAATCTTGCCAACCCTGCCAAAAATCAAAGATTCAAAGGCACACAAACGCGCCAACAGATACTTTTGATACTTTGCCTTACATGATGCCCGATTTAATATATACATATTAATTTGATAGGCCTTTTTCTTTTGTGTATGAGTAAATTTTTTTTGTCCCACTATGATTCATAGTTTTAAAAGATGAATGGGGGCTGGGATAACCTGGTTGGTAGGGCGTTGGATTCGCATCCCTTGGGTTGTGAATTCGTACCCCGCCGGCTGAAGACTTCCCGTGTATGGGGTGGCTGGCGCAAGCATAAATCTGCCGTGGTCATAAAGTCCTCCATGCCGGGACAATACCACTGGGAGCACTGGTTCAGAGGTGATCATTCTCTGATTCAGGTCTAAATTACGATCTGTGGATGAGTGAATGAAATGCACGAATGAAGTTCGCCTCGTAAAAAGAGTTCTGACGTGTGAGTAGCTAAGACGTACTCTAGGCCCTAGATGACGCTACTGAAACAAGAAACACTCTCTCTGAGAAAAAGGTTTACTGAACTTTTATATATAAACATGTGATTTCTTTTTATATATTTTAAAAAAATAGTCCAGCAGAAAAATGCTGCGAAACGTACAGCTTCTTTGCATAGGCAAATAAAAAGCATTTTTCAGACCATTAGTTTTTAAAAAAACTCTAACTCGTGAGTTAACTATGTAACAATATCTCAACTTCAATTTGTAAATGATATTTTCACGTTAACAAAAACTAAATTAATTCTTCAAATGTCATCTACGTGAAGTATATGTCTGTATGAATTTTTAAAAAAGTAGAAAATCATTCATATGCTGGGAATATGCTTTTCTACGCATAAGCATAAGACTTCTCTTTTGTGCACACTGATAAAAATATTCACACATGTAAAATAATAACCAAAAAATTGTTTGCAGAATTCAAAATTTTTACACATACACTGAAAAAAAAAATTTTTTTTCTATGTAGTGGCGCCTAATTTCATTCAAAATATATCGTATATTGCAGCCTAGATCAATGGCCCCGCCCTTTCATAATTGTTGGCATGATGCAGTGCCTTTGCAGTCATTATCACAAGCAGGACATATTTTGAAATATCACCATCATGAAGTTTGTCAACATGCAAATCTAAAAAATATAAAATAATTTATGAATACACATTTAAAGTCACCGAAAATCATTGAACAAATCAAAATGATTAAAAAAAAAGACACACAGCGCTTACAAGGAATAAGATTGAATCCCATAAACACGATTATTAGAAAAGAATACTCCAAATTTGAAAGATCCCATCTCCGCAAATAAAAAATCTAAAGAACGTTTCATAAATCATTTTGTAAAGAATATTTGCCAACATTAAATATTTGGTGAGATTTTCTTCTCAGAAGCATATTTCTACACACTAAGAGAATTTATTTTCAAATTAGTTATGTTCTGATTTAGCAAAAAGCTGTAATAAATAATAAACCTGCTGTAATAAATAATAAAACCGCTTTCTCTTTTCTAGATTTGAGTCGTTAAGAAAAGATAATTGAACGTTATTATTCGAAAATCATGAAGATATACAAGAAATAATCAAATCGAAGATGGCTGAAAAATCAAGAAACATTTTCAAAACCCATAAATCGCAAGTGAAAATAGAATAAAGAAAAATTAATGCCATCAGACAACATGGCAAATAGTGAAGAGATGTGATATACTATAGTATAAGATATACAGTATTTGGTAAGCTGTTTATAATTTAATGTCATGATCAAATCTAGTTGTAACTATAGAAATGTAGCGGCATTCTGTCAGATCTGAAACCATATATTTCACAGTGCTTAACAAATTTTGCATTAGTGAGAGGCAAGATCTTCGATAGTATATTTCAATGTTGTCAAAGACGTTGGTTGGTTATGGCAAACTATTATTACTTAAGCTCTAGCCACTTCTATTTAATTCTGAAGTTGTTGTTTTTTCTTCAATAAAACGCCCACTGCATTTCAGTTAATATAAAAAGTTACGGGGAAATGTTTTTTTTTTTTTTTTTCTTTTTACCATTTCGATATTGCGCAAATTTTATGCATATTTAAACATGCCCCGCATAGGTTTAATTGCATAACAATTATAGCTCGCCACTACGCAACTGGTCATTAAAAGCTCGTGACAACTCTAGTTCGTCATTGTATTAAAAATAATTAATATTGTCAAAGCCGAAAACTCCTGTTTTTGTGTTGTTGTTGCTTTCCTCAAAAGATCTGACATATGTTAGATCAGCTCTAGTAGGTTACTGACCGCCGAAAAATTTATAGTAATAAGGGGATTGGATGTTAAGTCTCCCTAAGAAACCCTCACCACAGAATGTGATCCGGTGAAGCTGGATGGTCACGGCATTTTTTACAAGTGGGATGGATTTTTCTACCACTTTCAAAGGAAAGATATTTAACGTGGCCACTTTTTAGTCTAGCCAGTAGTCTTGCAGCCACGTCATATTTGATTTCCAACAGAGTGCCAGGGGATGTTCCCGTGTACCATTGATGCGCAGGTGGAATGCGCCATATTAAATTGAGTTTAGATCTTTCATTTGAGCATAGTTCTTGATAAGTAAGCGAAGAGCTAGTGGCCATTTCATTCTCACTACTCTCTTTGGCAAATCTATCAGCGACCTCATTACCACTAATGTTTACGTGTAATGGGATCCATTGGAGGTGGACGTTCGTGGTTCAGAGAGATCTTCGGAATAGATAAGCTAGTTTCATCATTTGCAAAATACCAGCCACTAAGATATTGTAGTGCACTGCAATAGTCCAATAAAATCCATAATTCCCCAAAATTACGATCATATGATAGCATCAAGCCTTACATTAATCGCAATTAACTCACTCCTAAAGACAGAGTAAGTATCAGGGTTGCGGTGCTTTATTGTAGTCACAAAGTGTGTGTGTGTGTGGGGGGGGGTCCTAATACAAATACCGCTGCCAGAACGATCTTCTATACTATATAACAGACCTGCACTGCATCTTTAGGAATGCAACCAATAACTACAAGAGCTAGTAAAAGCCGGAAAATCTAAAGCATATAGTTGAATTCAATGAAAACAAAATTTCATCCGAATTTTGAGCATTTTAATCGTTGTACAGTAGCAGACTTATCCTGTCCTGCGTAAAGGTTATACCACAAATTCTTTCCGCGCAAGCTATTCTCAGCAATTCTGTTCTGAAATTCTGTATATCATAGTGCATGGAGAAAAATACAATTACTTTCTTCTATAACTTTCATTAGTTAATCTGTGATTATCTGTGACGGAGTATTGTTAACAGAATAATAGCTCAGGGTGCTTCTAAACTGGTAAATTTTTTAGTCTCTACTAATAAAAAAAAATAAAATGTGTTCTGTTCTCAAAACAGATTATAAACTAGGTCTTGGGGAAAATTCTTTATTATTAAACACATCGAACTTGTTTTAAAATATAGTTGTGAGAAAAAAATTCAAGACAAAGTAAAATGCGCACAAATAAAATTTCATTGCACACAAATAAAAAAGAAGTCAATGAACAAAAAAGTTAAAAGAACAACCATAAATTGTCCTTTTATTGTGTCAGTAGATTGCTCTGTTGACTGCACACATCACTGACGGTTAGGGTGAACTATAGTAACGTATAAATGTTTAATATTGGATAATGATAACATAAGCGAACAGCAGTCATGTTTAGTGCAGAAAAGGGAATATATATATATATATATAATAAAATATAGTAACCAAACATTGATAGTTAGTTTATAATTTAAAGTTTCTTCCAAACAGATACTGGTGAAATTTCTTGTAAGAAAAATATTTTATTAGGGCCTCTTTTTCAGTCTATGAGTAGTTGACTTAATAATGTCCCAGAGGAGTAGGTAACAGATTTTCTTCACCATTTATAATATGTGATAACACAGCAACAAAAACAGAAAATGTCTTTGATTAATTTATGGAATTTTTATTTCTATCTAAAAAAGAAGAATAAAATAATAGTTTGCTAAAAGTCAGATATTCTGTTGCTCATCAGCAAACAAATAAAAAATGCAGTTAGTTCCTGAAAAGTCAACAAACAATTCAAAAGCTGGTATACAGAGTAAAATGATAAGCATTCATTGTGCAATAGCGATTGGCTCTTGCAATTTACTCTGCCAAAAAGATATCAAATTGTGCATAAAAATCATTTGTGTTAGAACTGTTTATGGTCTAATAACGTCATTTCAATGAAAATTAAAACATTATTATTTTACCTGCAAAGTGAGACATAATAGCTATATTCGGTATAGTAGACTAAAGAAAATTCATTATAAAAATTGTTCTTTAAAAGAAAATGCCTAATTAGAGAATTCCATTCAAATTCCTATATAGAGATTAGTCAGTTTTGAAATAATTAGGAAAACAGCTGAATTTGTTGAAACTCAACTACAAAAAAAGAAATGAATTGATGAAAGAAAAAAGAGTGTTTAACATTGCCTTGCAATTTACAAAGTAAACAAAGCTTTAACATGATGTCTACAAATCAAATAAATGTATAAAAAAGTTATAAATGGTTTTTAATGCTTCTTCTGAATGAATTCCTTGAATAATTATTTACTGAAATGAGATGCTGTTTACAATTATATGTTAAGATTCTAAAAGCTTAATGAAATATTAATTAAAATGTTAAAAAATGCAGATTTTTTTTAAAAAAAATTCTAATTAGTGTAATTTGAAGTGAATTCTTTAGAAAAGTAAATAGCTATGATAAATTTTTGCTATACTGGTCTTGCATAATTATGTTGGCCTAAAGTCTATTCTTTACATCATCAACTTATATAACAGATGAAAACATATTTTGCTGTAATACCATCACAGCTTAGAAAGTTTTTTACATTTATGATTTTTTTTTTCCGAGGAAACAGTGCTTCTGTAACCATACAACTGCCACAATTGATTTGTAGGACTGCAACAATAATAGCTAACAGGATAGACAAATGAATAGCAATTAATGAAATAATTTGCAGATAGGAACCAAGAATATCTCTTTGGTGATTAATAATAAGGACAATTCAGGCACTTGGCTTGGACAGTTGGAATTAAAAGCAAATAGAGTAGAGGATAGATTATTCAACATATTTACAACCTTGAAATAAATGATAAAACCTGTGTCTTCAATTATATCACTTGGCAAATGCACCATAAGATACTTGATGAAACACAGAAAGTTTTGAAACATATGGCACTTTCTATGATGTTCTGTATATAACTCTACTTGCTATAATGTCCTGAAAAAAATATGCTATAAAAATGCAATGTTGAAATATACTGAATTAATCATAGCTCTCTAAAACAATATCTATAACTTCATTACTTATTACTATAGAACTTATCTCACAAATTATCAGAGATGTTATAACAAATTTCTGCACCAAGGGCAAAAGAAATTTAGAGCTCCAGCTTCAGACTTGGAAATCTATAGCAAAAAAAAAAAAAAAAAAAAAGGAAGAAAGAAAGAAAAGAAAAAAAGAAGAAAGAGGGAAAAAAGAAAAGAAAAAAAGAAGGAGGGGGAAAAAAGAAAAAGAAAGAAAGGGAAAGAAAGTAAAATGTCATCAGCTTCAAGTCAGTATCAAAAGCTACTTGGTGTTTTCTTGGATTTCCAGAAATTGAATCTTTCTCCAAGAAAACATTTGCATGTATACAAACTCATCTTGAATATTATAGCTAGTTATGAGCAATAAAATGTTATTGATGAAAAGATTCAATGTGAGTGAGATACCATACAATTATGCAATTTTTTTCAAAATATATTTTGCAGAGCAATTTTTATTTCTTCCTTCATATTGTATGTCTAATTAATTTTAAGAATTACTTTACATAAGATATTTTCATTCATTTCTACATTTTTATTAATTTAAAAGTACAATAATGCAATTTAAATTAATATCATAAAATACTTAAAAATAATAAGTAATGTAAAAAAATGCTTTAAAAATTTTATGTATATAGATAATATATAAATTAACATAAAAATGGTCAGATAAATATAAACATTCTGTATAAAATAAATAAACTCATTTTAATTTATAGATTTTTATAGAATTTATTTTTAGTGAATTCATTAATAATTTTTATTTTATTTATATTTTCTAATACATCATACTTGATTAAATAATTTAAATTAGATAGTCCTATAGATCAAAATATATTCGTGTCAAAAATTAAAACAAAATCATTTTAATAACTTTTTTGGCATCTTTTCATCAATGAAACTCTTGGACTATACCCAATTAGTCCATTAAATAATAATGCCCAGTTGTTCATTCATTGTCATATATTAATAAATCACTAATCCCATAACTATTTCTCTACTTTGTAATGTCAATCTATTTCGGTAAGGGTGCTTCTCTCTAATTAATTCATTTCTAACCTTTATATTTATTTATGTATTTCCTTTCTCATTAGTTTTTCCTCTTTTTAAATCTTCAAAAGAGAGTACAATGTTTTCTTTAGAGATTCTTTGGGTCTTTTAGCTTCAGTGATAATTTAAATAAAGTGACATTTTAATTATATAAAAGTTTAAGTTATATAAGATTAAGTGAGGCTATGAGTTACCTCCACCAAAAAATGAAATGAAAAGAATTCATGTTGTTTAAAGGACTTTAAAGATGTCAAAATCTAATATTACATAACCTATATGGTTTCTGAAAGATGCCTATTGTACTGATTTCTATTGTTGAAGAGATATAATTTGAACAAAATGAAGACGCCACTTCAGTGCAGAAACCTCTTAGTTGAAATTGTTTGCAGTCAGATTACTTTTTATATTTCTTCTTAACCTTTTAAAAAACTGGGTCATTTCTTAGCTTCAGCAATGATTAAATTTACATATACTTGAGTTTTATCACCACAACTCTAGCAAGCTTCTGTGTCAAACACAATTTCTTCTATTTAGTAATGGATTTCTTTCGGTAACAAGCGAAAACTGCTGCCTATTCTGCTGATCTCACACATCATATAATATTAATCTCAAACAATTCAAAATGAAATATTTGTAGTTGCATGCATTATTCATAATAAAAATCATCAAAACATACTTCATTTTGATGTATATAAATATGTGTGTGTGCATTTAAAAATTATCTGGTAATATAACAAAAACTAAATACAAATGAATCTTGTCAGAATAAAATTTTAGATCACACTTTCTTTCTTAACAATTATATATATATATATATATATATATATACACACACACAATACACTAAGACATATGGAATAAATTTTCACACCAACTACACATATCTTACATATATTTTATCAGGCATTTTATTTCTAATATGTCAATATAACTGATTTAGCTTTTAAAATAGATCAATATAAAATCTGACTCTTTGTCTTTCAATTAAATACCCTACTTCTCACTAACCATTTTGAATTCATCAGAATAATGAAATTAAAAAAAAAAAGTGAAAAAGTTACTATACTGCAGTGTATTTCTAAAATACATATAGATCTGGCATTAAAAATTCTTAGGAAAAAAAGTCCTTAACTAGTTGAAAAAATATACAAATAGATAAAAGTATTCTTTTAAAGCATAGTAATATTTTTAAAAAAAGATTTTATATTCATAAATATCATTAACATTTTTCATTAAAATTTACATTTAATCCCATTAAAGCAAAGAAAAATGGGAGCTGGAGCATAAAATTTGTTTTGGTATTCCTCACGTTATCCGAGACTTTAAAACAAGAAACACACAAAAACTATTTTAACTTCATGCAGCCTCCCCAGAATAGCAACCATGACATATTTTTCTCCCTTGCTCATCCTACTGCTATACCTCTGCAAATTTTCTAAACTGCTTTCATTGTATAATTGAATTTCTCTCTCGATTCATTACAAGTTACACTATATTGGAATTTTGACTTCAATTTTTAAAGTATCATTTAAAATCAATGCCATTTTTAAATATAAAGGAATACTCATATTTTTAATACAGATAATTTATTAAAATAAAAAAAATTATAATAATAATTTCTAAATACAATACACACTATATGCAATAAATATATATTTTATCTTGCTATCAATTCTTAAGTAGAACCAGCAAGTTTTATAAGTTAAAAGAAAATGGCATGATGTGTGTCACAAAGCATGATGTGCCTATTTAATAACTAGAAAGGAATTCATAATCATATAATAATTTTTAATTAGTTAAAAAAAAACTCCTTCCCTTGAATAGCATCAATATATTTTGTATCATTACAGTATAAAATAATTATTATAATTGTTATTTTAATAAATGATTATTTTATACATAACTATTTTAATATATGATTAAAATTTTTATGAAAATGTATTTAATATGTTATTTTATGCAGTTGCCATAATGCCATAAAAATCAGAAGTACTTTTATATTAAAAGTTTGAATATAAATAATGAATGTAATTTATTTAAAATGCATCAAAAATATTATATTTTTAAAGGATAAATTGCAGCTAACATTTAAATAGTAACAATAGATTAGAAAAATATAAAAAAGATAAAACAAAAGTACCTGTAAAAACAAAGAAAAGTAAATCCTTTTATCTTATTTCATAAACATTTTTATAACATCTCTGTAAGAAAAATATATATATGAGAAAGAAAGAGAACAAAAGTTCAAAAAAAATAGAAAAAGATTTAAACCATTATATTCTTGATAATTAATACTGAATAAAATTAAATCAATGAAATAATTTAATTTTCAATGATTAAGGTGAACCATACATTTCTTTTTATCTGTTTTTATTGTGATTAATTAATGTAATAATTAAATTCAATCTTAATATTAGCTAATCAAAAAATTTACAGTGGCCTACTCCCAAAGGAAGTCAATCATTTAAAAAAAAAGGAATATTAAACAATTCCAAAATAAGGCTTGATTAAAAGAGACGGTTCACTGAAATATAAATAATTAACAAAAATTATATATAATGAAATTAAAACTACTAAATAAATGTGATATTGGTTAATTTAAATATACATTATTATCAAAAAATTAATTTCATTTTAACTTAAAGACCAGATTGTATCGCATTTTTTAAACCTGGATAATTATTTAAATAATAATACTAAGTTGTTTGGTAGGAAAGGATTTTGATGAAGTTGCATGAAACTAAATTCAACAATACAAAAAAAATGTCCAACGAAATTTATCATAATTAATTTTTTTACAGAAAAATGTAGGTAATAAAAAATAATTGTTTAGTTAGTAAAACAAATATAATAAACACCAAAAACATATGCCTACAACTAGCGACCCAATTTAATTTGTAACAGATATATATTTGATGTACGTAATTGTATTTTCTATGCCAGCTAAAGATGATTTTTTTATAATAACGAATGAAATGTATTTTTTGGCATATTTTCTTAATTTCGATTTTATATCATACTTCTGAATTCTTTCAGTGAGTTATTCAGTGAAGTAAAAATGAAATTATTTACCAACATTTTAAAATGATGTCAATTTCCGTTTCGTTACTATTTTGTTTCTTGGTCGCAATACAAAATGTTTTACCCAGCAACTGTTAGTCATCGCACGGCTCTTGAACCGTTTTACTCTTTATTTTCGGATTCGAAAACCCTCTACACTTTTGTGAATTGGCATGAGGGACTTATTTCATAAAAAAGGGGGTGAGAAGAAAGGAAGGAATGATTACGATTTATAATAAGGCAAACACACATTATAGTAGAATTAGGCGGCATACTAACTGATCATCTGTATGTATATCATCCCTTGACGAAGTACAATTGTCGAAAGGTGCTTTTCTAGCGAACCTGTAATGAAAGTGGGGTCGCGGTGGTAAGGTCTCGGTTGCGCAACCAAGGGCTTCAGGTTCGAGGCCCGATTATACCAAAGAATGTCGTGTAAGCGGGTCTGGTGCACGTTACATCCGTCGAGGCCAAACGTGCTCCCCCTGGTATGGTGTGGAAGTTTGGTGAAGGGGGTCCCAGCTCAGGAGTCATCCTCGTTATCTCCATCCACAGTTCAAAATTACGAGGTCCATTTTAAAATAGTCCAAACATTGCTTTAAAACGGGACGTTAATATAACTAAACTAAACTAATCCTGTAATGAACGGTATATGCACAGAAATGCATTATTTTACGGCATGGTGATACTTCTTTGCTTTTCTATGTTCACAGGAATTTGTCTTTCTCTTTCCGCCACTCATATTCATTCATTGGATTTAAAATTAAAATCAGTATTTTCAAACGGATATTTGTATCGAAAAAATTCTGCAATAAATGTCTAATTTCAAATATGCATTAATTCTTTTAACTATTGAAAGATGAATTCAAGAGAAAAGTAATCAATTTACCTAAAAAGGCAATATTAATTATTCATGGTCCTTAGTAGAAATAGTAAAAAAGTTCTGAAATCAAAATATGCTATCAAATTTGAGTTAATATAAAATGAATACATTTTTACATTATTTTATTCTATAAAAAAATAATAGAAAAAAATTTCTTCAAGAAATATAGGTCTTAAACAAACTATTGCTTATCACATTAATATACATTTAAATTTTGAACGAATACGTTTGAAAAAGTGTCTTTCCAATTGTTATTATTTTCCTCTTCAAAACTGGTTTAATATAACCAACAATTATTGTTCATCCATGTATTTTTTTTTCAACTTGAGGTCCAGAACTATTTTAATTTAATAAATAATAATTTAGATTAATTTAGATTATGTATTTATTTAGTTGAAACAACACCAAAGTAAGGTAAAAGGAAGAGGAAGAACTTGCTTACTTAACTTCTCTATCCGATATTGGATTTTTAATTTATTTATTACTCCGGCTTATTTCCCAATCGAAGGGATTAGATTTTTTCAAAATTTTTCTCGGGATGCTGCAGACTGTTGAAAATCCACAAATCTAATAATAATGACACCTAAAAACAGAAGAATTATTTTTAAAATATGCAAAAGAAGGAAGAAAAGGAATTTTTAAAAACATAAACACTGATTTTACAATTGCTGACATACTTTTTTTTTTTTCGAATCAATTCACTAGCTATGCCTATATACATTAGATTTCTTTTGAACCGTAAATTTATTTTAAAAGACCATATTTTGTTGTAAGAAATATGTCCATTTAAGTTTCCAATCCGAAACCCAGAACGGTTCTACGACTACGGAACCGCAGCTGGACCCTGAACCAGTATTCCGCAATCGAGAAATGAATAAAACTATTCTCCCCCAGTCTATTCTATTCACCCAGTGAAAACGTTCACTGGTGTTAGGTTTGTACTGAAACAGTGGATAATAACAAATGCTTATCTTGAAGGGACGAAAATTCTGTAGTTTCTGTGGATGCGTAGTCCTTTTGAATTAACATCATTGGTGTAATATAAATCCTATTTGCAGTGGTTTCTAACTCGTTCATTCCAAGTGCAAATAGTTTGCATGGATATGACAATAAATAAAGAAGTTCGTTTGTTCCACAATCGGTACGAGTCTGACATGCTTTAGTGTTCTCGTGTTTCGTGGCCTGTAATTTTACTATTTGTGTTCAATATAAAACTTTTCTAATAAATCTTAATTGCCGTTGATTTAACATGATACTATCACTATTACCTCCGGGAGTTTCAAGGAGAGCCATGAAAAGAAAACTTAGTTACAGATTTCATTCCATTATGGATGAAGTGCCTCCTATTAAATATATATTTCGTGCAAAAAGTATGGTTAAATACAGCTTTATCGTTCAGAAATCTCTTTCATATCTTGATCTTAGCCTTTGTGAATTTACAAAATCCAAAAGATCGATAAAAAGGCTTAAGCTTGCACACTTATTAAACTTAAGAGTAAGTGAGAAAAATGCTATCCATACAGAGGAAGATTGCAAAAAACGATTTTGTATTAATCGTTCTGTGCTTTATGATTTCCATTTAGATGTGTCCAAAGAACTTGAAACAAGCCTTAGAAGTCCTGTGCATCATCAGAAAATTAGATCTTGTTCTTCAGAAAAAATTCTCCTAAATATGATTGATTATAAAGACAATATACATGATCTTTGTTTAAATAGAATCATAGCAGAAGTTCTTGAAGAAACCGAAGACAAAGTAAAATTCATTCACACTGTTTCTAAACTGTTGGAGCGCATGAATTTCCTTTCAAATGAATGCATCCGTGTCAAAGGTTTAGCTTATTTATGTTTCCAATGTTCAGATTCAAATATCATTAAGGATTTTCTTACATCTATGAACTTCAGTGTAGAAGACTTTTTTCATCTTTCGATACATATTTTTGAACGTATTTTATATCATGCACATCGTGCTGGATATGACTTGTGGACACTGCCTGTTCACCAAGATCCAATACATAGTTCCATTTGCTATTGTATGTTTGTGAAGACAGAAGCTCTCTTTCAATATTACAGTGCTCCTAGATTTTGTGAGGTAGTTTATAACAGAATTAAAAATGGTGGACCCAGGTAAGTACTTTTGATATTATTGCTTAGTGAATTTATTCGAGTTACTAGTTGATCTATTTATTGAGGTGAACTAGTTGATCTTGAAATCCGCTTGCTTTGAAATTGACAAATTGAGCCTTATAATTATTCCATTAGATATGCTTCTGAATTTAAACTTCAATTTTGATTTAATATGTTTAAAATGGTCAAATTTGTTGGAATATTGAATGTCAATTATTATCAATGAATTATGTCAATTATTACCAATGGTCAGTCAAATAAGGTAATTTTTTTCTAAGAAAAAATTTTTAAGAAAGACTTGATTATGAGTGAGTAAAGTAAATTTTTCTTGAAGTTCTATAATTTTAAAAAAGGTCTTGAGACTCCAATTTTTTTAATTTTTTTTTTATTTTCAGAGTAGTTTAATTTTGTACTTTTATTAAAGTTGCAAAGGTCATGTATTTGAAATTATTCAAATTAAATGAAGTACTGTTTAAATTTTGGAACGTTATTCTTACAGCATTTATAATTAATTACTTTTTTTTAATTTTGCATTCTGCTATTTTTTTATTCTAAAATAAATGTTGCTGTATGGTTTAAAATAAGTTTGAATGCATAATTAAATAATATTTTGATTGAGTTAGAAAATTTTATTTATTTTTATTGTTCTGTATAAAATTTTTTAATTTATTTTGCACTATTTTTTACACATAATATATTGAGACCATCTCTCTTATAACCAATTCTAAGTTTAATATTTTGCTATTTCAGTTTGTCAAAATTTCATACTTTATAAACTGCTTATAGAGAAATGAAATTAAATTCAATAAAGAAACATCTAGTTTTGGAGATTACAAAAGGGAAATGGGCTCCAAAACATGCATGCCTTAAAAATCCTTAAAGAGTTTAATCTGCCCCTGCACTTAAGTCTTTTGAAATGAAAAATAAATGAAGTAATTGAGTTTAATTATGAAGTACATATTTGTATCCAGTTGTCAAGAATATTGTTATACTATTTTCTGTTAAATTCAATTTATTGCACTCTGAAACTGTGAGTAAATGTGAAAAATAGTCAGGTTTGATTCAGCATGAATTGGAAGATTGGCTATCTAATGCTTCAAATGTAAAATAAAGTAGCATTTTCATCACTCAATGCAATTTGGAATAGTCATTCTTGGAATGCCAGTCAGGCATTTATAAATTCATTTAAGTTGTACATTTAACATATGTAATACTTGCTTATTTGGATAATTTTTTGAGGTCCCTTTCACTTAGGAGTGGGATTTCTAATAAATAACTCATTAACTGATATGCAAGTCTTACTTTGCTTTGGGAATATGGAGCTTAAGATGTTTTGATGAGCTGTTGCATGATGTTTTGTTACAAGGTATTCACCAGAGGTTGAAATAAAGCAAGCATAGTTTGGAATTCATTATCCCAAATAAATTAAGGAACTAAAATTGGAATGTTTTGCTTAAAATGTAGTGATTATAAATTCCTGCCCTTAAAGGTACTATTTGTAATGTCTGAACTCGAGGGAAGGAGGGGAACTCTTTCTGATAAGTGGTTTTTGTCATAGTTTTTAATAGTAAAATTTTTGTAATTGTTATTAAACTAAATTTATTCTATTAAAAGTAATGAATAAAGTAATTAATTAATATTTTATACCATCTCGTTAATAAATTGTAACCAAAAACATAATTTCTTCATATGTAGGACTGGGTTATCAAATAGCTTAAGTAGGGGACTGTAAATACTGTAAAAATATTATAAAAATGGCCCTTTTTTTTTTTTTCTTTTCGTTTTGCTTTATAAAAGAAAGCCATATATTCAAATTTGTTCACATTAAAATCAAAAATCAATTAAATTTAGGAAAATATTTTTGCACTTTTTATAATGCATTCTTTCAAAGTTTGCAAGTCAGTATGACTAGTTTAATAGTATTTGAAATGTTTTTGAGAAGATTTGTAATTGTTTTACCATTTTGCTCAACATTGTGTTTCAATTCAATTTAAACTTTTTTGTATGTAATATAATAATAATAAAACCAGCCTTTTTTTTTTCTTTTTCTTTTGAGCTCACAATCAGATATTTTATTATCTCACTTTGTTGCAATATTTGTTACTAAATTAATGATTAAATTTTTAAAAAAATGTGTAGTTTTGAAATTCGACTTGCTTATTTATAAGATAAAAGGGAACTCCATCATTGCTTAAAGATCCCTTCAGAATTTCCCCTGTTAATGTATTTTAGCTCACTTGCTTTCCTTGGAGGTATTTAATCCTGGAAATTTATCTCTGTATCTTTTAACAGGGCCAAATTATCCAAACTAGCCATTGTCTAAGAACCCTGCAATGTTAGGGGAAAGACAAAATTTCAATTTAATTTTTAGCATTTTCAGAAGAATATTAATTTTATTTGATGTAGAAGGCTATATTTTTTATTATTAACTTTTCTTAAAATTTGAAGTATAGTTCTGAAAGGAAGGTGATTAAATTTGAAGTAATCCAATAACATGCTTGCCGATTGAACACTTTCGTAAAAAATACAAGTACTGGGGAAAGAAGAATTCAACATTGTATTCCCCTAGTACAGGAGTCGGCAACCTGCGGCTCTTTTGCTGTAATGTTGCGGCTCTCCAGTTCCATACGAAATATTAATAATTTATTATCAAACCCCTTAAAAAATAAAATTATTAAGTACCTAATCTCTAACCCTAATCCAATCTTCAAATGTAACACATAAGCAATTCTGTCTAATCACTTGCTATATATGAGTCTTGGGGCATAAAAGACACGGCAAGTTACCCTTTTCGTCGGGTATATGTCGTCTGAAGGTCCAAAAGAAGAATTGCTAGGATTGCTACTGTACTCAGGGCAACTTGTGGAGAAGGTATAGCAAATGCCTGGAAGACAATGGAATCGATATAAATAAAATCGTTTCTATAGCAATTGATGGAGCAGAAGTATGATAGGAATACGTAGAGGAGTAACATCAATTCTTCAGAGAAAAAAAATAAACCACGAAATTCTAACGTTTCACTGCATAATTCATCAAGGAGCGCTTTGTGCCCAAACATTTCCGGCCAAAATAGTTGAGGTCACGAATTTGGTAATTAAAATTATTAACAGCATCTTGGCAAAAGCATTCTACCATCGCCAGTTTAAAGATTACCTTGAAGAAATACATAGCCAGTTTTCTAACGTACTTCTGCACAATAAAGTGCAATGGCTTTCCAGAGGTAAAAACATTCCTCAATGAAAAAAACATTGAACATCTCGAATTGGAAGAAGACAAATGGCTACACAAAATTCAACTTCATGGTAGATACCACAATGAAACTAAATGAACTAAATCTAAAACTGCAAGGAAAGGGCATCCGAGCCTACTTCAGCATAGCTTTAAAAAACATTTCCGATTTCATAGTAAATCATCTCAACACAAATACAAATGAGGTCAACATTGAGCCATTTAGAATTGATGCTGGATCGCTTCAAATGCAGTTGCTAGATTTGAAAACCAAAGATTTGCGGAAATTTTTTAGAGGCTTTTTAAAAATTGGAAAATTTTGCAAATTGTTGCTTTTGGCTCTTCCTTTTCAATCAGTTGCCAACCCCTACCCTAATAACACACATATATTATATAATATTAAACAATATTCGCAATATTTTATAATGTTGTTGAATATAGAATAATATAATGTCATTGCAATATTGTATAAAGCTGTCCTACCTCACTCAGTTTGTAGTTTTTAATGTACATCAAAATAGGTTTTATAATTTTTACAGTATTTTCTATTTGTTTCAAAACAGTTCTGATGTTAGGCTGTTTTTAGGGATTGCAATACCGGACCAAAATTTCAATACCGGTATTCGGTATTTTTCAGATCTTGATACCGGTATTAGAAATTTTAGAAAAATAAAGAAAACACAGGTGTTTCTTTGTTTTATTTGCCAGTTTCATTAGAGAGTGTAAATGTTACAAAAAATAATTTGTAACTTATAAAATATAACAGTATATAAAGAGTCGCAAAAAAGTAAGGGAACATCTTATTTATTTAAATCATAAAAAAAGTGTAAATATCACTATTCAGTCTGTGGTACTATTAAAATTTTTTGAAATTTGATAATAAAAAAACATAATGCATCATTTGTACTATCATTAAGCCTGAAAAGTAATTTTGTGCAAAAATTACCAGCTGTCAAAAACGCTCTTTCGGCATCTACGCTAGTTGGTGGTACTGTTAGCAATGCGCGATATACTTTTTCCAAGTATTTACCTATATATCCCTCATCTTCAACTAAATCGATTTCTCGTCGGGTGGTTTTTGATATAGCTGATTTCTGTACTGTAGTTTGGTTCTTTGAAATTTTTTTTTTTATCTATCGCTAATTCTAATTTTTGTTCGAGACAATTCATTTTCACTATCGACATTGATGTCATCATAATCTTCGATAAGTTAACCGTATTCTTCTGAATGTGTATAGGTTTGTGGGTAAAAACATTTAAGAAAATTTACTATAAACTTAATCAGATTTGAATTGGTTATTTTCTTTTCTTCTTTTTCATTTTCATTTTTAAAATCATTATAATTAAGTAAATACCATAAGACATTTTCTATTTCGGTATGCCTTTCAACTGTGTGATTTTTCAATGTAATATATAATTCTTCAGATAGTGATGTGTGCTGTTCTTTCAGTGATTGCAACATGAAATTTATTGTTGCATTAGCTGTTAATAAATTAGAATCTCTCTGACACAATGCCTCAACAGTCAGTTTTATTGGAAGTAGAGCTGATGCAGTTCTGGCTATTAAGTCGAATTCACTATCTGAAAAATTAATTTACAGGTTTAAGTCGATTATTGCTTTTTGGATTGTATTTCTAAATTTCAAAAATCGTTCCATCATTAGGAGTAAACTGTTCCAACTTGTCTTAGAATCTATTATTAACATATATTCTGTTTTATTTTCAGTTAGTATATATTTTAACAATATGTCATTTTTTATACGGGAACGTTTAAATATCTTAACAATTTTTTGAACTTTATAAACTATAGGAGGCAATTCGTGATGAGTTAATATTTCATCCTCATTAGAAATACCTTCTTCAGCAACGAGATTGTCATTATTTTCATTGTCAATATCACTCACTCTCACTCTTACTCTCTTCAAAGTTGGAATCCGAAGTTTCTATATCCACAGTATTTGGATTCTTCTGTTCTTTATTTTTTGATATCTATTACTCCTAATTGAATTCCATCAGCATAACACAATTGCTGATTTGCACCAATCTACTTTCTAACTTTGTTCATAACTGTTGCTCCATCAGTCGTTATGGATACAATATTTTCTTTCAGGGATAATCCATGTTTCGCTAATTTAGATTTAAGCAATTAATTAAGCCATTAATTTCGTCCATTAGGGAGATATAAAAGC
Source organism: Argiope bruennichi (assembly GCF_947563725.1). Lineage (NCBI taxonomy): Eukaryota > Metazoa > Arthropoda > Arachnida > Araneae > Araneidae > Argiope > Argiope bruennichi. The sequence goes on from NC_079160.1 coordinate 27,048,593, forward strand.
AAAAACGTATACTATTTTGCTATGTTGGCGATTCCTGAACATTTAGTGGAGACAATTTTAAAAATTTCTAGTAAATACCGAAAAACCGGTATTTAAACTTGTGAATACCGGTATTACAAAATCGTACAAATAGCTCAAAATACCGGTATTCGGTATCCCGGTATACCGGTATTGCAATCCCTAGCTGTTTTTCTTCCAAAAACTGAGAAGTTCTGGGTTATTTATAAGCTCCTTTGGATTATTACGATCAATTGTTGTTGAGATTTCATCATTCTGGCGATTTTTATTAAACTTTCACATTTTTATTTCCTTTAAAATCGGGTTTTTTAACTAAGGAGGCGTATGTATGTCTTGTCTTTTTTCAATCGCACTTTTTATTTTCTGAATGTTTCAATACCTTGTTGTATTGTTCATTATTAACACATTTTTATTTTTATGATCATGTAATTTCTTGATTCGGCATCCTCCTCTGTGTTCCCATATATCAAAGGCTTATAAAAAAATTAATCACTTTTTGATTTCTGTTAGCGCAAGCAGTTTTATTACCCGATTTGAAAAAAAATGTTCAATTTTTTTGGAGTTCACCGTAAATTCTTCATTCTTTCAAGCATGGTGGTTTATTTCCTAACCCTCTTATGTCAAAGTATTTGGTCCGTAATGGCTCGGTTTTTAATCCACTTAATAAATAAAGTATATTTTTAAAGTTTAAAAATATATTTTGATCATTAAGTGATTTGAGTACTTTGATACAAATGGATAAATAATTTGATATAAATTTTCAAGAAACAAACCAAACTGCTTACCAGGAAACCATACCTTAGTGTAATGATTTAAAAAAAAATCTAAATAAATAGCAATCGAAAAAGTACAGTGAAACATGATTTTCGAAGTATAAATTATTTGCCCTCGCCCCTCTTCGCTGTCTTCTAAAACCTCATCTCCATCGTTTGATATAGGATCACGGTGGCCTGGTGGTAAGGTCTCAACTTCGGAACAGGAGGGTTTCAGATTCGAGACCCGATTCCACCAAAGAACCATCGTTTAAGGGGGTCTATTGCATGCTAAATCCGTCGTGATCAAACGTCCTCCCGCTGGTGTGGTGTGGTGTGGAGAGGGGGGTGCCAGCTCAGGTGTCATCCTGATCATCTGACCGCGGTTCAGAATGACGAGGTCCGTCCCAAAATAGCCCTAGTGTTGCTTCAAACGGGAAATTAATATAACTAAAACCAAGCCATCGTTTGATATATCACCAAAATCTCCAAATTCATCAATGTAAAAATCTTCCTGTACTTTAAAATCAACGCTTCCAGACGCAATCATCGAATTCAATAGTCCTGAGCGGTGGGTTACACTCATTACATTAAAATACATTCATTAATAAAAAAATATTTAAATAATAGAAATATATTTTCCATCATGGATAATTTTGTAGCGCATATTACTGACATTTACTATCCGTTTTCTTTTTAAACTTTTTTTCAATTTTATATTAAAAACTAAAGATTTTTGTTAAAAGTGTGCAGATGATAAAACTTCAAGCATTGATAATAATTTTCATCTGATAAGAAGAATTGATAACATGATTCATGACCATTTTACTTCAACATCAAAGACTATCCTTTTTATTTTAAATATGAGCTCATATTAGCCTGCATTTTATTCTTATTCATATTAATTCACCTACATTGTTAAGAAATACTTAATATTAATGAATTATATCTGTAACAATTAAACTGAACTAGCCGCCTTTGGCGATCAGTTTGTTCACCTAGATTACCGACTCTTTAGATTGTTAAATTTTTAATATAGGATGCATTTCTTAAAAAACATTTCACCTTATAATTTGATGCTACTAAAACACATGAATTCAATTAAAACAGTTTACAAAGTGTATATGTTAAGAAATAAAAATCCTACCGTGGATTTAATGATCGGCAAAAGCAAATGCTTGATTGTTGCGATGGAGAATTTGAATTCCGTTATAGCATTTAAAAACATAATTTTAGATAGTGTAGCAAGTTGAATTAAAAATAATATTGAAGTTAAAAGGAAAATTGTACAAAAGTGAAATTTATATCTTTAAAAAGGCCTCTTATTGTATCTTAAAACAATACATAAAGCTTTTTTTTATAAGATAATTGTTTCGGAAGATATGAGTATAAATTTCCATAAGCAAGCCATAACGATAGAATAACATAGAATGAAGATTAATATATGGCTCCAAAATTTAAAAAAATTATTGCTCTTTCTCACCAAATATAACGTGATAATTTTTATTGCAGTTTTTAAAACTATTAGCATTTTTAGTATACATCTAGTACTGCAGACTTGGAGAGTTTTGAGACGATTGGTGTGATTTTGACAAGCTTGACAAGAAACCGCACATTAACCCTTTCTAGGGTCGTGGGAAGTATGCTTCCCACCCAATTTATCAATCTTTGTATGAAATTATGTAGGTTGGCATAAGTTCTGACAAATTTTTTTAGAAAGTCAGAAACGTAGATGCTTCAGTTCTTTATCTCAGACAAAATGATGCGTCTTGATTTGTTACTTAATTATTAATTAATCAAAATTTATCTAATAAGCTAAATGAATCCCTTTTCTTATTCTAATTTCAAGACTAAAAATATTTTACCATAATATGACTACAAAAAAATGGCCCTTTAAAGGGTCAAGGTGGGTTTACACTCCCACCAGTTATTAGATTCCATTAAATCACGCATGCGCAGAACGAAGATTGCGCATGCACTGAGAGAGTGGACAATAGAAAGTTCTTGTCCCGACGGGACAAGTATTTACTACTGTATAGTTTCTGCGCATGCGTGGTCATGCCACTACTGGATGATTTGTAGCTGGCCGATTGTAAACCCACTTTTAATCGTAGGTCTTACTAAGATAATCTTGAAAAGGTTAAGCCTATATTTGCACTTCATTAAACTTTTTGTTTGAAGTCTATTTTTTTTATTTTTCTAATATCTTCTTTCCTCAGATGGAATGCCTTCTTTGGTGGTATGGCGGAATATCTCCAGAATACTTCGAATAATATTTTGCAGCTCCATTATCTCGCTGAGTGAAGCATTTGATTCAGTAATGAATGAATAGTGAAATTCGTATGATGTTTTGTTTATATTTAACTGTTGCCATTGGTTAATTAGAAATAAGCTCGATTTCTGTACCATGTGCGTTAGCGTTTTATATATAGAGATTATTTAAATAAAATATACTTAAAATTCAGTAAAATTCTAGAATATAAAAGTTACATTTAATTTCATTGTAAAGCTGTTATTCTTCTGGATAAAACTCTCTACTTTCCAATCCTAAAGCTTGATAGTGACTCATTGCTTTAGAACACACAAGTAGAGAACTAACATAAAATATCTTTCACTATAAACACGCTTTGTACTGAGTTAGCTAGTTATTTCGGATTTTGTGGCATCGCTTTATACTGAATCTAAAATGGGAATGACATTGATAACTTGCCACATGCAAACAATAAAGTCGCGTGGTACCGGTAATTTACATAAAGAACATTTAACTTATAAAAAGGAAGCTACTACTGTTTGACAAACTAAACTCTGATCTAATCTTAAAGTTTTGGTCTCATTTGTCTTATATAGTGTTGGCGACTTTTTTACACAGCCAAGCATGGAATATTCTAGAACAGTCGTTGTAGCTTCTTTAATACTCAGGATATCCACATTCTGATCACTGTTTCAAAACCTTCCATTTCTCTCCAAAACTGGCGACTTTTCTTAAAATATTGCCAGATTTTAAGACCCTATATCTCGATATTAGGGAGACGAAGGCATGTGATTTTTGCGTCAAAAAAAATGTCTGACTGTGCTCTTTCGATTGCTATTTAAATTTTTTTCATTATTACATTATTCGTGTGGTTCCCTAGTTAGAGCTGAGAACTGAGAAATTTCTTGAAATGGAAGGCTTAAATTACGCTGGAAACGGAATGCTCGATATTTTCGTTTTACAGATGATATAAAAAATATTACTCTATGAAACTCACGCTGTTTATGTGTTGACAATATAAATTAACTAAATTGAATTTTCTTCTTTTATTTATTTTCCATATCTTGATATCACTTTTTCAGACTCGGTTTTGGATGCCACTTCGTGTACGATATAAAAAAATTAAATTTAATATGATCAAATGGTAATTAAAACCTGATAATGGTAAAATATTGTATTGTTATCAAGAACCTGTAAAACAGTGAAGCATTGGGAAATTTGTGAATAATTGATTAAAAATTCAATCTTATTCTATTTGTACTTAATTTTTTAAAATTTTCTTTCCAGTTTGCGCATATGTGGTGGAGCAATAAATTTCCCCGTCGAAAATGGACTGATGACCGAAGAAAGGCATCTTCTGATCTTAGAGATCGCCCTCGTTTTCGCCCTTCCACCCTCGGATGGATTAACTGCTCTGCAAATGTTGTGGAGATCGATTCCTGATCCCTTCATCACTTTCCCTGAATTGACTTCTGTATTACCTGGAGTACCAAGCCCAAAATTAATTGAAGACATCACAAATTTCACGAAACAGATCACGGGAGAAGATGTTACTGAAGACTACCAACCTCGGCGGCTGAAACATTATTGTCGAACAACAATTCGGAATATTCTGAGCAACAACAACAATAACAACATGCAGTTTTCAACTAAAATCAGCGAGCTACAGTTACCGCCTGCAGTAGACTCCTATATGAGACTTCAAAATTGATTTGTTTCATTTTGGTTCTTTGTGGTAAACATTCCTACTGTGGTAAAATTCCCCATCCCCTTTTAGAGACATCCTATTTAATAACTGTCAATTCAACATGACTTTTGTCTTCAAAAGTAATCACTGTTGTATATATAAAATCTGTAACTTTTTTGTGTTCACCTTAAAATAAAGTCTAAAAGCTGTTTTATGCATGATATTAATCATTTTCAGTTTTCTAATTCTTGAATTGATTACTGGGGTAAGTATAGGTAGGTATGGTTTATTGGCACAAGAGCCATGTGAGGCCATACTGCGCCAGTCATATGGTTTAATTTAAGAGCACATTAATATGAACTGAATCAATCAATTATAAATTAATACCAACTAAGATAAACTGTATATAGTATAAGCGATGTAGCAATCAACTAATAAAATTTTAAAATTTATGAATCGCAGAAAGAAAATAATTATGAAACGGTAAAAGTGTGATGTTAATGAGGAATCGGAACTTTTGCGCTCGGTAAATCATTCCCTACCCCTGTTGCTGTCATAGGTTTACTGGGATTTGGACCTTTGGCAAGAAAACTTGGCGCGGGTGACGGTTTTTAGTTTTCAATAGCTGCATTTCCGGTTGGGCTTATTGGTAATAATGAAATGGCGATAATTTTTGTAAAAATTTTATTTGATCTTTCATTTATGAGATCTTGTACATACATTTATCTTATCATTTATCTTATTATTATTAATAAGAGCCTTGTTCATTGCTCCGAAAAATTAATGTATATGAATTTTCCCAGAAAATTAATCTACATATTTTTATCACTCAAAATTTAATAAAATAATTAAATAAAGCGCCAAAATGATGCACTGCCTTGAATGATTCCTGAGAGGAGAGATCTAAGTGCTAAGTGTAAATATATTCATGTCTCAAAACAATTTTTTAAATAAGATTCAAAGGTTAATGTAAAAGGATGAACATGTAAACGGATTACAAAGGGTAATTGAAAGGACCTATGAAAAAATTTAAAATTCTTAATTCATCGGAGCTTTTATTGACTCCAGTAACATAAATTGTAATTGTTTAGTTCATTTAGACCATTTTGTTAGTAGATGCGTGCCCCTGATTAAAATTGACTGATGGGCGCTGATTACAGTGACTATCCAATAGATATATAAACCCTGTTTACCTTAAATTTAATTGTTTGATTTAATTAATAATATAGATATTGTAAAAATAGAAATCTTTTCCTCCATTTACTTTTTAGAAAATATATTTCAAATTTGTTCGCTTCATACAGACACTAGCTGAAATTTACACTTTTATATATTTAATTTACAATAATATTTGATTTATGTTTTTAATTTGAACTTCTTTCAATGTGATGGCAACAGGTGGATAACAGCTAATTTTTTTCCCATTGACGTGCTCATGCAGATTAAATTTTATTTTTATTTTGTGCGAAGTACATTGTTGAAAAATATAATTAAAATGTTTCTTTAAAAACACGTTAAAAATCGAAACTTAATTTGTAGATTAAAGCATTGGTATCTTTAAAAAGATAATTTTTTTAGCTTTATCTTGATGCAAAAATCAATTTTGTGTTTTAATATTTTCGGAAGTTATAGCGTTGTAATTTTTAGAAAGTGTATCCATTTTTAAATCTTGTTACTCCTTAATGTAACAAATTATTGTATGTATAAGGGTCAATGTCAGTGAAATGAATTAATATTAGATAAGTATATTATCTGTAATGCTCATAAACAATGCTGATTGAGAAAGTTTTCGTATTAGTTGAAATTTAAACACTTTCGTTTTTCAAGTTCCCATTTTTTGTTGAGATTACTGAAAATTAAAAAAGATGCATTGCGCAAAAAGCGGAATAGTATACGGTTTTAAGAACAATAGTAAATGTTACATGTCCAGTAGAATTTGAAGTTAAATATGCTCTTGTGAGTAAGCGATCAATGCCAAGTTAAGTAAACTTTAGCAACCATAAATCTGAATTATAAAACTAAGTTGGCCATTGCTTTCATAAAAACTTTTAAAAAAATGCTTTTTAATTTGTATTAGCATTTGTGTAACAATATATTTTGCAACTATTTTTCTTCAATTCATGGTTATATAGGAGTAATCATAATTTCTATTTTGAAAAAAGCAACATTACTACCAAGTTATTCAATAAATCTCTCAAAACTTTTTTTTTTTTTTTAATTTTAATTACATACAAATGAACCAAAAATGCTGTTAAGCTTTCAGAAATGCGGAACAGTCTTGACTATGCTGAATGTCAGAGAGATAAATGTTTGCAGTTAGTTTATTTTTTTATTTCTTTATTTATTTTTGTTAAATGTTAGTGACCATATTATGCATATTGTGAATGCATATTAAAAAAAGAATTATTTAGAAATTATATTCATTTTTTTTAAATTCACCTTTTTATTATTTTCATATTATTTTTTTATGTATAAGTAAAAATTATAACAATTCCTAGATGAATATTCAGTCTGAAATATTCCGGAACTTTAATACGAAATAACGAAATATACAAAAATTCAATTTAATTTTGTTCGTTTCTTTCTCAATTAAACCTATTTAATATTTTTTGAATAAATAATTTACTTATAAAATTCGAAAAAAAAATTAGGGACATTTTATTAAAATTCGCTGTTAGTACTAAAACTATTGAGAGAAAGGACTGAGCCATTCTTTTGGGATGAATCCGAGGTCTTACAATTTCATAGGCACATAGATGTTGGCCGATTCTCCTGGATTGAAAAATTAATAAAAGCAATTATTGATAAAAATAAAATCGTGTCAAACGAAATACTATAAACATTGAATTACTCCTTCTAAATTACAGAATTCGGAAATGTTAATTAACAGAATTATAGAGAGCAAGTAAATGTCCCAAAATCGAAGTGCTTCAATAATTAATCAGTGATGAGTTCTATGTTCTAAGAGCCCTTCTAACATTCACGCGGGCCTCAGTATGATTTTCTGTGCAAGCAGAGAAAATCTAAAATATCCAACTCAAAGAGTATTTTTTCCAAACAAGTTTCGGTGATTCATTAACCCCACCAAACCCCTCTCGTGATGTACAAAGACAGTGACCTCTTCAGAGAGTAAGGGAAAGTTTTATTGGTTAATCGTTTTATTGGGGGTGGTTGATGGGTCAGTTGACCGCACAGTTTGGCGTACATTGTAAAATCGCCAAATCTTACATGCAAAGATAAAGTTTATAATGTGGTAGTCTTTCTTGACACTTGAGCGGAAAGGGGGAAATTTATCGAGCGCAAGTGGCATAGAAGCGTTAATGATACAACTCCGTAAAAATGCAATAACAGACGATAAAAGGTTGAAAGGCAGTTAGATGCAAGTAAAAAGGTAAATTGCTTTTAAAAATGTAAAAATATTTGGGTGGTATTTCTCACCCACCAAGTCGATTAGAGTGACGGATGATGTATTGAAAAAGCTGACACGATGGGGATGGTAGGCAGGACATTCAATTAAAACATGCTTAATACTTAAATCAACATGACACTTCTGACACATTGGTGCCCTTTCGCCAAAGATCAGATGTTTGTGAGTATAGCGCGTATGTCCTATACGGAGGCGTGTTAGCTTGACATCTACCTCACGGATAGGAAGAGGTGGCCACATAGCAATGGACGGCATGACAGAGTGCAATTTATTGTGGGTCAATAAATCCCACGTTTCTTGCCAAGTAATCAAAACACGCCAATAGTCTCTTGACATCACAGTATGGGAGTTCTTGGTTTAGGAAGGAGGATGCAAATTTAACTAAAGAATCCGCCATCTCATTTCCAGGGATACCAACATGACTTGGCACCCAGCTGAAAATGACATTAAAACCATCGGCCTTCAAATGACTATGGATTACTGGGATCAAAAAGTATCAGGAATGCTTGCTTTATAACGCACACTAAAATTCATGTGCAAACTCTTATAAAACATTTTTACAAAAACACTTGCAAAAGCATCCGATAAATATTCAATATTTCATTTCTTATTATTTTCTAAAAATAAATTTATTTCCGCAATGCAATCTCTACTATAAAAATGGTTCAAAAGAAAAGAAAAAAAATTCGTGTCGTATAAAGTGTTTTAAAGATTATTGAAAGTTTAGACGAATTACTCTGGTGGATCATCCTTCTCATTTAATCAAATCAGCGATTTGATGTTTAGCGGTAGCAAATAAACAGGTTCTACTATTCTGTGAGTTTGTATCGAAAACAATTTGCAATGTGGCGAGGTAACTCGTTTAGTTTAGTTTAGTTATATTAACGTCCCGTTTGAAGCAACACAAGGGCTATTTTTGGACTGACCTCGTTATTTTGAACCGCGGTCAGATGACGAGGACGACACCTGAGCTGGCACCCCCCTCTCCGCACCACGCCACACCAACGGGAGGACGGCGAGGTAACTCATAGTTTTGTTTCACGAAGACATTATGAAAAGTGCCTTTATTATTCGTGTATTTTTACAAATAAATAAATACGTTACCAAAAAGTGGGCTGTATTTCCCGAATATAGAACCGTGGGATTGTTCTTATTTTCACGATTGAAACATTTTTATCATTTTGAGTCTATTGGTGCAACAAAAGAAAATTCGAAACGAATCTTGGAAGAGTTTTTACAAAAACAGCCTTAAAGCTTATTCGGGAGGCTCAAAAGTAATTTTGGTTAAAGTACTTAGTAATCCGAAGAGATTTTTCTTAAAGAAGATATAATAAATGTTTATTAATATGGTGATAGCTCTTCTTTCATGCCATCATTCCCGATGATTTCAGATCATAGTAGTAAGCCGGCATTTGCTGATATACATAATGTTTTTCGATTAAAAATTGGAGATTATATTTTTCAGAAATTAAAATAAATTATGCCATTCAAATATATAAAATCGTGCAGCAAGTAAATTATTCCCCAAAGAACATTGAGAAGAATGCAAAATTATTGCATTGTATCGTGAAAATGAGAGATATATACAGTACACTCCGGAATATCCGGCCTAATGTTTCGGAAGGGCAGGCCGACTAACAAAAAAGGGGTGTAAATCAGAGTTCTATGCCCACCGATACCAGAAGACAAAGTTTTTATACCAAAACTCACTCGTATTATAGGTATTTTCTCACTTCTTATTGAATACTATACCTTCTATTTATCTCAAGCCACGTAGAATGTGAACGCGGCTCGGTGAATCATCGAAGCAGTTGCCGGTAATGTGTCAAGTTAAAATAAAAGGCTCTGTACTGATAGTTTATATATATGTAATGATATTTAAAACTTTTAATTTCAATTTAATTAATTTCCAAGATTTTATCTTAATTTAGCTCATAGTAACTTCATTCTAAAATATTCTCTTATTTCGTGATCCAATTCCACTGTCTCTACTTAATTAATTCAAGAGAAGCTTCGTTAAATTCCTGAATCAGCTAAAAGTCTAACTTTCCCACATTTTTAATATGTAACATCATTTTGTTTGTGAAGCGGGATGCAGTTTGAAGACAGTAAAGATACTTTTAACATTTTTAAATTCTTTTTAATCCATCGGAAAAGCATAATTATTTACAAGCAGAGACGCGGATAAGACGTTCGCCACAGCGCAATACAAAAGCTGAAGTAGGGAGGAAGGGACGAAATAAATTATCCCTCGTCTTATATAACCTTAGATTTTGATAGGGAAAATATTTCTTTACAGTGCTAATATATAATGAGATTTCGAGAGGGATTTTCGTTACACACGCGGAGAAGGCAGGGGAAACACAGGGAAATTTTAAAAAAGAATTTGCCTCTTCACGCGGAATGTGGGAAAGTTAGACTTTTAGCTGATTCAGGAATTTAACAAAGCTTCTCTTGAATTAATTAAGTAGAGACAGTGGAATTGGATCACGAAATAAGAGAATATTTTAGAATGAAGTTACTATGAGCTAAATTAAGATAAATCTTGGAAATTAATTAAATTGAAATTAAAAGTTTTAAATATCATTACATATATATATATGTACTGCACTGCACGTTTCAAGAACTTACTAGAGAAAAAGTATGTTACAGTATATAAACTACTCACATTTTAACACAAGTTCTGCAATGCCCAACTTAAATACAGGAAACACAAAATGTTAATGCAAATTGTAGGCCCTAATTCTTAAGAAAATGAACTCAAACTGATTTTATTTCTCGCTAATAAATGATTACACGGATATGAAAAGGTATCCTTAAGACAAGAGTCAAAACTTAGTTTTTATTTTTGAAAAAGTCCTTAATAGATGATTGCTTCTGCATTTTAGTTTTCTTATTTAATTACGATAAAAGAAAATTAGGTCGGATATTCGCGAAGTGTATTGTATTCATAAAAGATATTTAGGGTCTAATGATAACTTAAATACTAATTGTTTTGAACATAAATAAAAAGGTGATTGTATAGACTTAGATATAGAAAAATAGTATTCATTTATTGAAGGACATAGGATTACAATAGTTAAATAAACATATTTACACAATCATATAAGTACAGTATTATATAAACAATGCATTTGCAGAAGAATGGTAGCAAAGTAACATCAATAAATATATTTAAAAAAAAATCGGTATGATGTTTTAAGTCTCTTAAGAGGGAACTAATCAAACTCGTTGACACTCCTTTGCAGATGCATCAGAAAATTAAACATTGATCTCTAAATTAACCCTTTCTAGGGTCGTGGGAAGTATGCTTCCCACCAAATTTATCAATCTTTGTATGAATTTATGTAGGTTGGCATAAGTTCTGACAAAATTTTTTAGAAAGACAGAAACTTAGATGCTTCAGTTCTTTTTCTCACACAAAATGATGTGTCTTGTTTTGTTACTTAATTATTAATTAATTAAATTTATCTAATAAGCTAAATGAATCCCTTTTCTTATTCTAATTTCAAGCCTAAAAATATTTTAACATAATATGACTAGAAAAAAGGGCCCTTTAAAGGGTTAAAGACAATATACCAAATTTCAACCGTCCAGCTGTCAGACGATGACGGGATCTGAGATAATCGATGCTAATCTGGATCCAATTATAATTTAAAATCATGCAAGTATAGATAACCTATAAACTCCTATATTGGGCAAATTTTCATTTTGTAGAGAACTCTACAATCCATAAATTATACCAATTCTAAACATATTCACATCAGTCAATTTATTTACTTAATTTACGTCTATTTTGCCAAAGCCTCACATTTCTCTCCACATCAACAATTTCTATAAATTTGTTCAGTTCCAACAGTCAAAATTTCCTGAAATCTAATATTTTATTGAGCAAACTTTGCTTCCTGTAATTAACTTTAAAAATTTGATTTTTTTTTTTTTTTTTGATTTTAGGAATTATTCAAATGAAAAGGAAAATTAAAAATGGAGAGACATTTTGATGCTTTACTCCTTGCGGAACTTTGATAACCGTTCTGTTCCTTCTCTCTACAACAAGTTGGGCCGCGGTGGCCTTGGTAAGGTCTCGGCGTCGGAGGGCTTGAGTCTCAAGACCAGATTCCACCGAAGAACCGTCGGGTAAGCGTGTCTGGTGCACGTTAAATCTGTCGAATCCAAACGTCCTCCCACTGGTGTGGAAATGTGCGGAAGGGAGTTGCCAGCCGAGGTGCCGTCCTCGTCATCTGACAGCGGTTCAAAATTAGAATTTCTGTTCCAAAATCCCCTAGTGTTACTTTAAAACGGGACGTTGATATAACTAAACTCCAGAACAAGCTGGTTTTGTTCAGTGATTATTTTTTCTAGCCCTGCAGATTCAGCATCAAGCAACTGATGAAAAATGAGGAATTGCTGACGTTTATGATAAAATTCCTGAAGCGCACCCCCCCCCTCTCAAATATATACGGGGAATAACACAAGATAAAAGGAAAAGTAGAGGAAAAAAGAAAAACTACAAACCATCCAGGGATCTATACAGAGAGCCCCATCAGTGAGGGGGGGGGAGGTAATGGGAGTAATCTCTAATTGGGATGCGTTATCAATGCCGGAGTAGTGCAAGAATCCGAAGTTGGACCAATTTTGTTCAATATCTACGCTTATGACATTCCCAGCTTTGAATGAACTGCCAGATCGAAATCTGTAAGTATATTTGCCAACGACACTGCCGTTGTGAGGACATCTAGAATGGTAATGGAACAACTAAATAAATACCTGGACCAATTGGGCCAATGTTCATGAGAAAACAATAGTTAACGCAGACAAATGTCAAGCAGTGTATTTCACCAAGAGAAAAAGAGTTCTGCACCTCACCCTTCCAAAAAAATTATATAAAAGAAAACACAATTAAATGGAGAAATAATACAGAGTACTTAGGAGTAATACTCAACAAAAAACTAACTTATAAGATCATATCATGCACGTAAGAAAGAAATTGTGGGCCATGAAAGCAAAATTATACCCACTTATAGACAAAAAAAAAGCAAAACTCTTTCTGAGAAACAAGCTCTTGCTCTACAAGGCAACACATAGACCCATCATGAGCTACGCACCCCCAGTGTGGGGCGCAGCCGCCGAAACTCACATCAATAAACTGGAAAACCTACAAAACATAGTTGCAAGGCAAATAACAGATTCCCCATGGTTTATCAGAAATAAATATATCCAAAAAGATCCAAACCTTCCCTCCATAATAGAATAGAAATTCTTAGAATTTCTTCAATAAAATAGACAGCCATTCTAACCCCGCGATCAAAGCAAAACCGACCTACTATCCTCTGAACCCAAATACGAAAAGACCTCGTGCCCTAATCGCTTAATTGAATAGCTGTGGGGCCCGTCGTTCCCCGCCGTGATTCCAAAGATCAGAGGTCAGGACGGGGAAAATCACCGATGTGTGTGTGTGTGTGAAAGGGGGGGGGCAGAATGTGAAAGACTTTTTCCAGCTGGAATAGTTAGGAATTTACAATAAAGGAGTTTCGACTGAAAGGAAACGGGGTCAGTTACGGGCTTACAATCCTTTGAAAAGGGGCTAGAACTATTTGAAGTTAGAAGTTTTGCAGTTCTATTATGGAACTCCGAATGTGAGACTCAGACACTTAGTAATAATTTTTCTGTTTCTGTTAGAAGATTCTGTTAAAGCTGCTAATAATCAAGTTGGAAAAAATAATCGATTGCACCAAAACTATATTTCCTTAATAAAGGAACCAATTCAAACCTAGTCCAAGATACCGGGAAAAGAGGGGTATCGTAACTTCAGAGGGTAAAGATCCCTGAGCACCCAAAGGCAGAAGTCTGGTTGTCGCTCCACAGGGGAGGTTTTTTTCCACACACCTCACAAATAGAAAACAGGGTAAAGAGCAATCATGCCCGAACCAGGACTCGAACTGGGACGCCCAGACCACGGGGAAGACGCGCTACCCCTAGGCCAGGACGCCGGCAGATTTAGAAGTAATCGAACCTTGCAATTTAAAAGAATCAAAATAAAATTCCTATTACATGCCAATTAGAAATATAATTAAGAGAAATAAAAAGTAGCTTTGTTACATAGATGTTTTTCCATTTATCTTAACATTTTTTGAAGATTTTGAAAAACCGCCAAAAGCGACATGTGTAGGCTTTTTTTTTTTAATTGGCTATTTTTCAACTAGTTGTGGTAGAAAGTTATTTCATAAGAAAAATTGTATTAATTAAAAAATTTATGTATATACGAGTTTTGTGAGTTAAACTAGCCCTCGATGAATTTCATCAAGGAACTTCTCTGTTAGTCACCTCATTAATGCAAAGAGACACTAAATGTGTTTTTTAAAAAAAACTTGAAACTTAAAATAACATAACGAGATTTTTTGGGTAAATGTCCTGGATGAAAAATTTTATACCTCAGTATGAAGGGGGTGGGGGATATTATTATTTTGTGGCTTGCCAGATTTTGACATTTAGTTTTATGCTTTTAAAATGTTAACACATTTCATTATGTATAAGTTGGTTTAGAAAGACTATTGCGTTTCTAAGAGTTTTATTGATAGAAACACAGTATGAGGAAGGAGAGTAGTGGATTTTATATTTTTGTACTACAGTGAACATAATTTGAATAGTATTTTGACACTTGTTTGCAGCTATAAAGTTGAAAATTCATTTGTTAAACTTTCTACATCATAAACTTTCAACTAAAAATTTAGTGTTAAAGCCAATGATACACAATTTTTATTTGTTTTCCCTGTCCCATCTCTTTGTTTACAAAAATACAACAATTAACGATGATTTAATTCTCCTTTGTAAAATATAATACAGTTTCTAAATAACAAAAAAGATCATGCTACAAAGACAGTATTTCTAATGATATTTTGCTACTTTATTAATCAGTTAAGAGAAGATTTGAATTAAATGCAGTTGTAAAAACATTCAATGCAATAATCTCAGACATTCGTACGGTGCTTACTTACATTTGACTGTTGCCATTCGACAGTAAGTAATACGAACAATTTCTATGCTACACATTAGTGTTTTTTATACATAGAAATATACATATATCAATGTTTTAAATTATTATTCAACCACGGTTTCGAGAAGTTTCATAAACGAAAATGTAACCAAGACAACTTTTGAGATTTATTTATGAATTAAAATTATGTACATAAATACCTGTTCATTATTTCTTTGTTAATATTTATTTATACCAAATCGGAAATCTAAATATTTTTATTGACTTAATACTTAATCCTGTTAATTAGAAAGGCGAAATCTAAATTATACCAAAATGCATCACTGCTCATTTAAAAAAAAAGTTTTCTATTACTGCAAGACACCATTTGTAATAAAAACGATTTAATAGCGAAAAATTAAAGGAAAATCTCCAGAAATAAAAAAATCATGGCTAATGAGCATCAATTCAGTTGCAGCTTTTTTCCAGCAACTGCTGACGTAGTACGGAAGGTTTTTAATGGGAGAGGAGGGGATAACGGCTCAGGTGTCAGTTTTGTCATATGACCATGTTCCAAATGTGATTTACGAGTTCATTTTTTTTACGCAATGTCCCATTTCAAAGCAACACTAAGGCTGTTTTGAGACGGACATCGTAATTTTGAGCCGCAGTCAAATGACGAGGACAGCACTTGGGCTGGTACCCCCTCTCCAAAATTCACCAGCGGGAGGACGTTTGGCCCCGACGGATTTAACGTGCACCAGACCCGGTTCTTCGGTAGAATCGGGTCTCGAACCGGAAACCCTCCGGTTCCGAAGCTGAGACCTTACCACCAGACCACGGCAGTCCCATGTGATTTACGAGATCCATCTAAAATAGTATTAATGGCGTTTTAAAATGAGATGTTATCAAGTTGTTATTTAGATGAATTTGGAAAACTGATCGGCTCATATTTCATTCTTCTATACTGTACGAACTTGAAGACATTAATTTTTATTAGTATATTTAGTGTGCGCCAGTGCCACAATAGAGCTGATCTTCGATTGAATTCGAACCCACGATCATTTGATTCGAAGTCAGGACCTCACCAGAGTATCAAAGGCTTTGTAGTAAGAAATTCGATTCCATAAGTGCTCCGTGTACGGCCTTGTCCACTCTGAATCTGATTTTGAGATCGAATGTCATCCTCTTGGTAAAGTAAGGAAGCTTAAAGATGCCGACTCGGGTATCAACCTCGTCATCTGAACGCAGTTCAAAATAATGGCTGCCACACAATAGAATGGTCTCTGAAACTTTCACGCATATTCTCTTACGATTGAGTAGGCGGGACGTAGAGCAGGATGTCCTCATTTGCATGGGCGCCCAAATATTTCTTGGTAAATAGTGTATTTTGTAGCTGAGAAAGCGAAAAATCTCTTGTGTAGTTTCAAAACACGATGATAATATTAAATTGAACCCACATCTTTCAGTATATCAGCACATTCTTCCTTAGTGTTCGAATCCAAATATCCAACCTTTTTATGATTTTTTTTTTTTATCAACCGTCATGATTTCTGAGCGCAACCTTGAAGAAATTTCTAGAAGAAGAGCATCACGAATTAACTGGAACTGTCTTTATCTTGCTAAAGCAGTGCAAATTAACTAGTTTCCTTTTGGTCGTTTATTGCGTGATATCTTATACAACACTGATAGAAATTATAATGGCTTGAGAATGGTTTAGTTCAATTTTATTCGTTCATTCTTTGCTGATTGCTTTGTAGAGTAATGGTTATCTAGTTACTTGCCCTCTTTTTCTTATTTGGCACCATATTGGAACTTGTACGTTAGAATACAGCGGAAAAAACAAGGTAAGTTTATTCTTTGTTCATAAATACGACGATAATTTTTTAAAAGGGTTTTTTTCATTCTATTAAATTGGATTTGATTTTACGAGTGAAATTTTTGCTGTATTTAAGAAGTAAAAGTCGTTATTGAATGAAATTTCCGAAAAACCACTTTCTCTAGGTGAATTTTTATATGCAGAAAATGTAAAAGTTATCAACTTTTTATTTTGTATTGAATATTTGTGTTGAATTTTGTATTAACATATTTGTATTTTCGCCGAAAATATAATACAAATATATTAATACAAAGCATGAATTGATTGGTTAGTCAAAATTAATCCACTAATGAATAGCTAGTTTTACTCTTTAAATCTCAGTTGCATTATTTCGTTCGAATCTTTTGTACTACTTCCTTGCCTTATTAATAATGTTGCTGGAAAAAAGATTAGCAAGTATTCTTAGTAGATATTGAATAGATAGCGGGTCATTGTCTCTCATTTTTTTTTTTTTCCTACAAAGACGAGAAAGATTAAGATCTCGAAATGTTCAAGAACTTTGGCTCTTTTTTAGGATTCGGGTGCTTCAAATTCTTCTGGTAAAATTATATATCTGCCCGGAACTTAGAAAAAGCGAAACGCTAGCTCTAGAAAAAAATATACTGTCGCATTACTAGTTAGTACGAGCAGTATTGTGCTGTTACTTTTATTTTGGTGAATTGCTTCGGCTTATGTGCTGTTGATTTTCAGTTCGTGTTGATAGTTTCGGTGTCCTTTGTGTATATCCTGGCTACTTTTGTGCTTCATTTCGTGTGGAATAAAATGCAATTTGCTATTATCTAATTTCTAATTAAATTCATCATGCAACTACAGTTCGATTTGACATGACAAATTAGGTAGGGCATTTGTTGTCTTAATTCTTCTTTCAGGCATTAGAAAGTTATGTTTCTTATAGAATACCGATTCATATTCAAATCGGGATTATTTAAATAACACTGTCTTTTAAGACGTAAAAAGATGCATAAAAGAGAACTTGTAATTGAGATTTCATCTAACGACTATTTTGGCAAGTTTTATTGCTATTAATGCAATTTCCTTTATTAATAATCTTAAAAATTTTAAGAATGCTATTATATTTTAAATAGAATTAAAAACCATCGTTGGAATTGTAAAGGGCAAATGCTTTTATTGTGTATTTTCGTTATTAATATACACTTATTTCATGTATGAATATACGTCTCTAATTAAAAAATAGTCGTATGGCTTGATTGCGAGTATGAAGTATACATTATAAATAGAATTATGTTCACTGAATATTCTTTTTATTAGTATTTTGACAAACTCGATTCGGTCTTTTTCTTTGCATCTTTAAAGGAATGTGAAATGATTTCACATTTGTTTTCGATTAAATTAAGTAGAAAGGGAGGTAAAGGAGGCATTAATTTCTGCATTCTAAGAAGTGTTTCTCCATTAAAGGAATGGAGAAATAATGATTGAGGTAGAAAATTCTAGTATTTTAGAACAGGGACGGGACTATATCATTAGAATGGGAATCGGAATTGCGATGAAGTAATATGAATTAGAAGCATATAAATAATGCTTTACAATAGTTATAAAAGAAATTAAAATCGGTTGAAAATACCATCGATATTGAAACTTTGATAGACAATTGCATCCATTTAAAGATGATTATAGTTAAAGTGTTAAACTATTTATCAAGATTTTCATTTTACTGCAAATTATCTCTATGAATTCAAACGAAATTTAAAACGTTGTAATCAATGTTTTCTTATAATAATTTTGCATCAAAGAGGTATAATGTTCAGAAACTTTCTTCCAAAAATTGAATTTTTTTATTAAGTAAAAACTTGCGTTTAATCGCAGTTTGCATAATAAATTTATAATGGCTTTATAACAAATAAAAGAAACTACGATTATTAGGATTTTTTGTGCTGAAACTTCCCAGATTACTTACGTAAAACCATCTGCTGCCCGAAAATATTTCAGAAATTGTCAAATTTTTTTACAATGTAAATTTTAAATAAATTTGCTATTTTATGTTTAAATTATATTTGTATATTAATATTATGCACATTTAAAACTTGTTTCACGCATTTTTTTGATTAATAATTTTTGATTATTTTTAAATGTATTGAAGATATGAATATTTTTTGTTGCTTATTATATTTATATAATCAGGCACTTCTACAGTTTTTATATACACGTTATCATTGCTATAATTACGAGTAAACTTTGTAAAGTAAATCGCAAAGATAAACTTCGAAAATCTGAATTAGTTTTAAAAAGATTAAATACTTCTTAATGTTCTTTGGGTACCATTATTTCTATGAACTGCGTAATGTAGAAAACGTCACTCGCAGAATGCAAAAGTTGATGCAGTCAAGCCAGGTGAATTTAATACAGAATATCTAAATACATTATGCTATGATGTTAGATTCGAGATTACTCTCCTTTAAAATTTTACAGAAAATCTTACAGAAACTAGCATATTCAAAGCCTTTAAATGAAAGAATATTTAAAGTTGTTAAAAATTTTGTGTATTTTCATTACTACACTTAAATTTAACATTTATGATGCTGTTGCTTTTGCTCAGTTACTTTAAACTTTTACATTCTGGAATGTAACAAGATGCATAAACATTCACTTAATATTAGAGCTCATATCCATGTTGCGAGAAGTAGAAGAATAGAGTCGTATAAGCTGTATAGTTTCTCGAAAAACTGAATTCCGAAAGTAATTGTCTTCCAGAAATTTCAAAATGGTGCTCCGTTTTAAATAGTTCCTCTGAACTGTCTTTGGAATACAGAATATCATATTCAGCTTAATATCGCTTGCAATAATATAGGCCAGTGTTTTTTTAAACTACAAATCGCGACTCGAATAGGATAGGCCAGGAAAGTAATGAAGGATATGAAATCATTTGAACCATTTCTTTCCGATTCGTCAATGTTTTACTCAAATGTTCATGGATGTGGGAACTGTTGACAGATCTCATTCCTGTATGGCGCCATGTTTGCCATGTAGCGTCATTAATCACATGCTTTCCCGCCATTATTGGAAGACGCGAGTTGGGTAGTGAGATTGAAAGACGTGCAGCACACGCTCATGTATTTTTTTGTTCTATGTTAGTAATGTTTTGTCCTTTAATCTTAAATATATTTCACATATCGTTCACAGGTCGTTGCCTTTCCCCACATATATAAATGTTTGCTTTGCTAAATTGGTCATTTTTAAAGTTATCTTAAGATATTTTTTAAATTTTGGAATGAAGGCAAAATTTTTAAGGATATTTTTTCTCTCTCAAAAATGAGCTTAGTTTGCAATGGTTCAAGAAATTCGAATTCAAACTAATATTAATTTTTAATAAAAAATATTATGACAGAATGATAGTACAATACCTAAAATCTTTAAGCATTATATTAGCAGGCTTAATTCGTATTTTTAAAGCTTTTGATTCAAATTTGATCAAACAAACGATTCACCGAATAGCGAATTTATTCTCTGTGGATGTAAAATGAGAACTACTCTTACGTTGTTGCCAGTGTAAATGTCTAATGAAAAATATATAGCATTTGTCAGAATGCAACGCACACGCAAATAAACGCATTTCTTAAACATATTTTTTATCAGAAAAGTATGCAAAATATTATAAAATTATCTTTTAGGCATCTTTTTTGACTAAAATAGGGATATTTGCACAAAACATCTTTTAAATCTCGAAAATTCTCTCAAATTAATTTTTAAAGAATTATAGAATTTTATAAAATAGAAGAATTTAGTTAATTTCAAAGAATTATTTAATCACTTCGATGGGTATCTCAGAAACAAATAAAATTATTTAAAATGTTTAAAATATTTTAATTTGGAAATGGCAAACTAAAGATAACTTATTCTATGCACGGAAATAATGTTTTAATAAGAGATGTTTACAATTTTTAATTCATACTGAAGTCTACACTAAAAGCTCTTATGCGGACAGAATCTGAAGAAAATATTTGGATTTCTAAGTTTACAGTCCGTCCATGCACCTATGACAAAGATAATTCAAGAACACTTTGAGCTAGACGGATGAAATTGGTATACGGTCTTTATATCAAAATTTTAAAAATTTCTGTCGCATTCTGAGTAAAGACGGAGGAACTGCAAAACGAAGAGGACTAAATGGATAAAATCAGATTAGCAGATTTAACGTCAAACACCTGTCAAAATTGGAACGAAATTCTACAAGGGTTTGGCTGTCTGTTGGTTTGTATTTTCAAAAATAGGTAAACTTGATGCCCCGAAAACGCAATGACTTAAAACTTGAGATTTTACCATCAGTTGGGGAAAAACTTGTCTAAAACACAAATTTGAATTTCGGATAATATTAAACGCATGCCAGGGATTAATCACCAAAAAAATAGTCAAGGATCTATAACTATTTTATATTTATGCCATGTAATGTCTTTTCTGGGATAACACCTTTATTAAAGAATGTGCGAGAAAATTTCGGGGAGACCACTTCTAAATTTTATCTTACAGTAAAATCGAATGATTACGGTGCAGATGTGAATGCAATAATTTCAGACCTAGTCCAAGTGATAATGTGAAAAATTCGCCATTTCTCAATACTCTCGCTTTTATTTCTTGGTTAAGTTGAAATATGTGTACTTTCACGATATTTTCAACTAAGAAAAATTTATTTTCATTTCAACGCTCGGAGCAACCACTGGATTTTTCTATAAGATTTGACTATTTTGTGTTAATTATAGCATTTTTTAATACTTAAAAAAATTATCGACGGAATATATATATATGTAAGCATTATTTTGTTTGAAGCAGAAGGCAGGTTTGAATACATAGATGAAGCCTTTTGATTTCGTGACGTCGTTTTATTTCATATAGAAGTGCGCATGATTATTTACAAGAAGGCGCGGACCTTGCACGTCCGCCACAGTGCAGCACAAAAGCAGAAGTGGGGAAGAAGAATGAAATAAATTATCCCTCGTCTTACATAACATGAGATATGGATAGTTAAAATATTTTACAGTGCTAATATATTAAGATTCTGATAGTTTTCTGACGCATGTCAATCGCATGTAAAGGAAACACAGGGATCTTTTTAAAAAAATGTGCTTACTGGACAGTTTTTCTGTCCCTTCACGCAGAGCGTGTGAATGTGTCGGCGTTTAGCCGATTCAGCAATTTTATAAAGCTTCTCTTGAATTAAGTAGAAAAAGTGGAATTCGATCAAGAAATAAGAGAATGAACTTACTATGGGCTAAATTAAGATAAAATCTTGGAAATTAATTAAATTGAAATTAGAATTAAACTATCATTACATATATAGAATGTTTCGGCTTTAAATCTTTGCTACAACTGATACTATTTCTTTTTTTCAGTTTTAATACTTCACAGGAAGGTGATGGATGTCTGATATTTCTTCAGATTTCAAACAATTATGTTCAATATTCAAGTAAAACTGCTAATGCCTTTCAGGATGAGAATGGCGTCTTTTAAAATTCCATTTTCATTGTACATTGGTGATGCATTAGCAAGTATTGGATACGGATAATTTGTTACAGAATATGGTTTTTCTTAATGGGGATAGTTCAGGTGGAATGCTTCCATTAATAATGAACTAAATCGAACAAGACGGCTAATTTTCGGAATTCGGGTCGATCCTCAGTTCATTGTTAAAAATTTCGAAGTTCAATATAGTAGAGATAAGTGAAATAAGAATTGATGGAAACTATTGTCTAATTGTCAGATTAAAGAAGACTAGATATGCGAAGGTGCAATGAGAAAATCGTTCTTATGCAGTTGATAAGGTCAATATTTGCCATGTAATCGGTAACCTAAACATCTTGCCTCATTTTCGAAACTTAAAATTTCTGTTTGACTAAAGAACTTCACGATTCTTGCAATATTTGGTAAATTCTATGAATGGCAACTAATTTCATTTTTTAAAATGAATACCGATGGGTCCAAAGGGTTTTTTATTCAATGGGATTTCATTTCGGGACATTTATGATGCTTATTTTAATGCATTTGGAGGTTAATGAGTTTCTTTTGGCTTTGATTTTGCCGAATTCATCACGCTGGCGCAAAATTAAATATAATTTGATACATGTATTCAATGCTTTTTAAGTTTTGAAACTTCAGGCTATGAAGCTGATTAGAAAACCAGGTAGCAAAAAGGTAATTTATGACGTTGTATAATAAAATTGTTCTGAAACTGTTCCGTATTTGTAAGTGATCAACTTAGGCTGAGGTAACATTGATATGTTCCATCGTACATAAGCATTTAAAATTTAAATACGAGGCTGGATGATTACTGTATTTTATATTTTAAAACGGGGAATAAAATTCCGACATTTAAAAATGAAATCGGCTGCATTTCAGATGCTTCTGAACATTCTGAAAAGACAGTTTAGATAAAAATTAAGTAATAAAATCAGCTGGCGTGTTTCCCTCCGATTTCCTAATACGCGTGCACAATATGAAGACATTTCTCTTTAGTTTCGTAGGATAGTTAAAAGGAATGGTGTATGTATTTTGAATCTCTACCTGTTCATCGATCGAGTCCAATATTCAACATAGATCCGATTTGGGTGGCAAGACCATATACAGAATTTTTATATTACCTAGCTTATATGTTATTCATTGATGTTGACATTACACACGGACAAATAGTCTATCCGCTGTCTAATTTCCCAAAATTAAAGATAATTGTATTTTATAGGTAAAGTTTTAAAATTGAAACTCGCTTATTTTCCTTCTTGCATTCGAGTTTTCGCATTTATTGAAGTATCAAACATAACTTCGACAAAAAGGTCTGAAATTGATATAAATCCATAATTCTGGTGATAAAATCATTCGAATCTCATCTATGTAATTCGATGCGTTGTTCATTTGATGTACTCGTAAATATAGCGAGACAGTCAACTTCCATTAGATGGATTGTCCAAATTAGGTAAAAATGTATAACTTGGTTCTAATGACTGCTTAACAAATAAGTTTAGCTTGCCGCGCTTCTAAATCATCTAATTAGCAAAGAAATATTTCCATATATATAATATTTATTATATATACATATTATATATACATATAATATACATATATTTCCATATTCCAGAAATATTTCAAAGAAATATTTCGTTTTTTGGTTTTAGGAAGGATTAAAATTTGAATGTCCAGAAGCCCGATGTCGATTTTTGTGACGATATTGCTTCTTGCTTGAGTATGCAAGTAAATAAATTCAGATGGCAGAAATATTTAATAAACCCATTTAGTTCAATAAACTGATTATCAGGACTGAAAAATATATATATAATACTCAGCGATACTGTACATTTTTTTAATTTTTAGATATATTTGATATTCAGGAGTTAGAAAAGACTTGATTTTTCTTTCTAGAAAAGGAAATAATCGATGTAATCAATAAGAGTTGGGATTTTTTAAAATATGGATTGGACAATTATAGTATAGAACTTTGCAAATGTACCAGAAATCTAAAATTTCAACTTAAGCAGTCATTTTTTACACGGTAAGGTAAGTTTTTTTGTTTCTTCCATAAATCCGCGATTTTCAATAAAGCTGGTCTAATATTGAACCATTTCTTGTTGGAAATTTGGGTTATTGAGAGGAGATTTTGAAAAAGATGCCGAAGGAGAAACTCGAGAGCAGGATCTGTAGAAAAAAATCAATAGTCTCTTCGAAATACGCTTACAATTTTCTGAAAATCTTGTAGACCACTTGACGTGTGATAAATATCAAATTCGCTCTTATGTGTTCACATAAGATGAAAAAAATGTTATTGCAATAAAAATATAAGGAATAGTTTCAGATCAATTATGCAGAGTTGATAGATGATACTGGTAAGAAAAGATTTAGATTTTTTGCTTTATCTTCAGAATATCGCTAGGTATATCTTACGCCATGTCATTTTGGTATAATGTCCATTTCTGTTCTATATTTGGCGTATCTATACGTGGATAAATACCAAATGAAATATACGGAATATTAGGATTGTAAATTGCGTGATTGGGCAATATTTGGAGCAAGAGGACTGTGGCTGATGACGGTATGTTGTATGTGGGTAATTCTTAGTGTGAGGAATGAGAATTATTGCAATGTCTTATGAAGTGAACATTGTACTGAATTATGACAAATGAATGTATGGAATTTGAACATTGAGATTGTGAATGAGAAAATTGATAAAATGAAGGCCAATGGGAAGTTGGCAGCTATGCATCGTGGAAGTGGATATCTACAGAAGTTAGAAATGTGAGATGTATGGAAAGTGTAATAAGTGGAGGAATGGATAATGCGTGGGGAGAGCATCGTCTCGGTCTTGGAGTGGGTAATGCGTGGCGTCTGTGATGGCTGGGTCGGTGGAGAGTGGGTAATGCGTGGTGTCTGTGATGGCTGGGTCGGTGGAGAGTGGGTAATGCGTGGTGTCTGTGATGGCTGGGTCGGTGGAGAGTGGGTAATGTGTGGTGTCTGTGATGGCTGGGTCGGTGGAGAGTGGGTAATGTGTGGTGTCTGTGATGGCTGGGTCGGTGGAGAGTGGGTAATGTGTGGTGTCTGTGATGGCTGGGTCGGTGGAGAGTGGGTAATGTGTGGTGTCTGTGATGGCTGGGTCGGTGGAGAGTGGGTAATGTGTAAAATATGGTAATTGTGTCTTGTGGCAGATGACATTTTAAATTCGGGTAATGAAAGCAGAAATATTTGTGGAAGTGAAAACTGTCGACAGAGATGGTATGAAAAGAAAAGTGAGTTGTGCGGCGTGAAGAGTGAAGTATTGTATAGTGAAAAGTGTGAATCTTTGTGAGTGTAACTGTCTGTCGGGAATTATTTGAAATAAGTGCTGCTGGATTTTAATAGTTTCATGTGATCTAGAGGTCGTGGTAAATGTGTCATGCGATGTAGGGGTCGTGGTAAATGTGTCGGTTATGGGTAATGCCTCAGTTAAGCGATTTGATTTAGGGAGTATCAGAAATTCGGAAGAAAATTTCATTCTTATTGGTTTATAGTATGCAAAGAGCTTGCTATTTTGGGTAACTGTATATTTTTAGAAAGTATTCTTAAATTAAGAAATGTTTACATTTCTTTTGTCATGAGGCAGCTATTCTACTCGTATTAAGTGAATTTGGGGAAAGTTAACTTTTTGAGGCACTTGATATTCACTAGTGTGTTTAAACTCAAAATTCTAAGTTTTTTTTTTTTTTTTTTCCTACTAAGAAGAAAAATTTATCAATCTGGTTTCCTTCTTTACGAGTAAATCAATTCCAATTGTAATTGCTTAATTTCTTGGATTAGGTATTCATAATTCTTTGGAAGCATAGTGTTTCATGTTTGCGTTTCCAACAACCTATTTTAATAAATAAAATCATTCCTTACAGTAAAGCAGTTCAAGTATTTCAGAATTTTTTATTTTTAAATTTAATTTTACATGACAGTAGCAGTAACAAGGCTTATAAGACCCTTCTAGGCTTTCATATTCTGTTTTATTTTCTAAAGCTTCATTCCAAACTCAAGAGTTTGGTAAAAGTCGCAAATAGAAATGTTCAAATTTTCTGTCGGTTTTCTTTTAAAATTCATGCCAAAAAAACAGCCTTGTATACTTCCGTAAGGTTTTGCAACTGAACAGGTATCCGAGTGCAAAATCAACCTTTCACTCAGACAGCTTTGAATAGTGATCAATCTCTACCTGGTTACAAAATACTCCGTTTGCGATAGATAGTTCAAGCTCTACTGCGATACATTCTAATTTTCAAAACTTTTGGAATCGGTTCACTTCCTTTCCGACAACTTTTGCTAATAAGTCGGACAGTTAAGAAAAAATCTGGAATCTGGGTGGATGCTAGCATTCATTGAGTTACTAACATTGAATTGAAAAACATGGAACCTATTCAAAAAGTTGCGATCACACGGCATCGTACAAGATCCAAAAATCTACCGTTCCCGAGATGAATTTTTCTTTAATTTAACATCTAGACGACCGAAAACAAATTTGAAGCAGTATATTGTCTTCCAGAAGGAATTTGTAGACTTAACGAAATATTAAGAAAGAAATATCATTTCTGTAAAATTGGCTGTTTTGGATTGTGTTGTATGACAATCAACCACAAAATAGGAAGAATAAGGAATTAAATTGTAGTTGACATTAAACCAGATATTAAGGCATTTGAGATTTTAAGACAATGCAGTATACATCAGAGAACCTCTTATGACTTGTAAATTTTAGTGAATTGATGATTACAAGTGATAATTGCGATTGATTATCTTTATAATGTGTGAAAATGAATTTTCGATGTTATAAGATTTGACATTTAAAGATTCATCAATTTTACGAAGGAACACAAATTCCGATTTCTACGTAGCTTCTGCGATTCATTTTGGGTGAATCAATTTTCTGAAATTCCTTGAGGATACGTTGGATACAAAATCGGGAGCTTCATTTAATTTAATATTTCGCATCAAAAAAATTATGGAATTTCTTAGAATTTTTGCAATTTTTTAATGCAATACTCGTTTATCCCAAAAATTAATCTGCTAGGACCTACTTGTAAATTTAACTTTCAATTCTGAATATATTTTTATATCTACGCAACATGCAAGACTGTTGAAGATTATCAGTCTTCATCCATTCCTAGTCCTAAAAACCCTTTCGTAATTATTTTTGAGTATATACGGTAACTCAAAAGCACAACGAACTACACTAATAGAATTCGTTAAACTTTATTAGGTCCAAATTGTGTTTCTTTTAGAATTTAGTCAATTCGTTTGCTGGAAGTTGTATCCATGCGTGTTGACTGTCAATTATGCATCTGAACACATCAAATGAATAGCTTAATGAACTACATCGATGAGACTAGGTATTTGAATTTACCAACAGAATTATGATGTGTATCAATTTTTGATCTCATCGTCGAAGATATATTTATCGATACTTCTATACATGCGAACGCGAATTCAGTAATTCGAATGCAAAAGCAAAATGTCTGAGGACAGACTATTCATCTGTGTGTAATGTGAACATAAATGAACCAACACATAAACTAAATAAAAATTCTGTATATGGTCTTGTCATCGAAATCGGATCTGTGTAGAATATTGGACTCGATCGATGAATAGGTAGAGGTTCAAAATGCATACGCCATTCCTTTTAAATATCCTTTTAAATATCCGAAAATAAGGAGAAATTTTTCCGTATTGTTCATGTGTACGCGAAAATCGGAGGGCGATTTCTCGAGTTGATTCATTAAATTTTTAGGTAAGTGGTTTCTCTAAATTGGTCAAATATCTTGTAAATATAACCAACTCATTTAATTCAAAATGTTCAAATTTTATTCCCTAAAAATTATTAAAAAGTATATAATTAGGTAGGTTTCGTTGCTAACTTTTCTTAATGTGGTTAATTATCCATGTGAACGTTAACGCTTGATGAATCGCATAACCTTAAATTTTTTTCGTGACGATTACAGAAGTCTTCCTTAGAACTCGAACATTCCAACGAAACGAACATTTCCGAAATCAATGCATTTAGAATGAACTGTCATACAAGTGGGTGAAACGAAAATCAAATTTGAATTGGATGATGAAAATAAGATTGTTATTCAGACTTAGAATTTTCCTGCTAAAACCGTGCAATGAAGGAATTAATAAGAATTAAGTTTGAAAACTTGTCTTGGAATTAGTTTTAGAATCGATAATTGTAAGAACTAAAATAAGCGGATATTAAAATTTTCGAGTTTTCCTTCGAATTTTAAGTTCAGTTTGTAAGTAGTACTTAATTAGCTATGAATGGTGTTAGATTACAGTATAAAACCAGCTTCTTTACGAACATTATGATTTAGAAACATGGCTTGATCTTTACATGCAGTATAAGACAGGACTTCAAAACATGTTAAAGATCTATCTTTCTAAAATTCATCTTACAACTTCAGAATCCAGGCCTAATGGATTTTAGCTTCTAGGTTGTCGCAAGCAAGTTTTTATAAATATAGCATAATTTAAATAAGACTGCCAGATTAAGATTTTAAATAAGAAACGAGGGCTGTACTTTTCCTGTAGTTTTGCTCGCTTGATCAAATGTAAGGCCAGAGAAATCAAGTATTTTACCTTATTCATTACGGAGTTTCATACGAGACTAGAATTGACACACGAGGCTGGTTTCTTCATTAATGCCATTATTTTTGGCATGAATGGATCTGAATGAATCGTCTCCTTAATGAAGACATGACGCCATTCTCAGACGCTGATCTTCGAATATCTTCAGTCAACATTTTGTTCTCTTGGATCTTCAAGAAATGTGTCAGATGTTGAATTCAAGTTCAGACTTGGTAAGTTATAATAAAGATATAAAAACTAATTTCATTTGTAAATATATTGTATATTCATTTATTATGTTCTATTCAATTTTATGTGGTATCTTATAACTGCACGCAAACGCATCGAAGACAATGAAAAAGTTAATGTTTTCCGAAATAATTATTAAAGCTGTTTAACGTTTATTTAAAGCATTCCATTGTATCTTGAAATGACTTTGATGAATATTTAAATAAAAGCTTTATTAAATTAAAGGCAAATTTTATTGTATTTAAGAAAATTCCAATTCGCGAGTTACCACCATACATAGAGATGCATTCTGTTCAATATTGCAGTAAAATCTGCTCTGAATAATTGCAAATATTTTTATTGTTGCAGGTTTTACTCAATGCTGACGCTTCATTTGGAAGAACAATCAAAACAATACCGAAAGGTAACTGCTTGCACATTGGCTGCCAGTGGGTGGTAATTAATAAAGCCGTCTAATAAATGCAGTCAATTACCTAAACAAAGAATAACCTAAATGATCTCGCATTCCTTCCTCGTAAAAATCAAGAATTCTCTTCAGTTAAAAAAAAAAAAAAGTCCAAGAACTGGTAAGTGAAAGGCGGGTAGGAGGTAAAACATCGATAAATTATATTAATAGAAACTCAGATAAGACAGGTTCTTGTGAAATAAAACTATACAAAGCAAGCTTAAGATGTGATGTATCTTTCATATAATTATTGATGAGACCTCATTTTCTGGTTTACGCCTTACTCAATAATTAATGTAAGGTAAGTTATATAAATTTGGATACATAATTTTTTAATGCATGATGTACTATTAATTGCTTAATGGGTCGAATTACTGACTACTACTTCAATCAAAATACTGATATTTTTTTTATATAACTTCTTCGAAACGTGTAATTGTGCAGAAACTATTTTTACATCACGTTTAGATAAAATTCTCAAATTAAAATTTTACTTCCGTGCAGTTTTTAAAATTTTATAAAATACGTTTAAACACAATTTTATAGTAATACTTCCTTTTTATATAACCACTTGAAACAAATTGATAAATAAAATATTTATTACATAGTTGTCATGAGACTCAACAAAAATAATTTCTCAATTTATAACTAAAGTTCAGACTTGTTTAAAATTCTAGATGTTTTAACAACGTTTTTATGTTGACTTTCTTAATTTAAATTAAATGAAAATCGACTCTTGCTTGTCCCCTCCAGAACCGCATTGTGGTTATACAGAATTTTCGAAGCTGCAAGATGAATCATCACTGAGAGAAGGGTATTTCCTAATATAATATTTCAAGTCAATTTATTTTTAGTAATGAAGCTTTTAATGAAAAACTTCTGGATGGATTTCATCGAAGGAAAAAAGGTACGCATTATGAAGGCAAAAGAATTTCAGATGTTAATTTTTATAATTTTCCAACTTGTTTACTAATTAAGAACAATATAACTAAAGAACGAATCTTGTGGCAATAAAATACTTTTTAAGAATTCTGTATGAGTTCTCACTTTGTACAACATAGCGCGTTTTTAAATTGAAACTGGAAGTAATTTGGGGGAAAAAAACAAAAGGCTTCAGATTTGCTCCAGATTTTGGACCTGTTCAATTGTAGATAGTTTCGAAATGTGGTCCAAGGAGGGTTTGAAGCTGTCTTAATCGTAAATAGGATCGTCTTGTGAGCTGCTGGATTGTAAATAGGAATATATTTAGGAGTTTGTTTCGAATGCGATACCTTATTTTTAAAAAAATAACAATCGTGAAAAAACAATTCGTCCTCGAGATTGACTAGTCTCCACGTTTCAGACAATCACGAATCCAAAAAAACCTTTTTGGATTCATATTTGTCTTTGAACGTTACCAAAATGCTTTGAGTAACAAATTAGTGGTTATTATATTATCAAATTTGTAGTTTTCTATTGAATTTTGAACAAATCTATTCCCATGAAGTTTGTCAAAGTTAAAAACTTTTAAACTGAACATTATAACTATGAAATGAAGTAAAAGATAAAATTTAGTGTAGTTTTAGAATCTAAATTAGATTTATGCCAAAATTATAAAGCAAATCCATCATTTGGTTGATCACCCGACTGCCTGTATATTCGAATGCATATAAACACAATAACTTGAAAAACACAATTTAGGTAATGAAATTTAATGTGCGATATCGTTACTAAATGTATAATTGTGTAACAATTTTTAGTCAGCTAAAGTCTCCAAAATGCATATTCGGTTTTCTTCATTGTACTACTCAATCACAAAATAAAAATCTAAGCATTCGGCTTTGTTCCAGATTCAATTTTATATCGCGGAGGGAACACCTTTACTTGGGTACATACGAAAATTTTCGAGGTGAGCATTCTTATCGATTCTTCCTGCCTATAATCATCTTAATGTTTGTGCAATGTGCTCTATTATTTCTTTTATCATACATGCCCACTTTGATATATATTTTTATTTCTTTTTAGTTGTCTAATCTGGACATTTTGGACGTATATATCGGCATGCATGACGAGATCTCGGCTTATGTATGGTGCCACGAAATGTAGATGCAGATGGATCTTCCTAAACAGGGCCAAGAATTGCCGTGACCATTACTAAGCTCTTCCAATTCTAATCCTTTGACAGAATATAGGAAACGGTAGGCACGTGAAAAAACAGCTTGAGTCGAGGGTTATGGAATCTTATGAAGCTATCAGTATAAGATGTAATTGTCAGTTGTACCAGCAGTAACTTGGAGTTCCCAAAATATTATCCACGCAAACGACTCTCGTATATGCTGAATCTAACGCTTGAATAGATTTACAAAGGCTTAGAGCATAGATTTACAAAGGCTTGGAGCATAGATTTAAAAAGGCTTGGAGCATAGATTTACAAAGGCTTGGAGCATAGATTTACAAAGGCTTGGAGCATAGATTTACAAAGGCTTGGAGCATAGATTTACAAAGGCTTGGAGCATAGATTTACAAAGGCTTGGAGCATAGATTTACAAAGGCTTGGAGCATAGATTTACAAAGGCTTGGAGCATAGATTTACAAAGGCTTGGAGCATAGATTTACAAAGGCTTGGAGCATAGATTTACAAAGGCTGTCGTATATGCTGTATCAAAAGGCTTAGAGCCTTATTAAGTCCAAATGCAGCAGTATACTGTACCAAATACAGTACCAGATATGAAATATATTAAAATGCCCAGTAATGAGAACAGAACCGTTTCCCAGGGTCTATCTTTTAATCGAAATTTCCTTGTATATTGATTTTTTTAAATATTTGCTCCTTCCCTTTTGAAACACAGTTGCTGTTAAATGTACCTTATTTGACTTTCTTGCAATCTTCAGTGCAACATTTTGGTTAATGATTTAGAACGGTTTTTTTTTTTTTTTTTTTTTTTTTTTTGCAAGTCAATATATTTTTGGATTATCTAAAAATTAATGTCTATTTGGAAATTCAAGGAACAAATCGTTTGACAATTATATTTAGATGTATTGAGATGTTTACTCAGAATTTTTCTGTTTAAGTAACGTTAATTTTGGCCGATTCTTAGAAGCTTATGCCTATATTAAGCTTCGAGAGAGAATGCGTCTTTTGGGAAAACTAAAATTCAGTTTGAGGCAGGTGCGCACAAATTTTGATCTAAGTTTTTTTTCCCTAGGAGCTCAAATTTTCCTAGTCGATTCAGTTTCTTAACCGTAACAATTTTTTTAACAGATAACAATGGTTAATCTATCTTCGTAAGTATAATTAACATTTTTGAGGTTTCACATAAGAATTTTTCTTTAACTCGCTCTTTACACATAGCTCTAGTGGACTAAGTAGTAAAAGCAGCAGTCTGAAATTATAACTCTTATAGAATGGTTTAAAAAACATATAAACATATGTTTTCCTTACTCTCAAGGACCTTAAAACTTTCAAATAGGTCAGTTTATCTCGATATAATTTAAGTATGGCAATCTCTGTAAAAGCACTTAAAGTTTAAAAATATTAAGAACTCGTTTAATTTTTAGTAGACTTTCGATTTTCGCCAATGAAATATTGCTAAATTCTATTTGTCAGTTTTTAATTTTCTTGAGTGATTTCATCTGTATTTGTCTAAAATTTTTTCATTTATTGATATTTTCGCAATGATGCTATCTGCATATGCAATGTTTATTTTAAGACGTATAAAGTGGATGTTTTCTTCCCATTGATTGTTCGGATAATTGACTCATTTTTGGTATTAATTTATGCTTTATAATGGAGACTTAGTGTTAAATTATCGTATATCTTTAAAAAAAATTAGTATTTATCATATTTGCATTATTCGAGACTAAATTTCTTTTCTGGTTACGAAATTGGTTATTGTTTATGAAACAAAAATTTGTTACAATATATCTGATTGTAATCTTGTTGAAAAGATCTTGATCCAAGAAATTTTTATAATTGTAACTTGTAAATAAGCAAATGTGCCCTGAAAATCTATTGGCTTACATGAAACTAAGCTGAATATTGTGTATTAATTTTAATTGTTAATTATGAAGTATTTTAGATGTTTAAAGCATAAAATGACCATTTTAAAACTTAAAGAAAAAACCTCAAAGTAATTTTATTGACAGTTTTTTATATAATTAAAAATTGTTAGTATTTTTGATGAAAACTGAAAGATAAGCCCTGCGTATCAATTATTGGTTAGTTCAAACAGAACTTAAATATATAACAGTTAAAGGCTATCTTTTAAAATTTTTCTTTTATCACTTTTACAAGCAATTTAAAATATATTGCCATTTTTTGCATTCTTAAACATTTTACAAAGTCCCGCTTATTTAACTTTATTTTTAAACTTAAAATTTGCATCCAAAATTTAATATATTAAACTTCTTTCATTTTGTTAATATTCTTGTGTTTGTAGGAAATTCTCCTTTCTAACGGTTTTCGCGCAGAAATGTCCGATTGGCTCGGCCGGCCAGTCAATCGGATATGCTTTTCATCTAAAAAACTTGATCATCATGCTTGATCAACATGATGATCAATATATTTTAAAAGAAAAAGAATGTGAAGTTTCATAGAATTAACTTTAAAGTTAAAATGATTATAGATAGCTTTTGACGAATAAAATATTAAATTTCTAGAATTATGGAGGCGAAGAATGGCAATGGTAGAAAGCGCATACTTTTAGCTTTTATTTCTATTAATCTTAATAAAGGATTTCCTTTCCAAAATTTTTAAACTTTTTTTCTGCTGAATTGCTAAAAAATATTTTAAAGCTAAATAAAAATACTCTAATATTTTCATTCTAAAAAAAAATTAATCGAGTGATTTTAAAAATGTTATTAGGAATTTATAGTACCATCATAGAAGTTTGTAGAAATATAATTAATTTGCTCTTTCGAACATTTATATTCTATGATTGTTTTACTTTGGAAATTTTTCAACATTATTTGCATACTGAAACTTTTTGATTATTTTACCATTTGAATATTTTTATATGCTTCTAATTTGTTTCAAGTTTGTAAAAATTAAAAATTTTAATATATTTTTCATTTCTACAATACGTTAAATTATTGAAATTGTTCATTCGCATTCTCGATGACCATGTACAATGTTGTAAGAATTTATTTGATTACATTTTCTATTTTGTATCAGTGGTGCCATTTTAATTTTTAAAAAATAATTCCAATACTTTTATTTATATTATAAAGTCTTGAGTATTTTAACAAGTTTAAGACTATTTTATTAACTTTGATTAATTTGATTTATTTTATGTTTACGAAGATGGAATTCCGTAAATGATCTCTTAACTCATTTTCTGGTGTTTGGTTATTAAATAGCGTATACTTGTATGTTCTTGTTGGTAAATATTTTCGTATTGCTTTAATTATAATTTAATGCTTGATAGCAGAATTTGAAGTTTCTCTAACACTTATAAACAAGTAAGAAGACACATTTGAGGTAATTAATAGGATCCTATTAAGTAATAATTACGACCTATTAAGGGATGAAATTCTCCAGATAGTTTTGAATGACTGGTATGCGATATGAGTGAAATTTGAATTGAACGATAAAAAATGAAGTCGTTCTTCAGCCTTTGAATCTGCGTTCAAAAGGATGCAGTTAAAATAAAAGAATGCATAAGAACAGAATGGGAAGTTTGGTCTTCGGAGTCATTTTAGAATAGACAGCTGTAACAACCGAGGTAATCGGATATTAAGTTTTGGTGTCTTTCTTCGAAGTTATTTTATTATAAGCTTACTTCACATTATAAACTGAACTCATTTGGCTTCAATAATGTTAAATCACAATACGAGGGCAGCGCAATTCATAAAGATTCGTAGTGACTTTACGAATACTATTGTTTTTGAAATGATTTGATTTCTACCTTGCTTTCAGTGCTACCTGCATACAAAATTCTATTTCTAGAATTCACTCCAGAGCTTTAGAATCCAGTCCTATAGATTACTGATTGATACTAGCTTCTAGATTTTAGAAAGTGTCTGCAAATGTTGCATGTGATGATTTTAAAGAAGCGAGGATTGTACTCTTACTGCAGTTTCTCATTTGATAAAATGCAATGGCTGAAAATTCATCAAGTATAGATTTTACCTTCTCGTTGGTTTCTTGATAAGACCAAAATTCACAAACAAGGATGGTTTATTCATTCATGTGGGTGAAGATATGACGCCATTCTTAGGGACGTTTATCCTCAAATATCTTCAGTTCACATCTTGTTCTCCTGGATATTAAGGATACTTTTCAGATGTGGTATGGAAGGTATAGCAGCTCAAAAACTTGGTAAGTAATAAAGTACAATTATGATCCAAAATTCAAATTTAATTGGATGTTATGTTTATTTAGTATTTAAATTCTATTCATTTTTATTTTATGGATTACTTAATATTTGCACATGAAGGTATCGAAAGTAATGAGAAATTTAAAAAAAAAACATTTTTACAATTAATAAAATTATTTAAAACTATGTTTAAATCGCTTCGCTGTACATTAATTTTTTTCCAGATATTGATGGAAAAAAAGCTTTAGTTAAGTTGAAGGAAATTTTTTTATCGTTTTCAACTACTGCAATAACGATAAAATTTCAGTGGTATTGTGGTGGATTGGAATGATGCGAGGATAGAACTTGGGACCTTGTGGTTAGCAGCCGTGTAATATGACCACAATACAAAAGCAATTGCTCGTTCAGCGAAACTGTTAACTGGCTAATAAGCTTTTCACCACAGTATAAATTCACGATTTATCAATCTATTGTAGGATATATTCTCATCAGTACTGACTTCATATCTGTTCTAAATAAATATAAATCTTTTTTTTATTTTTCCAGGTTTTATTAATGCTTTGTTTTCAAGAAAAACGAATGTAAAAACCAAAACCGCTTGAAAGGTAACAGCTTGCCCACTGATTGCTAGTGAGTAGAAGCTAAAACCACTTCTTATAGCAGTCAATTCTGTACACAAAGTCTAAAGTACCTCGTATTTCTTCTAGTAAAAATCGAGTTTTCTTCATTTGAAGTCGAGGAATTGGAGAGTTCAAGGGGAAAACACATCAATAAACTATATTAACAGAAGCTCTTAGAAAAGACAGGCTCTCGTGAAATAAAACTACACAAACCAAGCTAAAGATTTGATTATTCTGACCGCATAATTCCTGATAGACAAGCCGAGTATTGTTTAGCTTACCGACGCCTCACCTGATTATTAGGTAATATACCGAAACTTAAATACTTAAAAAAAAATTAAGTGTTTATATGCTGGCGTACTAATTGCATACTGTTTGATAAATTGCATAAAGCACAAATTGTTTTAAACGCATTGCAGGCAGACATTTGGATTATTAATTACAATTAAGCATTTATTTATTACTTCTTGGGTCTTCAGTTAGAAATGATTTTTAGGTAAATAAAAAAAATGCAGTAAAAAAATTCATTCGATTTTTTTTAAAAATAAAAATCAATCTAAATGTTAATGCTTTGTCTATAACCTCTAAACGTATAACCGTACAAAAACCAATTTTAGGCCACGTTTAAATGAAGATTGTTCTAAAATATAGATTTAATTTCCGTACATTTTTTTGATAAGTTTTATTAAAATTTTATAAAAGTTTTGAAGACAATTTTGTAGCAATGCTTTCCTTTCATATAACCACGTGAAACAAAATGGTACCCTTGTAAATAAACTATCAATATTTTAAATGCTGTTGTGTGAAGCAGCAAAATTTTCTCAATTTATAACTAACATTTTAGCATGTTTTAAAATATTGGATGTTTTTTTAGCATGGCATTTCTATATTGGTTTTCCTTTTTAAATTGCCTGAAAATTTTCACTTGTTTTTTCGCTATATAAAAACTCTGTATGATCATGATACAATTCTAAAGTTGTAAGATGAGGTAAAAAATGACTTCTAAGAGGAGAGGATTTCGTGTAATATCTCAACTCAATTTATTTTGAGTAATGAAATTTGAGATGAAAAACTTTAGAATAGGTTTAATCGATGATAAAAGGGTAAGTATTACGATGACGAAAGAATTTCAGATGTTAATCTTTAGTTTTTCCATATTTATTTACTAATTAAGAATTCCCGAATGAACTCGTATTTTGTGTTGCATAGCACATTTTTAAGTTGAAAACTGGGTGCTATTTGTCAAAACTAATGGATTCTGATTTGCTCCAGGTTTTGGGTCTTTCAACTGCAGGAAAAGTTTCAATAATGTGATCCACGAATAGTGGAAGCTGTATTCAGGAACTTCTGGATCATAAGTAGGAATTTTTTTTATAAGTTGATTATCAATATTGCATTTTTTTCAAACAGAATTTGCATATGTAATTTTTAAAATTCATTGACCTTGAAATTTTGACTAATCTCCACTTTTCAGATCTCTATGAATCCGAAAACTTTAAGAATCATGCCCATGATGCGATAATTCAGTTATGTTCCGAACTTGACGAATAAAAATGGGTGGTTGGTCTTAACACGAAATTTGTATATTTCTGTCGAATTTTGAACAAAATCCATTCTCAAAAAAGTTTTCACTCTGGGGAAACTTTTAAGCTGAACACTATTAAATACAAAATGAAATAACAGATGAAATTTGGTGCAGTGTTAACACTTAATTTTAGATTCATGTCAAATTTTAAAGCAAATCCATTATTTGGTTTGAACATCGGACGGTCTATATATTCACATACACGTAAACGCGATAACTGAAACGCATCTATTTCGATAATGAAATTTGTTATGCGATATTACTAAATTATAGTTATGTACCAATTTCGGTTCCAATCAGTCGAAAATAAGATTTCCAAAATACATACTCGGTTTTTCCTTAAAACATACTATTGAAGCACAAAATGATCAGTCTCATGCCCCATGTCCGCAAATTATATGCAAGGAGTAAGAGGGGAAATAACATTTTTATTAAGGAGTATAAGTCAAGTCAACCATCTGACTCTCCGACCAAACATGAAGGCACACGGATTTAAACCATAAAACTGAATGACCGGATCGTCGCCACAGCAACACTGGCGGGAACTGTGGTTGAGTCCTAAGTCATTACCAGCCACGGTACAACCCTCCCCAAAGGAAGTATGTCTCGTCATCGATGGGAGGAGTCAGATCCCCCTTGTATTTGTGTACCCTCCAGGATGGCGAGATCCAACCACCATGCCGGAAGCATCTCATCTTCATTTCGAGGTGCCCCTCGGGGGTTATATTAAGGAGAATAAGAAAAAAATTCTGGGGATCAATCTTATTGTTTTCCCTGCTCAGAATTATTTTAGTGCTTGAATAATGTTATTTCTTTAGATGATTATTAGATGATTTTTCTCCTCTTTTAGGTATCAAGTCTGGAAGCTTTGGATATGTATATCCGTATATATGGCAAGACCTCAGCTTACGTACGGTGACACTATATTCGGATATAGATGGATGGATGTTTTTAAACACGACCGAGAAAATTTTTCATGGACCATCATCGAATTCTCCCAATTCCAATCTTTACAAAGAACATAGGAAGGACATGACAGTTTGGCACCGACAGTTGTAGAATCTTGTATCAGTATTCTGTGCCAGATTTAAGTATAAGTCGTACAGGCTGTAACTTAGAGCCCCTGCTTAAATGAGGGTTCCCAAAATATCGAAGAGAACTAATATCCTACATGCTAAATGTGCTATATAAATGGACTTATAATGATTCGACATGTGACTTTTTTTTTTTTTTAACATTTTTACAAAATTTTTTGAACTAGCTTCATGTATGTTTGTATAAATTTTCCATTTATTGACATTTCCACGCTTCCTACTTGCATATGAAATGCGTTTTTAAAATGCCTCAGACACGTGTGAAGTGAATATTTTGTTCCATTGTTTATTCATGTGTTTGAACTCTAAATTTTCAGTTATCGGGATTTGGAAACCAAAATTGATCTTGTTTACAATAATCAAGATTCAACTTATGAAAACTAAATTGGATATCTTTGTTCCTAATGAAGGTGAAGAAAAATGTGTTGAAATAATGTCCGATTATAATCTTGTTCAAAAGATCTTGTTTCAAATAACTAGCTTCATATTTGTGGCTCATAAATGAGTGAATGTGTCCTGAAAATCTGTTGGCTTACATGAAACCAAGATTTTTGTTGTGCATTGATTTAAATTCTTAATTATGCAGTATTTTAAGTTATGAATGCTTAAGGAAATAAAATCAATTAAAAACCTGACATGTAAAAAAACTGCTATAAAAACAATTTCTAATTGTTTTAGAATATTAAGTATTTTTGTTGAAAACTAAAATATAAGTGCTACAAGGTATTATTATAAACTTAAATAAATTTCAATATAAATAATCAGTTCAAGCATATCTTTTTAAATTCAAATTTCTAATGCGTTCTTCTATTATCTTTACTAATAATTAAAATTATATTGCCATTTTTTGCATTCGTTAATACATTTTCCAAAGAATTAGTTTCATTTTAAAATTAAGCTTAATATATTGAATTTCGAATATAAAATTTTAAACTGTTTTTTATATTTGATTTTATAGGAAGATTAGTTAAATTAAATAAAAGGAAATTAGTACAATTCTCCTCTTTCAAACAACTTTCGCGCAGAAATGTCCGATTGGCTCGGCCGGCCAGTCAATCGGATATCCCCCATAAATAATAATAATAAATATTGATCATTATGCCTGATCAACATGATGATCAATATACTGAAAACGTGACTTGTCATAGAAACTGATGCTAATAAAAATTAAACTGTCTATAGATAACTTTTAAGGCATGAAATATTGTTACATTTTTGAAAATATTTGAATGCGAAGAATGGTAGTATTAGCGATGTATACTTTTAGTTTTTATTACTATAATTATTTCTATTAAATCTTGATAATCTTAATGATTGATCTCTTTTTAAACATGTAACATTTGTAGAAACTTTTTTTCTTCTGTATTGCTTTCTGAAATTTTCATTCTAAAAAAAAATTATCCTTTCGTAAGTTTTTTAAATAAAATCTGTTGAATAACAAGTACAAGGAATTTACAATTTCAAAGAAATGTACAATGTAGTTATAAAATAACTATGCTCATTCAAACGTTTATATTCTGTGATTGTTTTACTTTGTAAAATTTTTCAATGTCATTTGCATCAAATAAAAATTAGATTTTCTGATTATTTTACCATTTGAATATTGTTATACACTTTTATTTAATTTGTTTCATATTTATAAAATAAAATTTTTGGAATCCATTTCTTCTCTCCTTCAATGCCTTAGATGATTGAAATTGTTCATTTGTGTTATTCGATGGCAAATATTAATACTGTCAGAATTTAATTGTTAGTTTAATTTATTTACAACTT
This sequence comes from Argiope bruennichi, assembly GCF_947563725.1. Taxonomy (NCBI): domain Eukaryota; kingdom Metazoa; phylum Arthropoda; class Arachnida; order Araneae; family Araneidae; genus Argiope; species Argiope bruennichi. The sequence continues at coordinate 27,089,699 of NC_079160.1, forward strand.
TTATTTTGTTTCTGTGATATAACTTTGTATTTAATTTTAAAAAAATCATTTCACATTTATAAACTTAAAAGTAAAAAAAAAAAAAATCATTAAAAATTTCTTAGTAACATATAATATAGTTACTATTATTAATTTGGCTTATTTCTTGTTTAAGATGGAATTCTGTATTTTTTTCATTCACTATTATATTTGACTTTTAAATATTGTATGCTTGTATATTATTGGGAGTCCACTATTTTAATATTGCTTTAACTTAATTTTTAGTTAACCGATTCATTCAATTATATTTTTATTACACATTAGATGGTACCAGAGATATTTGGAAGATATTAATTACAAAATGTTGGAATATCTATTATTCATGATTAAGAAGAAAATATTAGTATCGCAAAAAAAATTTTATATAAGTGTTTCTAAATATTGTTTTATTGAAATTTTTATTCTACATAAAATTATTACGAATTTATTTATAGTCCTGTTGTCCTGCAAATAATAGGTTATATGTATTATATTCCCAAATAAATTTTTCTGCTCTCGAATTGTCTTGTTTTCATTTATTTAAATAAAATTGTTAACTTCTCAATGTATACGAACAACTTTATTCACATGGCATAGTTTATTAAGATTTTAAAATGTCTGAAAATTTATAAGATGAGGCTTCTAAAAATGCAATAAAGTAATATTGAGAGATGCAATGATTTTGACAACGAATTCCTATGCGAGTTCAATTTTTTTCATAGCTTTTTATGGGTTTTTTTCCTTTGGTGGTTTTCACTTAAATTTGTTTATGTAATTGCATCAAATTATTACCATTCTATTGTATCAAATTACTTGTTTCAAATCAATAAACCGTGAATTGCATATTGTTTTCTTGTGTATTAAGTATACAGAGATAAAGTATTACAACCATAAATAAATTCGAACTGGAGATTTTGAAGAATTTCTAAGGTTCAGTTTTTCCCGAGGCCGAAAAAAAAATTCATTCTTGCAATTATAGCTGTTAGCTCAAAAGGTTTTGAGTTAGGCTCACTAACAGAAGGAAATGTGGTATTTTTAGAATTCTATCAATATGTCAATGAAATCTATTCGCTGGAAGTATATCACTGTTCGATTATGAGCGAACATGATATTTACAAAATACTGGAAGTTAGAATTGAGGACCATATTCTATTCATCTATGTGAAAACAATCTGCCAAAAAATCAAAGGAATGGGAGATCTTATTTAGCAAACAAAAACACTCAAGAACATTCTCCATAGTGCCTATTAAAATTATGCCTTCAGAAATTTCTTTTAAAAAAATCCAATTCACCGTAAAACAGATGGCTTCTAATGAGTCTTACCTAATAAATTTTCTGTTTAGCACAATTTAATTTTTTAAAACTTGATACAGATATAGCATCTTATTAATCCCCCCCCCTCTAGAATACATAGTATCAAATTAAATTGCCTGTAGACTTTTTGTTTAATAAATATTGATAAACAATGATAATTTTTAGAACTCCCAATTATCTCCTTAAATGTCATGTCATTGGTTTAGCTATTGGACTAGCTTGTGTTGTTGCGACTTCTGGCACTTTGATAGATAACTGTCAGCTGGCTTATAATGATTTAAGCCGAGTGAGCGTCTCTTGTTTTTTCAGTAGCGCCAAGTAGAGCCAAGAGTACGACTGAGTTATTTCATGCGTCACATTCGCTCGCGCAAACCTTTTTTACAGATTTGCACATTTACACACCGCACAGATAGAACACAAAACAAGTATGCCCGAACCGGGACACGCAGATCACGGGGAAGACGTGCTACCCCTATGGCAGGACGCTGGCTCGAATAGCTTTCAGTATATAAATCTAGGTTTTTAAAATATAAACTTCCTAAACTGGTCAGGCAGAATTTAAAATAATCATGGCGAAAGTTAATTTATTAACATACCTAAAAAGTATCTAGATACTTAAATAAGATTTAAAATATTTAAATTAAATTAATAAAATTTAGGCATATAGAAAATGAAGCATTGCATTTATCTTCAATAATACTTTTTAAATACTAACTTTTTTGAAATTTACTAGAATGCTACTTATACAGGATGGAATACCTTTTCTTTGTCAAAACAGTTTAAACGAAGATAGATGCACAACATTATCTTAACTTGTATTAAGATATATTTCTTGAGAAAGGGGAAAAGAAAATTCATTGAACCACCATTTTCACATATAGGTTCCAATTTATTAGATAGCAGCGACTGTGGGTGCAGTATTGCATTGAAATTTCGATCTATTTAACATTTCATTTGTTTCATTTTGATCTGTTATCTATGAACTTCGAAATTCCGCATTCTGAGAAATATTCTGAAAAAATTAGAATAAACATTAATTAAATTTGTTTACTTTTTACGCAGTTCTTTTTAAAATTTAAGTGCTTACAAGAGAACCTTCTTCAAAAATTGTAAAGTCATTTTTCGAATAATCAAAGCGTTAATTTTAAGTAACACCAATATAAAGATAAATTTAATCTTTATTTTATATTTTTTTTACGTATGAGAAAATTTATATAGAGGGAAAATTTCTAGAAGAATAAAATAAACTTCAGAAAATTTTTAATCGTTGTTCTTTGCATTAAATTCATTAAAGTCAATTTATTCAAAATAACATTTCATATTTCTGAAATGTTCTTAGAACAATAAAATCTTAAAATTAGATTAACACCAAGGAAAATGTACAACATTTAATTAATGATGAACGGAAAGATAAATTCATCTTTTATTTTACCTTTTTTTCTTGCTAGTAAGAAAAAGAAATCTTTCTGAAAAATATTCTTTAAAAATGCAATTAACTTTGGCCAAACATTTTGCACTCCTGCTTGTATTTCATTATAAATTAATTCTTAAAATATCATAGCATTTATGAGAAAAGTTTCTTCGAAATTAAATTGCGTAATATTCTTAAAATAAAACAATAGTAAAATTTAATAACCACCATTGGAAGAAAAAACAGCTTTATTATATCACCAATAAAGGTATAAATTTTTTTTTCTCATCTCGGGTATGTTCTAAAAGAGTAGATTAAAAATTAGATACATTTCGTCAGATCTTTGTTAAAAAAAAGTAATAGTATTATTATTTGAGAAGTACAGAATTTAAAAGAGAAGTTTCCTCATAAAAATAATTTGCAACGTACACAAATTACGTATGCCATTATCCGGCAGATGCCAGACTAAAAAATCTGCTGGATTAATGAAACAGACAAATTAGCCAAGATTCATTAAAAAACCAGTGGAGTCTCCCCAAAACTTTCTCCCACATTTTCTAATAAACTTGTTATGCCAGAGAACGCCTTACATGGCACTGACGTACAATAATTACGAAATATTAACCTTTGGCGTGAATTTAGCATTTTTATTAAATCTCACATGCCAAATTTGATATATTCAAGTCATTGTGTTTTAGAGATATCGCGTTTACATGTTTCTAAAAGAATAGATGACAGACGGTTAACCCCACTTGTTGGATTTTCCTAAAAATTTGATTGGTGTCTACTCTAATTACGCATCACTTGCGGCATCACGTTTTGAAGAAGAGATCATAAGCTTGGTTCACCAATATGACAAATGTCTGAACCTTCATGGCGTAGCTATTGAAAGATAGCCATATTTGTAGATAACTTACCGTATAATTTGATAACTTTTCTTATTCATTTTGTTATCCACTCTTATCTTTTTTTAAAGTTCTATCGGAGTTACATTTAAAAAAAAATACCCTCGTATAAGCAGTAAACACTTTTCATCTATCTAAGAAATGACCTTTTTTTTTTATTCTTATAAATGTATACATTTACCCCAAGTCTTCACACTTGCGCAGTAAGATGATGAAATTTCTTGCTTTTCTGTATTATGCGAACCTCCAAGTATAGCCACGCCTACTCCTGTATGATTGACATTGCGAGCTCCATCATTGCATGCCATTTTCCCTTCCATATGGCCTATTCTAGAATTAGAAGTTCTTTTTAATTCACAATAGTATCAATATGATGTACCAATAAATTAGTAATAAATGTTCCTATTCCGCATAGCATCAAATAATCCTTAACACTAAGTTTTACAACACGAAATATAGATCAAAATAATATCAGTTTACAAAATCTGGAAATAGATATAAATGTCACCCGATCGATATTTGGGCTTCAGAAAATGTTTTCCACGAGTAACATCCGATCGATATCTAGGTTTCAGAAACAGATGTTTTGCAAGAAATAACAACCGATCGATATTTGAAATTCAGAAGCAAATGCTTTTGAATTCCACGTGCAAAAAGAGGATAAATTATTTATTACAATAAAAATTTATCGGAAAGTAAATTTTTACATTTATAAATAATGAAAAAATATTTAAATATATGTATTTATTTTTTAATCGCTAACTTATGAAATGGTGATATTTCAAAAAATATTTGGAATGTTTTATTTTTTATTTTTATCGCCAAATGCTATGTTAGATACATCTTAAAAATTCTACGAATGTTGACATTTTATTGCAATAAAAATTTATTGGAAAATGAATTTTTACATTTATAAATAAAAAATATTTAAAAATATGGATTTTTTTTTTTTTTTTTAATCTCCGACTTTTGAAATTGTTATATTTCAGAACATTTTTGGGATGTTCTCTTTTATCTGCCAAATGCTGTGGTAGATATATCTTGCAAATTCTATGAATTTTGCCATTTTATTGCAATGAAAATTTATCGGGAAGTAAATTTTTACATTTATAAATTAAAAAAAATTAAAAATATGCAATTATTTTTTTAATCGTTGTGATATTTCAAAAAAATTTTGGAATGTTTTTTTTTATCTGCCAAATGCTATGGTAGATATATCTTGCAAATTCTATGAATTTAGACATTTTATTGCAATGAAAATTTATCGGAAATAAATTTTTACATTTATAAATAAAAAAAAATATTTGCAAATATGCATTTATTTTTTTAATAAGTTGGTGAACTTATGAAATAGTGATATTTCAAAAATCTTTTGGAATGTTTTCTTTTGTCTTTCTTTTATAGATATATTTTGCAAATTCTACGAATTTTGTGAGGTATTTTTTTATATTGAATTTTAAATTTAAAAAAAAACTGTTTGAAAAGGAAATGAAAATATTCTGCATGTACAAGAACTAAAATATGCATTCGAATTAAAGCTATTCATTTCGATTTGCTGGGGGAAAAAAAAAGATAAAAATAAATGTTAACATGTTTTGTAAGCTTTTTATTTCTACGAGAGGAGTAAAAATATGTTTTGTTTTTTTTAATCACCAAAATGGTGATATTTTAATAAACTTTAGGAATATTTTTTTAAATTGAAATTGCCCAAGTGCTATGATAGATATATTTTTCAAATTCTAAGAAACTTGTGAGGGATTTTTTTACATCTAATTTTAAATTTAAAAAGAAAATTGTTTGAAAAGGAAATGGAAAATATTCTGCCTGTACAAGAACAGCTAAAACGTGCATTCGAATTAAAGCTATTCATTTCGATTTCCCGGAAAATGAAAGAAGCTAAAAATAAGTAATTACTGCTTTTTGCAAGCTTTCTATTTCTAGGATAGGAGAAAGGAGAGACGAGGCATCATCAAATACAACGTGACCGTCTGACTCATCTATATCGATTGGTTTCGTCAGTCGGAGATCTTTTCTGGGAAACCTGTTGAAACTGGAGGATAGGAGGGATCAAAATTCCCAGGGCACGAAGATAGGAGTGTGCAGAAATATTGATTTTATGTTGGGTGTGGGAAAAGTGCATTCAACCGGAAATTTCAAACCTGTTGAAACTGGGGGACAGGGGAGGGCAAAATTCTCAACCCCCGGTATTGATTGTAAGTTTGATGCCGAAAGATTGCTCTGGGTGGATTTTATTTGAGTTCCAATGCAAAGATAATTACTGCATTTTGAAGCTACATCAGGGAAAAAATGGATAGAAGAACTTATTATTCTGAAACTTGAAGAAAATGGCAATTTCTTTAACATCTGATGCTCCGAATTTCTATCTCGCATCAATGTGAGAACGTTTGATTCTTGAAGCCGGTTTTAAAATGCATCGAACTACAGGTGGTAGTAGCTAATAAAAGCATACATTTCAGATATTTTTAGGTAGATTCCTATAGGAAGACTACCTATTGCAATAGTTCTCATAACACGATTTTAGGAAAATTTCTTCAGATCTTTACCTTATATGGTCCCTATATGGTCCCCTTCAACAGGTTTCCCAGGTCCCGAATATGGTCCCTTCGCATGTATACATATATATATGCGTATAACGCTTTTCTATCCTATAAACAAGATAACTGCAGTAATTTTAGAAATATAGTTAAAGGGTCATCAGCTCAAAAGGGGTGGAAATGATGTGTGTGAGGGTGAAATTTGCATTTCGCTATAACTTCTTTAATATTGAAGAAAGAAAAACAAATTAAATTAGCGAAATTAGTACCTTATTAAGAGGAACACTTTTTGTATTTAAAGTTTTTTGATGACAGCAATATCATAGAAGTTCGGGTCTAAAAAGTGATTTTAAGGCCCTAATTTTGCCTCATATTAGATTCCTGTAATGTTAACTTAGATGAAAAGGAATCTATCCCTGCCTTCCATCTTGCCGAGAGGAATTTTTTATATTATACACGGGGCTAATATAATCACTTGAAGAATGAAACGATAGAGAAAGAGTAGCACAGACGAATCAAAATCACAGTTTAACATATTGATATAAAATACTCTTTAAAATAATTTAAAAAATTTATTAAAAATGGATAATTTTTTTAATTTTAAGATGAAAGAAAAATCATTTTTTATAGCATTTTCTAAAATTATGGTAAAAAAAAACACCGCTGAAATTTCGCTTAATTTTTTATTACTTAAAATTCTTATTAACTGTTTTTAAATATTTGATTCTTGAAATCTATTTTAAAGTGCACCGGTCTACATGTGGTAGTAGCTTATAAAAATGCATCTTTCAGATTTCTTTCTTTTTTTTTTAATATAATACACGGGACTAACATAATGACTTAAAGGATGATACGATAGAAAAAGAGTAGAACAAACGAATCAAAATCACAATTTAACATACTGTTTTAAAATATTCTTAAAATAATTTTTAAAATGTATAAAAATATAGAAAAATAATTTTTGTATTATAGCATTTTCGAAAGTTATGGTGAAAAAAACACCAAAATTTCGCTTAATTTTTAATTACTTAAAATTTTAATTAAAAGTTTTTAAACATTTGCTTCGAGGTGTACATTCTAGCAAAGCGTTTTTGAATTTTCGCGTCATAGGCAGACATAATTCCTAAAATGTATTTTTTCGGCCTTACTGAGATATGAAACTTTTGTATCGAGATATGGAAAATCTGGTTTCCAGATCTACGTAAAATCTTGACAAATCTTGTGTACGAATTTTTGACGATTGAAAGTCATCTCAATACTTTGTATATGAGAAAATAAAAAGGATACATTTATGAGTCCAAGCTTCTCTAGAAACATGCTAACACAGATTTCTCATCTGCAGATTAAGTCATTAGTGTGATTCAATTTAGAACGCTATCGAGATATCTTCTTTTATGAAGAATAAAATATTACTTTTTTACCGTTTTGAAAAAGTTTGAAAACTTCAAGCCACTTTCAGAAAACTCCGGGCTATGGAGGTCCGAATTAGTAAAGTGTCCGATTATAGAGGTCATGGTAATGTTATGATAAACCGCAAAGATGCGCCTTCCTTATTCTTATTTAAGTTTAAAGCCCTGTTTTTAAAGCAACACAAGGGCTAATTTGAAATGGACTTTGTAGTTTTCAACCGCCGTCAAATGATGAGGGCGACACCTGATATAGCACCCCCTCTCCAAGCTTCCACATTACACCAAAGGAGAATGTTTGACTTCGACGGATTTAGCGTGCGCCAGACTCGCTTACACGACGGTTCTTCAGTAGAATCGAATCTCGAACCACCTCGGAAACCCTCCAGTTCCGAAACCGAGACTCTACCACCAGACCACCGCGCGGCCCGCATTCTTATTTAAGAGAGTCGAGTAGATAAAATTAGAGAGAATTATTAGATAAAAATTATCTTCATCTTTTCTTTCATTATTTTCCCCATTTATTTACCATTACATTCCTTTATTTATCTAAAAACTACTACTTATTAAATAATCTCATTGCAATGCCATTATTTTATTCACCTGTATGTCCGAAGTTTAAGAACCTTGAGTTCAAGAACTCCGCTATACTCCCCTTAAATCGACAAATCAGTAGAAAAAATTTGGAACCATATCCATCAACGGGTTTGTCGTCTGTACTTTCTTATATGTGTAAATGCGGCAACTGAAAAACGCAATTACTTAAGTAGATGAAATTTAATATGTGGTTTTGTGTCTGAAATTATAGTTTTGTATCAAAATTTGATTTTAATCGGTGTGAAAGCAAGTGTCCAAAATGCACATTCGATTTCTTGTATTTCTTTTTTCTTTCATTCTTCTGAATAATAATCATACAGATTTGCAAATTTTTAAAATTGTAAAACAACTCTATAAGAATTTTTTTTTTCACTTAGAATTCAAATAGAAAAGTACTTGTAACTTTTTCCCGACAAGCGTTTCCTTCCTAATTAGAGAATTTTTTTCGAAAAATAATGCGGACATCTATTGCAAATTCTTACAAGAAATTTCCTCCCTCACTAGAATAGAACTCTGTTCTAATGAAGAGAGAAAGTTATTTTTAGTTATAAAATATTCAGCTCGATATGTTTATCTTTCTGCTTTAGTTCTCAATGAAGAAATTCAAATATTTCTTTAGTTTACAAAATGAAGAAAAATTGTTTTGAAACATTATTTTGTTGGCTGCCCTGTTTAATTTTACTGAATATTATTTCTCTTTTTATAAAGAGGAATGGAATATATTATAACGGTCTATGTTTTACTTAATAAAAATGCACAACTATTTTAAAAACTGCTTATCAAATATAAATAAAATAAAAAATTTCAATAAATGATTTTATATTAAAACACCAATTATATCTAATAGAGTGGCCATTAACTTAATACAGCTGTAATAAAATCTCTACTTTATAAATATCCAATTAATTGTAATTTCGGCCCAGCTTTAACTAGCTTTATTTTGCAAAAGACTTCAAATAGGATGACTGAAATGGCACTTACTCTTCAAACTCTTACGCCACACCAACAGGAAAATATTTAATGAAGTCATTTTTCAGTATGCGTGGCGAAATTATATATATATATGTAATGATCTTTTAAAATCTAATTTAAATCTTGATTATTTTCTAATTTTCATTCGAAATTAGCCCATAAAAGCTTCATTCTAAAATGTTCTCTTATTTCCTCATCCATTTCCCACTTTTTATTGAATTAATTTCACACATTTTTTATAAAACTGCTGGTCTCAGCATTTTCTCACGCTCTGATTGAAGGGATAAAAATCCTTAATGCTTACAACATTCTTTTAAAGATACCTAAGATTCCCTTGCCTAATCCGACCCGTCAAAGAAATCCCTATGAAAATCACATGGTAAAATGACTGAAGGGGAAATTTTCTCTTTCTTTTGCTCTCGTATCGCGGTATCGCGATGTCAATAGATGTCAGATTAATCATCGCTTCTTGTACATAAAATGCCTCCCGTAGTGAAATAAATCCGTAGTGAATGCCTCCCGTAGTGAAATTTCAAAAGTTTCTTCTATTCTGCTGCACAACTGCTAAAATATGTTTACACACACACATATATATATATATATATATATATATATATATATGTATACAGACAGATTTCAAGTTATACAATAAGTTAAAGGTATACTTTCATAAAACTGGAAAATATTAAATTATTATTTTGGGGAGTTAATTTGATTTCTGAAAGAACAAGCCGTAGTTAGTGAATGTAGTTTTTTCCAGTTTTTATATACTGTATACTTTAGCAAAACTTCATCATTAACTCTTTCAAGGGCCACGAGAAGTCCGAATTTATCAATTTTTGCATGAAATAATGCAGATTGACACATGGTCTGATAAATTTTTCTAAAAGACAGAAACTTAGATGTTTCAGTAACTTATCTCACACAAAATGGTGTTTCGTGATTTGTCATTTAATTATTAATTAATGAATCAAATTAAATTTATCTTACAAGCTAAATGAATCATTTTTCTTAAGCCAATCTCAATTCTAAAAATATTTTAATATACCATAGCTAGAAAAAATAGTCTTTTAAAAGGTTAACCAAGATATATGGATCTCGAAGAACAGTCATATATTTTCTCTTAAATATTTCAGATATACTAGCATGTAAAACAAAAATTATAGGCTATTACTGTATAATATTAATATAAATCGCATGAAAAGTCTATACTTTTACTTTGAAGTTAACCAAATTTCTCGTGTTTTAATTTGTGCACATTTTCATCTTTTAAATAAATTTGCTTTTCATTTGTTCCTTTTTTTTTCTTTAAAAAAAAGCTTAATAAAAAGAAAACAATTAAGAATTATTCATGTTTGTTTTTTAGTTTGCAAAATATTCATATTTGAGATTTGTGCGAAAACAAGATTGAATCAAAAGTAATGCTTAACTAACAATTTTTGTTTTAAAGAAAAAGCTAACATTTTTTTAACTTTCTATAAAAATTAAGAACTGGTTTTTCTATAAAAGTAGAGAAACTGTTTCTCCAAATAGAGACGTAATCCAAGAGGGGGGGGGGGAAGAAAAAAGAAAGAAAAAGAAAGAAATGACAATGAATGGTTTAGAAACTTTTCAGTATTAATTAAAATCTAACTTTTCACATTTTTTTATTTTCAAAAAAAAAAAAAAAAAAAGGAAAATTTTCTATTTGTAAATAAAGACTATTTCTTCATTTATGGAGTAGTGAAGAGTAGGTACACAATGTAAACAATTGTAAATAAATAAATGTATAAATTAAAATTTAAACAAAAAAAATTGTGAGAGCAGTGGGGGAAAAAGAGCTAAATCAAACATATAAAAACAGTCTGTCTAATTTAATAGGTTGGAAGGTCATAGAATTAAGTAAAAAAGATTTCATGCATTGTCTTATCATTATGCAAAAATAGAAATGAAACAAAAAAGAATATTTCATTGACGCAAGTGATGTTTCGGTGTTCTGCGCTGTGATAAAGTGGTCACAAGCCCCCCTACATCACAATTTGGAATAGTTATTATAATTTGTAAGTTTAGGGAAAGATTTAGGGAAAGTTTAGGGAAAATTAATTGAAACTATTTCAGACGATCGCATAAAGCTCTAATGTCATAAAATTTAGTAGAATTGTTAGATTAATATTTTTATAATATAATTATTAATATAAAATAATATTTTGATTATTTATGGGTGAAAGAGAACCTTAAAGGAATTATATTGCACGTGTCTTTTATTATGGCGACTGATTTAACTATTTTGATTAGTTATTTTTGAAAAATCAAGAAATTTCACACGTGTAGCTCATTGTGGCTATCTAAGGCCGAAACAGGAATAATTTTGAGAGTTTTTAATGCACCAGAGTGATATCAGAGTTAGCAAATTTTCAGTCTTTTTATAGACGAGAAATTAATGTAGGAGTTGTCGATAGCAGCTCTAGGTATTTTTCTAGAGCTATGCACAACAGTATCATACGCTGGTATATGAAGTAACTAGTTATGAATCTGAGGTAATTTTTTGTAGAACTTAATTGATGTTTTTTTAATAAATTCCGGTATTTCATTGACTGTGTACCATAAGGGAAAAAAATTAAAAATACAATATTTTTAATTTCAGTAAATAAATCCTGAAATCATTATATTTATTATTTTGATAAATTAAGCCAAATGAATAAAATCTTATTTCCCATCAACCATTTTCATTTATTGACCAAAAGAGTAAACAAAAAGCAAAAACAAAGATTCTCATCTTATCTTCATACATCTAGAGAGAATAATGGAGATTAAATTGGTTAGCATAAATTCAAATTTTTGTCTCTTCTATTGGAAAAAAGTTGTTTTTGCATATAAAAAAATATGTAGTGACATTTATTAAAATACCTACAGAAAATTAAGCAATCAACTGAGGGAAATGAAATTTTGGGACTTTTTTCTACAATATATAATATTAAAATACTCGCCAATGCGCGAAAAAATCGCCAGGTCATTCATTTTGAAACGAGAAACGCGGGGGCGGCAACCAACGCTTAACGTATCCCCTCAAAAACTGAGGACAATATGGCGACAATAAAAGACACCGCTTATTTTCATCCCTTCCCCAGCCCTGCGCAACCACCACCTGTTTTCCCCCCACCCCCGAAAGCTTGGGTTCGAATGGCGGTGATATTTCGTTCTCTCCAAACCAGTTCGTTGCCGCAGTGCTACAAGGAACAGTCCATTTTCATCTCATCCCACGGATGCAAGTGGTTACATCCGGAATCTACCGTTCACTTTGCAGAACCGCAGATCCGATCTAAAATGGTCGATTTATTACTAATTCACTTTCTAATAGTAACGGACTAGTTATGTGAAAAACACTCAGTTAAAATATGAAAAAAAATTTTAAGTCGCTCATTTACCAAATTGATCATTTTGTTTTGCAGTCGCTCGCAAACGAATGCTATGGACTCGTTCATTTTCGAAAGAAAGAGTAAGTTCACCCGTTCGCGAACGAATAAATTGGACTCTTCCGTTCTGGAATATCGATTTGTTTTCATCTCTAACCAAACCGGTGCTTTCCGGATTTATTGATTTAGATGCCAAAATTGGATGGCGCGCATGCCTAGTCTTTCTTCATTATTCTCGGAAGCGCTTTGTGAGGGATGTCGGGGAGAAGGGTATTTTGTTACACAAAAACACCGGGGAGGCCATTGTATGGACTGAGCAGTTCCCCTCCTTCCGCCATTTTCTTTTTGGGCTGTTGAGTGAAAGAAAGAGAAAAGAGGGACGGGGATTTGTGATTTGAATCGTTTTTATTATTATTCGCTTCGCGATTATCGCTTTTCATTAATAGCTTGGAAATTTTTTCCTAATGAAGGCGGAATTTTTTTTATTAATAAAAGTTTACATTTTTGATGTATAAATTAGTATGTCGCTTGACAGTAATAGATCCTCAGCAAATTTTTGTGAGTGGGGCTTGTAAAAAAATTTTTACTCATCATTTATTAATGATTATACAAATATTTCGTTTTCTGAAATACTGTAATTAGCTTTAAAAGATCTTATAATTTAAAAGGAGGGAGCTAAAAATAATGCAGTATTTATCTATATTATCTTTCATTTGTCTATTACAAAAAACAAGCCAAAACTTGGCGGTAGGAATTTGTATTCTTATTTTGTGCTATTCGGATAGGCATTGATTCGTTGAATAGATTTATTTAATTTTGGAGAATAGGATAATAACAGTGTCTATTTTCCTCTGTAATTATAACATATTTGATCGGCCCCCTAAAAATGTGTCCATCCAGGAATTTTGGGAACTATAGTAATGTACTATTTTCCATGTATGATAAAATATACTTTTTTCTAAATATTTTAATGTCATATTGTTTATAGGTAGGTTTAGTAAGGTTATAGGTAAGTATACACACATTCAGCACACACTGTTCAAACACATTCAGCAATAGTAGCGACTCATAATTTGTTTTAAAAAAATTGAAAAGATGACAGAAATTGTTTTTTAAAAAGAAGATTAAAATGGCAGAGTGTCCAACTCAAAATTTATAAAAGCACCCCCCCCCCCCCCAGTGTTTATTTATTTATTTTTTTACTTTCTTGTGGATCACCCTAATAATAAATGTTAAATAGACCACCTCTATGCACTCTGGGAAATTTTTCAATAAACAGTTGAACTTGAAATTATTCGAGCTATTGTGACAGAAGTGCAGACTGAATAACATATTAACTAATCTTACATTGATACAAAGCATGCAGAATTTCCAACTCTTCATTGGTCGGCTCTTTCTAAGTCATTTGTGACATAATTCAATGCAAGATTATTATTATTATCTTTGGTAAAAGCAAAAGATTTTTTTTTTTCCATTTTCTTTGTCATTGTAATTAAAGAAGTGAATAAGTACTCATGCAAATTTCATATGAATTCGATTGACACTTTATTCGGAACTTATCAACTTGACGTGAGAGCGATAATAATAATAATAAACCAGCTAAAACGATACTAATACTTTATAAACCAGCGAGAGCGATCCCCCTGCAAAGAATTGTGGATTTGGGGTAATTCAGAGAAAGGTTTGAGTAGCATTGGTGTAAAATATTTAGGAAATATTAACCTTTGGTGTGAATTTAGCACTTTTACAGAATCTATAGCGTGATCCTTGGAGAGTATTTTTTTTTTCGATAAATTCTGGCATATAATCAATAGTATCCAAAAATTGAATTTGTGTTTTAAATACGTTTTGCTCAACTGACTGAAACCAAAATGTAACACAGAACTAACTACAATTATAGTTAAAAAAATCACGTACTAAATTTGATATATTAATTCATTACTACATTTATCTGCTTTGGAAAGTACAAACTGTCAGTACCGTGTAGGATTTAGCTCGCAATTTGATAGATTACACAATAATTTTATACTTCTTACTCATTTCGTTCTGTAGTTATTGTGTTAAATAATAGTCAAGACAGACAAACTTCTTTTGAATAGTTTTGCTCAAAGTTTGATAGAAATCTACAAATTTAGCGTGGAGACAGTATACCAAATTTCATCCAACTTGCACAAAGCTCTTGAGTTATTCTTGTTACAGACGAACAAAAATGTGCTTTTCGAATTCACGGAGATTTAAAACACAGATATTCGCCGAAATCTCGAGTTTTGACATTTTTGTCGATTATAATAACTTCTGTATACTTCGTGTACAAAAAAGTAAAAATATATCAGCTCATGAGAGGAAAAAAAATCGATGGTTTTATCTGTGTTTCTGATGCAGAACTGCAGCCTGCTTTGTAGTCAAAATTACTTTTCTTCCTCTTATTGTAAATATGGAGGGAGGAGGCGAATTAAATTATTTATTCTCTAAACCATTAAAAATGTTTGATCATAAAATAATAGAATTTAAAAAAAATTAAAAAATAGTATTTTAAAGAAAGATTTATAAAAAAAGTAGAAGGGGTTTCTTTTTTTGAAAAGCTATTTAATTTCATCGTTGTACTCACATAAATACTGTGTATGTGTACAACGTAACATGTAAACTTTTTTTTTAGCAAATATTTTGTTGTTGTTGCGAATTTTAAGAAATTGCATCAGTACTTAAGTGAATGTAATAAATTTTTTCTTATTCATTCAAAATCACCGTAAATTTTTTTTTTCAGTTATATTATTATAAATATCTATATTTAAGATCATTAAAAAAATGTAGTACTAAAATAAAAATAAAAAGTAACGATTGTTTTTTCCATTTCCTTACGTAAGAAAACATTTTTTGGAGTGTTCTACAAATATAACTGATTCGATTAGTTAATCTTTTGAAAAATATTAATTAAATTTAAAATACGTCACATTCTTCCAGATTTGCAATACTATTACATTAAATTATGTTTAGGAAAAATTATACAATTTCATTTTTAAAAAATATTTAGCATCCAATGAATTGCATTAATGAATATTTTCGTACTGAACAATTCGTTATTTATACTGTGTTTCTAGTTTTTTATTTCCAGTATTCAATATTATTTGATATAAGTTTAGATTTTGTAAAAAGTTTTCTAAGATTGCGATTTTAATGAATAGAATGGCTTTATATCGATAATGAAAATTTTTTAGAACTCTTAAAACATATCATAAATTTCATATTTAAAATTTATTATTATTTAATAATCACTAATGTAATGAAAGCATTAATTTGTCGGTGGACGTTAGAATATATACGTTTTGATAGTTAATACAGTATATTTCTTATATTCTAGTCTTGGCCAAATAAATATTGGCATTCATTACGTATCATTATGATAAACATTATATTTCTCATATTGATACGAAACAATACGATATAACATTTGAGTTTATATTTTTCACATGATTTATGTGTGTGTGTTAATTGCATCTAATTATATAGCACTTTATTTATTTTTATTTTTGTTAATAAATATTAATGGCAATAATAAACAATTAAAAATCACTTACTGAAATGAATAAATTACTCTTTTTTAGCTGAAATTAATTGATTTAAAGGATGCATTTTAATTAAATCAATTTCAATTGTTTTCTCATCACTGCATGAAAATTTTTCCATCCAAATCAGGCAATAAATTTATTGGCTCTACTCAACTTATAAAATCACTTTTATATTTCGAAATAATGTAAATTTTCATTACATATATTTTATGATTAATAGAATTAAGTTGTTTACAAAAGCAGCGAGATCCTTTTATAGTAATAAATTTCCATTTAAACATAAAAGATAGAATAAGATAGTACTGCCATCTATTGATAATAAAGTAAAATTTTGATTCGGTTTTATTTTTAATATTATGCGGATGATAGATGGCAGCCCAACGGATAATCGTAATATCTAATAGTGAAATCTTTAATTATTATCCCATTCTGAGCAATTTGTATTATCCTAGGAATATTGTTATGTTTTTGATTTATTTTTTGTCAGGTTTTTTTTTTTTTTTTTTTTTCATGTAGAAGATATTAAGGAAACTTTTGCAAAACAAATTTACGGACATTTTTGAAAAAAAGATAGAAACAAAGAAAATAAAATTCAAAAAAAAATTAAGCAATAATAGGCATGTGTCTGTAATAATTATTATTAATAAATTGTTTAGAGACTGAATAAAACTTTGACAGAGTCTTAACCATGATTTTTGAAATCAGTACGGGGAAAAATGACAATTATTAGCATATCTTAACCTATTTGCTCTAGCTGATAAATATAATTATTTGCTTCTTACACATAATTGCACTTTATTTCAAACGAATCGTAGTGAAAAAAAAAATTTTTGCAAAGATATTTTTTCTAATAATTTTCAATATTTGAAAGTCAAAATGAATAAGAGAATAAACATGATATCATTAAAGTTTACCTAAAAATTGTTTAAATCAAATGTGTTTATTTTCACTAATTATAAATGAATCGTTTTTTATTCATTCATTAAAGGTTTTTCAAAAATTTGATATTTTTCTCACAAAAATAATCTGTGAAGGTTTATCATAATCCAAAAGAAAATGTCAGTAAGAAAAGTTTAAAAGATCTTATTTAGCTTATGACTAAAAAGATCTTTTAAAATTTTATATCATCATGTCTAAGTCTTTCGGCTACGATCAAAGTCTATTATTTAACCTATACGAAGTTTAAAAACATGACGAATTCTGAAATAAAGGATCGTTTTGTAAGTTTGTCATTCATTCCGGTGTTCTTATGCATTGCAGTTTAATCGTTTTCTTATGCACATATTGCTATAAAACGGATATCAATCTTATGATTTGGATGATTATTGCATTTTTTCAAAACAATCACACATTGAATATCCTGTAATCAATTTTAAAGTTCATGAATATGCAAAACATCGTGTTGCTTCTGATTAGTGTAATATCAGAATGAATAACACCGTAAATAATTTTGTCTACATTATCAGATGTTTATTAATGAAACTACCAAAACATGAAGGACAACTCTAATTATTATTCAACTGTGCATTTCCAAAGACAAATAACCAAATATAGAACACGCTATATAATTTTGCCACGCTTTAAGATACTAATTATGGAACCACCAAACCTGCGAAGGACATTATAGATTGTAATTTGCCAACAATGGCAAATAAAAAAATTTTGTAATAGTTTTTTCCTAACAAATCAGACATTATATTTAAAGGTTGTTTTTTTTTCTCGGAAGATAAACATAATTAATTTGACATAAATCATTCAAGCTGGAAATTTCGTAGTATGTTGTTATGCAATTCATTTTGATCGTAGCTTGATTTTATCGTCCGAGGGTTTTTGTCGAGCACAAAATATTAATTTGTACACTTCAGATGCTATACAAAGGAAAAGATTGATCTAAAAAAAGGCTCGTTTTAGTTTTACATATCTTAATCTTTTATATTCGTAATGAAAAAATTCAACAAGAAAGTTACAGGAAATTACCTCACATTCAGATGTGGGTAATCAAATAAGTATTAACAAATACTAATTTTTAAAACGCATTTTTAATCAATGACACTGAAATATGGAAAAAAATGTTTTACATCATTTAATGAAACTTCTTATACTTCATCGCATGGAAGCACAAAAAGAATATCACATAAGAAAACACACAAATGTTGCATTCCCTATAGAGACATAAAGTTATCACCATGTGTATTCATTACAAAGTTTCAAGTCTGATGTTATAATATTCTATAAAAGGATTGAAAGATTTGTAAAAGCAATAAAAATACATCCAATAATGTGATACTAAATAACAACCAATTTTTTCAATGAGTTATTAACACAAAACGTGCTAGCAAGTAAAAATACATCCTTCTTACAACTGCAATCTCCGTGTATACCTCCATATTATTGGCAAATTAAAATTATTTTTATAAAAGGGTTTTTCCCCAACTAGTAATCCAGGCATCTTATATGTGAAACAGTGAATTACTGACTATGCGAGAAAACAAACAATTACTCAACGAGAGATCTAAAACAATGGTAGATTTCCAACTAAGCAGCCGCCTATTTGGAAATGATTGGCGAGGATTTAAGGGAGGGGCCCCAAGCAAGCCATTTAAAAAAATATATTTAGCTTAACTATCAAATAAATAAATATGTAAGAAATATTGTTTGATTATAAAATATTAAGACTACAGTATTCGCACACTTTGAATTATTAAAATCATTAATACATAAATATTTTTTATAATATATCAGAATATTAACAATTAATTAGCTAGTTGCATTTATTCCATCTAGATAGGTCCTATTGAATAATAATTTTTAAGATTATTTTTATTTGAAATATAATAAATTTGAAATAATCTTTTATAATTATTAAATTCTTGTAAATAAAAAAATCATTCATTAATAATTATGGTTCATTTTGTAAGAGTTTTCCTACTCTAGATAATTTTATCCACGATATGAACGCTAAAAAGAAAAAGAACAAATATATTTTATCAAAATTATTTAAATAAAAAAATAATCTAAAATATACCACTGATCAAGTTGACTAAGCTGAAATATGAAATTGAATTGACTAGTCATTAAAAGAGAGACCTCACAGCATGAATTGCCTCGGGTCACAAAATGATTAAATTCGCTTTTATGATCGAAGGAGCCAACAGGTCGTCTTATCTCCTGACAATTTGAAAAAAGGTAAAGACGATTTTTTACTTCATTGTTAAAATTTACCCTATTGTCAAATGTTTAATAAGTCTATATAATATCTTCAATATCTATAAGTCAGATATCTAATAACTCTATATAATATCTTCAATATCTATAAGTCAGATATCTAATAACTCTATATAATATCTTCAATATCTATAAGTCAGATATCTAATAAGTCTATATAATCTCTTCAGTACAAATCAGTATTAGTAATAAAAGCCTCTAACTCAGATAACACAAAAGTAACGACGAACATACTGCAAATGGAATAAGATAAGCATCATTACTTTTAGTGTATTTTTTTTTTTTTGCTAATAGCGTTGTAAAATTATTGATACATGGATATTATTCTATTTTAATTTTAAAATAAATTGTTGTGAAAAGAAAAAGTGAAGAATGAAAAAAATTCTTAGGGGATGAAATGCAGATAAAGACACCAATGATATCATGCAGAATAAAAGAACAACTAATGAGAAAAAATATTCTTCACTAGAAACATAAATTATTTACATGATTATTCGATGTTCTAATCTGTGACACAGTAATATAAATTAATAATTACAATAAAAATATTTATGATTTATATCATGTGTGAGACATATTATAAAATCAAATTCCAAGAATATTATTCTTTTTATATTCGTTATCTTATATAACGTAATTCGTTCATGCAATCTCATTTTATATCATTTAATTTTGAGCTTTTTTTATATGGTTTTATTTAATTTCACATTTAAAACACTGGAATTTTATAACCAGTTTTGCACTCATATCTAATTACTAGAGTTTTGAAATGCTATATACCTTCTCGATAATATCATATTATTTTTGTACTTTCAGAATTTAACTGTCAATTAATTGATTAATAGAAATAAGTTTTGAATTTATTACAGTGATCCACTTGATGGACAATTTGAGAATTTTTTTTCTCAAGATATCCAAATATTGATAATAATGAATTACGTATTAAACCTGAAAGTAGGAAGCTATGAAAATAAAAAAATACTCTTCATTTAGAACTTCAATTTATACCATTTTATTAAACTTAACTATTTCACATTTGAAACATTGGAATTTTTTAATCAATTTTGTGCTCATATTTAGATTGCTAGAATTTTGAATAAATACATTCGCGATAATATCACACTTTTTATATATTTTCAGAATTTAATAATCAATTAATCGATTAATGGAAATAAATTTTGAATTTATATTGATGATGCCCTTTGATGGACATTTTGAGAAATGTTTTTCCAAGATTCCATAATACTGATACCAAAGAATTACATTTTAGGCCTAAAAGTAGAAAACGATTAAAATAAAATAAAATAAAAATATGTTCTTTAGTATAATTGTAAAAGTGGTGTGCTTTTAAAAACAATATTTATCCAATTTGCTTTATTTTTAATATGTCCTTTTTTCTTTTAGTAACCTTATTGCAAACTGAGATCACTTTAAAAATAGTGTAAAAGTTCTTGTTGGTTTGGCATCATACTCTTTCCCATTCTAATTCTTCTAAATGGTCTTCTCTAGCAGATGGTTTGATGCGAGGATTGATTAACCCTCTCCCAACCGGGTCCAAAATCTCGGCATCTTTTTCAGAATCGCCTTCATCAACAGGTACAAAATCACGCCGCTTGTTGTCACGAAATGTTGGCAGATATTTCCGGATCTTATCCCAAAAAGGACTAAATCTGCCCATGCCCTCTTTCACATCAAACTCGACGCCCACGGTGCCTCCTTGAATGACATTATGCAGGTGTTTGGAGATTCTAGGACCTACGTAGCGGGGACTGTCAGGATCAGGGCCCTTGGAAAACACCCGGATGGACCGGGGTACGACGATGTGGGTTGGTTCGTCCTCGTAATCAATTTCATCTTCTTTTAAGGCAGTGGAAATGCATATAAGAACCAAAATATGCAACAAAAGTGTCAAGTATCTGAAGGAAAAAAAGAAAAATTAATTTACTCAGTCTTCTACAAAAAGTTTATCAAAAATAAACTTATATAATAGAAAAAAAAAATGTGACTAAATGAAAGTATAAAAGATTTGTAGTAAAGTTAATGAGAATAAATTGCGCCCGAAAAATAATCGATTTCCCCTCTCCCTTAATTATTCTCTGTGGTTTAGCAAGTGTAAGTGGCATCGGGGTATAAGTTCCTCTTCCCTCTCTCACATCCCATCGAAGGGCACATCGAAATGAGGACGAGAAGCTTCCGGTATAGTGGTTGGTTCTCGCCACCCTGGAGGGTACACAAAAAAGTGGAGGTCTGACTCCTCCCATCGATGAGGGGAAATACTTCCTCAGGAAAGGGTTGTACCGTGGCCGGTGATGGTCCTTAGGACTCAATAACAGTTCCCATCAGTGTTGCTGTTGCTGCGGTCCGGTCATTCAGTATTTATTTACTGTGTGTCTTCGGACAGGTCGGAGAGTCAGTGATATGAATTACAGATGTTATACCAAATTTCACCAGTCAAGTTCAAAACGCTTATGAGTTGACTTCCTGTCTCACAGAATTTGCTTTAAAAAGTGATATAAACGCACTAATATTGTATTTTCATGTCATTTCTTAAGACTGGCTTCCGAAGTGTTCGGTTCCCTTGCTTCGTCGTTGCTACGCCACTGATAAGATTATAAAAGTTTAAAAAGATTCTTCTTAAAGAAATATGACATCGATTATCATTCCAAAGAATGTTCCTTGCTTATTCAAAATTCGAGATACATTTTTCTGTTTGATCGTCCTTGTGTACATGAATATGATGACTCAATGACACACTAAGCTAAATGGATGACATTTGGTTTATGGTTCTTTATCACTGATATTGAAGATTCATGAAAAATTTTGAACCAAGCATGTCTAATAAGTTTCTGTCTGTTCAGTTCAGTTCAGTTCGTGCGCATGTGAATGAGTCTTTACAATGTTTTATTTTGTAAATAGCATTTTCCTCCTCTCATTTTAGAATTTGCCCTTTGTCTGTTTTTGTTTTGTCTGTGCTTTTGTCATGTGCAATTGAGCAATTTGAGGGTAACTCTTTTATCACCAAAGAAGTCAAAGAGATATCATTCTTTTTTAGAAGTATGATTTGTCTTCCACTTCATATCCGTGACACCGCTTAAATAGTTTCAAAATTATTATAATAGTAGCATGGATTGGTCTTATGTTAAGTATGTGAATACAACGATTTAAAGAAAGTGAATTTAACATGAAATTTGTATAATTAAGATTTCAAAAGCTGGGCCTAAAAACTCTATCGGTAAAAGAGATCTTTGCTTATTCGATTCTTTTTTACCTAATCGTATGCGAAGTATAGAGAAAGTATAGTAATCGTCAAAAAATTCGAACTCGAGATTTCGACGAAATCTCCAAGTTTTAGATCTCTTTGAGTTCGACAAACACATTTTTGGGAAATGCGTATCTGCGTCAAGAATAACTTAAAAGCGCTTTGAGCTAAATAGATCAAATGTGGTATACAGTCTTTACATTTAATTTAGATTTTGAGCAAAATCTCTTCAAAGAAAATCTCTCTCCGATTGTTCGAATGTTATTTAGCACAATAACTACAAAATGAAGAGATCTAGATGGATTAAATTCGGTATACAAATTTAGCATTTATAGAGTAGAAAAAAATCCAACAAAGGGTAAATCAAACTTTGAAGAAAATCCAAAAAACCTTGTAAAAGCGGTAGTTCAAAAATACAGTAACTTAAAAGTATTTAGTATGAAATTTTGTGAGTACAATAGTAGTTCTGAGTCAAACTTTTGTTTCAATCAGTTAGGAGAAACGTGTTTATTTAAAATACCAATTCAATTTTCGGATACTTTTAACCACATGCCAGTTATTAAAAGCCAAAAAAAAAAAAAAAAAAAAAAAAAAACTCGCCAAGAATCAAAAATAGATTTAGTAAAGATACAGGATTCACACCAAAGATTAGTATTTCCTAACTATTGCACGCCAATCCTCTCGAAGCGTTGTTTAGAATAACACTTTTATAAGAGAATAGGCGAGAAAGATTTCCTTTTTTCAATTCCTACTATTAGTTAACACTCTCTCTCTATATATATATAATCTTGTTCAAATTTTCAATCTTTAATAAAATACGTTTTATTCATCCACTCAAGTTCAAACACATTTTTTTAAAACTTGTAGTAGATGATACTTGATGTTAATACAGTTTTTTTTTCCAAATATTAATAAATTAATTAAATTTGTCCAGTAATTTCTATTTGGTCGCCAAATCCGTCGTCATGTCGCCAAGTTTGTCGCCAAGTTCTATTTTGCCACTTAATATTATAATTCTGTCATACGTATATACATATTTATATTAATTGCAATTATTTAATAAAAAGTAACTAAAATAATTTTTTTTTCTATACCTAAGTAGGAATTGACTTAATTTTTTTTTTTTTATATGTTGCTTGTTCTCATATATGAAGCATATAAAGAATTGTAATCATAGACGAGATCTTGACGAATCTGCACGTGCAAGACCTCTCTAAATCCGCCAAAAACTTTTTTTTTTTTTTTTTTGTACTTATATCTTTCTGTAAACACAACTCAAAAATATCAAATTTGTAGATTTTTGTCAAATTTTGAGAGAAATTTACAAATGTCTGTTTAATTTTGAAAGATCTTAAGAGTACATACCTATCAAATTTGGAATTACATCTGTCAATAGGTTTAAATACGTGAAATTTGGTATGTGATTTTGTGACTTAAATTGCAGCTCGCTTTAAATCTTGGTTTCAATCAACCGGAGAAATGGAGTTCATTCGATGTTCAAGTAATTGTGTATAAACCACATTTCTGCGATTAATCGCCAAAAAATCGCCAGAGTTTGCACACTCTGAAAGTTTTTTCGTAATACTAAAAAGCTTCGGGAAGACTACGCATGTTAGTTTAACCATTCGAATTTGACATTTTTAATGTAAATGTATTAAACAGATATTTACATGCAAATGTAAAGGAAGTAATTCGAAATTCAACATAATTTTAAAACTTCCTTGCGCAAGCACTGTTAATTATTATTTTTTCAATACTTCAGGATTTTTATCCCTAAAGCTCAGTTTGAACAAATTTTCAGATACGTTATCTTGGACAACAAAATTTTCCTCTTTCCTTCAACTCCGGATACTACGGATTGATTTAAATTTCTAATTAGATGAGACATTTCGTTTTGAACATCTGTTGTCATTTCCACATATATAAGAATAAAGGGAAAAAAATCGCAAATACTTAATCACATCCATATGATTTTTGTCTTTTAAAATTAATTGTTATTTTAACTTAAATATAGGCTTAAATGTTAAATTTTTCTGCAAGGCTATGCGTGTTTCTAATATGCCATTTCAAATTAAGAGGTTAATAAATTTCATATGTGTCTTTTAAGATTCGTTTGCGCATTATAAAAAATAAAAGTTAAAATAATGCTTTAAAATTCATATTTGTCACCAGTTCAATCGTATTACTAAAAGATGTCTCTTCTTTTTCTGATATTAAATTTATTATTATTTTTTTTTTCAAAAAATAAGGTAACAATTACATAAAATGCGTGAAGAAAAATATTTCTCATTTTCAAAGGACGAAATGGCAATATGCAGATAAAAAAGAGCTGTAACTAAATGTTTATAAATATTTTTTAATCTGCTTCGTAACTTGCAGGAAAATGAAAACAATTTTGTTTCAGAAATTCGTGTCAACGAACTTTTGAAAGTTTTATTTTCCGAAGAGAGGTTGCATGCAATGGGAACCAGAGGATTATTTTTCCGAAATTGTTTTTTCAAGTTCGTTTTCATTTAGCCACTCATTTTCGAGGTTGGTCATTTTCTTTTTTATATTGTAGCGCGAAACGCTCTTTTGGCTAAATTCGAAACTTACGTTACGTACTTTTTTTAATAAACATCTTCCTTTCATCGTTCCTTTCAATTCAATTTTGGAGAAATTAAGTTTATGACACAATCGTAAAAGCGTGAAAGGTTTTCTGGATATGAAAATAGAACCTAATTACTTAGTATTTTGCTTGAATGTGATAAAGTGCCTGTTAATAACATAGTTTTAGTTATGAAATTTTTAGTAATAGCTGCATAGGCAGTAAAGAAAAACGAATATTTGCTTTGAAAAAGTAACTAACGATAATGGAGTGTCTATTTCGTCAACTAGATATAAAATATTTAAGTAGTATCAGAAATGTGCAATTACAGAACTCACTTTTTTAAAAAAAATTTATAATATTCTTCTGCTTATTACTACTCCAGATAATTTTTCTATCCTATTTCAAAGTAGAAAACTGTGGGAAACGGTTTCATATTATTATCATTTTTTCATATATTTGTAAATTCTGTACATATTTCTGTTTTATCTTCTGTAAGTATTCTGGGGTTTAATAAATTTCCCATAACATGCCCATCAAACCGTTTATTGACCAGAATGGTTATGGATATGGGGGTGTGAGACGGCGTTTTGTTCTGTAACCTCAGAAATAATTTTAAATAATTAATTCTTAATGTTAACTATGTAATTTGAAATTAAAGAAAAAATTATTTGCATTCTTAACTAAGATTTCCTATTGGAATAAATTAATGTCAAAAATATCTGCTTTTAAAAATGTGAGGCATTAAAAAAAGGATGTTTCTCTTAGATAATATACCATTATTTGATTTTTTATTAATTTGTAAACATTAAAATTTCGACTTTAACAAATAATAAAGTTTTTGGCAAAAAGTAATTCTTGTTAATTTGCTTAAACAAAATAATTTTAAAAACTTTTAGTTGCAGATTTGTATCGACTAATTAATTAATATTACGACATCGATTAATAATAGGACATATTTCAAACACTTGAATCAAAGTCAAAAGTCTTTTCTTCGAATTCAGGAGATCTCGATCGTAAGATGGTAACTGTAATGATTCTTTGTGATCCTGGGATATTTTTTTTAGAAAAACTGTGCGAAATTATTTTTGTGTAGCACAGGTTAAATTTTGAGATCATTTTGTATGATTTTCTTTAGGTTTCATTGTAAGATAAATGTTTACGATTGTCACTATGATTTCCTTTAGTTCTCTTATACTCACACAACTACAATTTCCGCAGACTTTTGCACCTTCCCCCCCCCCCCAAAGAAGTACCTCTGTTTTAGTTATGCAAAAATACAAATTCTGATACAAATCCGCGGCGCAATATAATGTATATAATATTTTCTTACATCATTAGTGACAAAACACATGTTAAAAAAACCTTGAAAAGATTGCACTTTTGTGTTTAGTTTCACGTATATAGCGAAGGAAATTGGATGTCCATTATATATATATATATATATATATATATATATATATGTTTCCAACTTTGACATATACAATTGATTAAGATCTCTAGTATCGTGTTTGGACCCTCATGCACAAATTTTATATTCCGTTTGTTGCATGTTTGAGCTCAAAAACAGTACATAAGATGTCCCAAAATGGCGACTTAAATTCAACATAGTACAATTTTTCATTCTCAGTGGGTGAAAAGCGTTAAAAAAAATTATACTTTTAAGGTTAATAGAGGCATGGTTTTTTAATCACTTATCCTCCGAGATTGAGAAATCGCGCTATGTTCTGTTTATGCAATCATTACACAAAGGGACTTTATATGTAAAGACCTCATAAAGGATAAAATGTTTGCAACGGTAGTTGTAGATAGGATCTCAGATATGATATCTAAAGGAAAGTTAGGATACCGTATGTTTAGCTTAGTTATATTAACGTCCCGTTTTAAAGCAACACTAGGGCTATTTTGGTATGGGCATCGTAATTTTGAATCTCGGTCAGATGACGAGGACGATACCTGTGCTGACACCCCCCTCTCCACACCACACCAGAGGGACAATGTTTGGCCTGGACGGTTTAATGTGCACCAGACCCGCTTACACGATGGTTCCTCGGTGGAATCGGGGCTCGAATCTAAATCCCGCTGGTTCCGAAGCCGAGACCTTACCACCAGGCCACCGCGGCCAAGGATACCGTATGATAGGAAAGTTAGGATCTCAGATACGGTGTTTAGTGTGACAGCCGAAAGGTTAAACATTACTTGGCGAGAAATGGAATATCGCCTTGACATTCACAGAGCTATCAAGGGTGCTCACATTGAAATTTACTGACGTAAGTAATTTTATTAAAAACGATCATATGCCAAATTACAATAGTTTCCTTTACAATATTTTTTTTATAATCAGGGAAAGATTTTATAGTCATTCTGTATATAACGCTATTATTAATTCTGGAAGAATGCAACAATACAATATTATCCATTCTACACTCATGTCCAAAATTAAGGTCACACACATAAAATCTGAGAAAAATGGAAAACTATTCACTGTGTTACCACGAAATTTGGCACAGAGGTACACTACAATTGAAGAAAGGGCATAGACACATAACAACATGGAAAAGATTTTAATTGGGAATTAAGAAACAGGGTATATCAAAAAGTGTTACATTATGAATCAGAGATAAAGCATTTATCTCGGGAAAAGTCTGTCTAATATGGAGTGTGACCACCGTGCACTGCTATAAAGGCTTCACAACGAGCTTTCATACTGTTTATGAGGATGTCAATAAACGCTTGGGGCAGCAAAGACCATTCTTCCCAAAGCGCGGCTTTTAATTCTTGGGGGGCATTAGGAGAGGGGTTACGCTGTGCAATGGCTCTTCCGAGACTATCCCAAACATATTGAATAGGATTGTGATCCGGAGACCTCGAGGACCAGTCCATACGTCGAATATCCTCTTCCTCAGGAAAAACATCAACGATCTGGGCTCTGTGTGAACACGCGTTATCGTTCAGAAATATGAAGTCTCGGCCAAAAGCACCCCGGAACAACCTCACATAGGCTTCAAGGATCTCATCTCTATAGAGATGTGCATTGACAGTACCCGCATCGAAGACAGTGGTGTACGACTGCCCAACATTATGCCATCCCAGACAAGGATTCCTCTGCCATCAAATCTGTCGATTTCTTTTACGTAGGAGGGATGATATCGAGCTCCTCGCTCTCTCCAGATGAAGATTCGACGAGTGTCACTCTGTGTGGTAAATCTCGACTCATCACTGAAAAGAACACGCCCCCATTCTTGCTGTGCCCAAGACTGCCGTGTTAGGCACCACAAGAACCGGGCTTTTCTGTTGGATGCAGTGAAAGGGGCGCACTCAACTGATCGCCGGGCATAAAGGGCCCTCTCTGCTAGACGTCTGTATACTGTTTGTCTGGAAATTCTTTTCCAGACGCAGCAGCAAGGTCAAGAGCAAGTTGAGGAGCCGTTGTCAGCCTATGCCGTCATGCGCTTAATGCCAAATAGCGATCCTGTGCAGACGTCTTTGTTCTGTGACGGCCTTGGCCGGCCTTCCAGGTTACAGTGCCACTTATTTGGAATTGATTCCGCAACCTGGATACCACTTTCGGTACCACTTGTAAACACCGAGCCACCTCCGCTGGAGACTGCCCAGCTTCAAGCCTGCCGACGGATCTCCATCTCAATGAATCGTCTAAACGATTATGAGAACTCATTCTCACTGGAAAGATGTCAATTATTTTTGTTTTAATTCAATATTCACAAAATTGCAGGCAAAAATCCCAGATGCCTAAACAGTCTAATTTCAGTAGTTCCTCAAAAACTAATGCTAAACAACATTTTTTCCCACAACAAAGGTTAATATCGTGTTGCTGGTCCTTTACAAAATATAAAATATAATTTGTTTAAATTTTACTGGTAACCATTTAGAATTACTTTGAAAAACATTTTTGTGACCTTAATTTTGGACATGAGTGTATTTGAGAAAATTATGATGTTTTATAAAATTTGTGTTTAAGATGATTTTCTCTTGTGCAGCTGGATTCAAATAATAATTATATATTTCTTTAAAAAAATTTTAGATTCACATCTAAAATTACATTTATCGTTGCTCATAACAAACTGCATGTGATTTCCGACTCTCGACTTCGTTTGCAGCCACATGTTATATGCAAAATATTGCTTCATTTTGTTCTGTCACTCTTTAATCTTTAAGTTATCGATTCTGTGACATTCTTTTGATTTTGACAGTTCATGGAAAATCCATCATCATGACTAAGACACTCTCTAGTTCATATAACATGATATAACATGAGTTATGATATAGGTCTTGTCCTTGTTATTTAACCACGGTTCAAAATTAAGAATGTTAAGATTCGGGTAATTATTTCTGGGCCACCCTTTAGAGTCAATACATATATGATTCTAGTAATAATGATCTCGTATTGAGTCATACATTCCTAAAACTGTTGTGGTATGGAACATTGTGCATGAGTTGAGGAATTAAGCGTCGTTTTCGTTATTTGACCAAGGCTCAAACTTAAGTGATTCATCTTCAACAGCCCTCATCATATTTTATAATGCGACTTTTATTTAGTAAATAAATGCTACTTGTAGAAAACTTAATACTTTCGACATCTCAATTTGGTACAATGGAAACTCATTCTACAAGAAGAAATTTCACATCACTGAATCTTTCTGTTATATACATTGCTTATATATTATATCACCTACGTCCCCCCCCCTTTTAGAGCCAAAAGCATTTCCATTTTTGGATAGATGGAAATGAGTTTTATTTTTTTAAAGAAAAATGTAAAGGAAATGAATGAAATGAAAGATATTAGCACATAACATACAATAACAAATGAACGACGAAGAAGGAAGGAAATGAAGGAAAAAATAACAATAGAGAAGTAAACATTTCTCTACAATGAGAAGATTTTGAATTGCTGTATTCGCATGTAAGTTCTAACGACTTTATGTTCGATAACGCTTTCCATCAAGGATGTTGTTCTCATTAACCCTGAAGCGTATTAGAAGTCGAGGTATAGTTCTCCATGAGTCATTTATAAAAATATTTTAAACCATCAAAAATTATTTCATTGCATAGGAGTGTGGAAATGACAAGATACTATTTGTAGATACTTTGTAACAAATTGTATTTCACATCTTTTTCTTCACAGTTGCAATTATCATTCCTCCAGAGACTGAAGCGAAAAAGATATGAAGGAAAGTGATATTGGAGACTTGAATGGTAAGGCAATATTCAAGTTATACGCCAACGTGTGTATTGGATAACCTTGTTAAAAAATAACATAATGCCTGAGATTGTTATGACAAATAATAGACAAAAGCCATAGTCTACAATAATAAAGATTATTGTAAATTGCGGGGTTTAAGAGTTTTCATATTTAAAAAAAGGACCCAAGGCAAAATAAATTTTGAGATACAACTCTTAATGATAGTGCCCTCTAATTTATCAGGTTGATGTTCTTGGTTACACTTCTCTAAATGATTTTATCAGCAATACCGAGTTTTAACCGATTTTACAGATTATTTTCAGTTGGGCCCCGCATTAGAATGCAGTCTACGCTTGGCTCAATTTAATGACGTAACTAAAATAAGATAAGATAAAATTTACGACCTGTGCACCATTAGAAGAGATTCGAAATCCTTAAGAATCTGTAACGAATTGTTATGAGCGAGGATAGAACCTGGGACCTTGTGGTTCGTAGCCGAGTAACAAGACCACAAGACAAAAGTAATTACCCGTGTTTCGTGGCTGTTATCTGGATTATAAGCTTTTCACCACAAATCTAAGAAAAATATCCTTTGTTTTAATAACATTCTTATAATCTTTAATAATCTATATAGTAACATCCTTATAATCTTTAAAAATAATAGTTCCAACCAAATTTGGGAGAAATTAATACATATAGTTAATTTTCAGCCTGATTTTGGATGCTGGTTATGTCAACATTGTTTTTATTTTTTATTTCGCGTTGTAACCATATAATAATAATAAAAAAAAATTTCAAGAAGAAATAACCCATACAACAAATAAACCATTCAGGAAGAAATAATTTTAATCATATCATTTATGAAATATTTGATACATTTACACAAATATTTCGCGTGAAATCATGTTTAAAGCATTCAGAAATAAGCAAAGACGCAAAACCTTTATTAAAATTTTATTCGCCATTTCTTTTAATATGCAAATTTTATTATTTTTTTTTCCTCCAAAGGAATAAATGGTCCATAAAGAAAGTTTACAAAGTGCTGAGCCATTTATTTCTAAGGATATAACGTACAAAACAGTATAATGTACTGAAACGCTCTTTATTGCTTTCCTCTGAGACACAACACGTTTCACTTTCCTTCTACAAAGTATGACGAAAGTGCTGGAACGCACTGTATTAATAATGTGCTGTGATTAGCAATCGCAACTAATCACTGCATTAGTGATTAATAGTGGATGTGTGAATGCACTATTATGTGTACAAAATACGAAATAAACATCAAGCAATTTAATTCGGAATCAGAAAAGGCAAACAGTTGTTAAAACAAGTTTATCTAATCTAAAAATAGATGTACCACACTCGATTTTAAAGAAATAATCTGCATAATCAGTTGTATTTCAAAATGTACACAGTCCAAAGAATTATACTTCTAACAAAATTTACAGTGGGTTGAATATTTGAAAAGACTGGGATGATATTTTCAAAGAATACACTGAAAATGACTGGTTCAATTATAATTTAAATACAGTAGACTTTCTTTAATCCGAATCTCGTTATTCCGGCACGTCTATGAGTCTGGCACACTTATTGAAGCACGTTTTCGTATACCCTTCTTACTTTTTGAAATCTTCATCCTTTCAGTACAAGATATGTCTGTTTAATATGCTTCTATTTAATATTTTAACATAGTAATTTTCCCCTTAACATATTATTGGCTGTTTCTAACGTGTAGAAAAATGTATCATTTATAATTCAGTGATGTCTGTATGAATCTATAATCTGGACACTGTCTCTTCCGTTTCCATGTATACCAATTTAGAGAGAGTCTACTGTAGAGCATTTCACAAATCTTGTCTATATGATTTTTCAAGTCCTAGCAAAAATTTTCAGTATTTCAAATTGTTACTTATTTCATGCTTAGATAAAATTGCGAAGATCTTTATCCTGTTTAACCAATACTCTTGTACCATCCAATACAACTTATCATTCACTTGATTTTCCGAAATATCACGTGACTTTCTGCCTCTCTCCCAGGTGGAATCAATGATATAATAAAAAAAAAATAGAGCCTGGAGGTTGATATTATTTTATACTCTCATCACATTAGGATTGTAAGAAGTATCACCCATCTTTCTCTAATATTTTGATTCAAAGTCACCAATTAAATTTGAGAAAAGGTGCGTCTATAGCATTTTGGTCCCCCTTCCTATTCATTATACCATTGAGATTTCAATTTATTTCTAAGATATGAATTATATAATCAAATTAAGCCCATAACAAAATAAAAATCCATTGCCCCGGACTTTTATTTTTATGGGCTTTTTCGTTTTTGGAAACTGCCATATAAACGAAAATTGTTCTTCAAGTTAACTACTGTCCATTTTCATTTAGAAGTCAGTATTTGAGTTTGAAGATTTTAAAAACAGAAACTTAAATGGGTAAAAAATAGTCTGCAACCATTTTCGGTAATTATTAATCATTTCTCTCAACTTTCGACTCATCCAGATCGTTCCTACGTTTGATCTTCACTTGGTAAGGTCGACCATTGGAACGATACAAGAGGGGAACATGGTAGATTTTGGACTCAATGAATCTCTTTGGCCTCAATCGAGGTTGAATTATGTCTTCAATAGGGACTTCGGTGCTGTAATCTTCAGGATTCTCTCCAATATCATCCCATGAAGAACCGGCTGGTTTGTCTGGTTTATGCTTTACAGGCTTTTCTTCCTCTGGTTTCCACTCTTTGTGTGCTTCCTTCTTCGGTTTCTCGTATTCCCAGTCCCGACCTTCATCCCAGTGATCATTCTTGGGTGGTTCTTTGTGGCTAGGATGTCCCATCGTATCTGTAGATCCAGGAATTACTTTTTTTGCTTGTCCGAAGATGCCGTGGACAAGTCCTAGGGGTTTGAGTGGATGAAACTCGATGCCTATGCTCCCACCGTGAAGAACAGATCCTAGATGAGGTATGAGCCCTGGAGAGTTGCTTTTATCAGCATGAGGACCTGGTCTGGAAAAAATGGTGAAGGTCTTTGGTTTAAGAAGTGATGGCTTGTCTTCGTCATCGTCTTTGTTGAAAAAGATCGCTGAGCATGTACAAGTCATTGAGGCTAAAGCCAAAATGAGGAAAGATGTCCCCCTAAAAATACGAAAAAAAAATCTTTAGATTTACTATAAAATCCAAATATTCTGATTTACATTTTATATAAAACAGCCATGAAAGAAAAGGAATAGTTTCAAGCAATGCTACATGCAGAAAATTTTAGGCAATTATAAATATAATTTTTTTAAAAAAAATTAAGAATGATTTAGGTGCCGTCTTAAAATATTTTCTTATAATAATGAATAAATGAAATATACGAAGTTCATTTTCTTAAATGGCAATGAATTTCTAATAAATTTTATCATTGCTTTCCAATATAAAAACAATATCAATGTTGATGCAGTTCGACAGCACAAACATTGTTATACAAATTTCTCTTTTTTTTTTTTCAAGAAATATCTTTATTTTTAGAAAAATTTTAGTTCTTTATTTTTTAAAATTATTTTTATTAAATATTTAAATTATGGAGGATGGTAGAATCATAATATTCCCCCGACGTCCCAATGCATTTTCTTTCTAATACATTTGAATCCAATGCCAAGAACTTTTGTATATCACAATTTAGTGATTGCATTCATAATTAAATGCTTTTTCCCCTAAAGTTTAAACCACTTTTAACAGCCCGTGTTTTTGGTTTTAAATTAATACGATAAATTTACAAATAAAACATATTACATATTTTCATCTTACTAAAAGAAAATCTTTAATTGAACTTCTTATTCAGAATTTATTTAAATGATATCGTCTTTTGATTCATTTTAACTTCTGTCTCATAGTAAAAGCGTGTACATTTAATCAATATTTCTTACGTTCCGATATTTTGAAAGTGTTTTCTTTATTGTTATCTAAAGATTTATTCGCTGTTAAAACAAAAGAGCTTACAGAATTTTAATAAAAAAGCGAAAAAATAATTTGAAATTCAACAAAACTGAATCTCAAAGCTATTGAAGCAACAGCGGGGAAAAAAAGCATGAGAACAAGGAAACGCATTTAAAAATCAGCATAGCTAAAAAGCAGATGAGTTAAACGGAAGCGCTTACCTTCACCAAATATGTTAGTAAAAAAGGGACCCATTGACAAAAGAAAGGACCAGCTGCTTCATGTTAACCGAAAGAAATATTTCTGTTACAGAGACTGGCTTATAAATAGGGGTGAAAGATATATATGTTTATTTAAGCATTAGTCTTGGGTGTTTAAGAAAAAAAAAGATATCAAATTACAATATTTAATAAATTTTTGCAATATAATTTAAAATTCCTAAACAATTTTCATAATTGAAAAACATATATTTTCCGAAAATAAGTACTTAATTCATGTATTAAAATAAGTTCATTACGTATTCATTATAAAATAAGTAAATAACAAACTGTTACATCCTTATTTTTAAGCCAGACTCTTAGTTGTAGAAAATGTTAGTAAATGAAATGCTAACAGAGAGAAATTATTCTTTTTCCACAGGAAGTCTTGTTCGAAGAGATTGTATTATTTTTTACAAGCGGCCATGACAAACTTTTCAACTGAAATAATAATAATAAAACTTAATAATAACAATTTAATATTTCGATTGTTATTTCCTAAATTATCCTTTTATCTTTTATTTAGCGTTCCTTTTACCAGAACTTCTGCATTTTATACTGAAAAGAACCAATTCATCCTCACGTGACATGCGTCGAATGTTTCAAATGAATTTCATCAGCGAATACATTGCAAATGCTACACGAGGAATAAAGAACGTAGCATCATCATGCCAATAAAATTGCGCAAGGTTCAGATGCTTGGTGGCATATGTAATGATGTTTATTATGGTATCAGGATCATATGATTTGACCTCACTGATTTCAATCGACGGACTCAAATCATATTTGAAAGCGACTTGAAGGGGAAAAAAAAGTTCCGAAACATTTGTTTACATGTTGAGGGAACTCTGGTGAGGAAACAATGGTGGATTTAGACATTTTCCAGCCCTATGCAGTGCGCATTATGAGTCATCTTTTAATAAATTATTTTTTAGTTCCACACTTCAACACATTTTTAACACGTAAACGATTTGTTTCAGGTAAATCAATCTTCGTTTGTTAACTTCATGAAGATGCATTACTTTTTATTTATCTATTATAACTGCAGATTACTTGCTGTTTACATTTATACATATTATAGAAGCAAGCATTCGTTTTTTTATAAGCATTCGAATAAATAAGTAAACGGTTTCTTTTATTGCACTCATGTACTAAAAACATCAACCATGAAGAGTCAATTTCAGCCATAGAAAAATCGCAAGGTGCCATATTTAGTACACACAGAGCTTATGGAGCTGCATTTTGTAAATCTTTTTGCAAAAATTCCACGAATAATAATTGCACTTTAAGAATGGAAATTATAGTATTGCAAGATTCATGAGTTATCTCAATACAATTTATAAAGTTTTTGATATATTTCATATAAAAGCTTGTTCAACAATACATTTAATTATTGAAAGATAATAAATAAATCATCCACCAAAGAGTAATTAATCTATGATGTTTCTCTACCTTCTTTCCGCATTTTATTCCACTTAAATACTTCTGTTTTTGATGAAAAAGTTGCCACTAAAGGCTCTTTGCAGCAGAATTTGTGTTGCGAAAACAAATATTAACCCTTATTCCTTGCGCAATAACGTTAGCCAATTTGTAAAAGGATATAAACAATAAATTTGATTTCGTTAAAAAGATATTTTTTTTAACGATATATTGTTAATTCAACATTATAACGATATATCGATAATCGAAACAATTTCATTAAAATTCAAAAAACAGTATGAAATCAAATGCTGAGTTTCCAAATGTTTATATGTAGATATTTAAAGTAAATATTTTGAGAAACTTTGAAAATGATTTCTAGAATTTATTATTTTAGATTTAGCATTTTGATGATAGTTATCTATTTCATAAAAAAGAAGACTATAAATTTTCTTATTTTAATTAGATTTTTGTTATTGAAGCACGAATGTGGTTTATTTCATTCGCGATTTGAGAATTCATTTCTTATTATCATTAATAGATATAATTTAAGAATTAAATAAGAATAGTAAAGCTTTTTAAAATAGTATTGTTTTATATATATTGTTTTTACATATTATTAATATACTCTACAATATAATAATATAATAAATTTAATACACCATGCATAGTATTTTGCGACTCATTTTAAATTTAAAAAAGATATATATTGTCTTTTTTTTATATATATATAAAAAGAATTGCAGATTGCCGACCCTTGGTCTAAATTATCCGAAATTCTTTGCAATACAAACCTTTTACTTATGGGTTGATTTAAAAAAAAGCGAGTGCTACGGACTTTTGCTTTAATAAGCAGTTGAAAATAAATATTAATATCATAAAAAGATTTCACGTAATATATTGAAACATTTTTATGGGTGTAAGGAATTTTTGAAAATACTGTAGAAGCACCATAAAAGAAAAATGAGTTTAAACTTCTAAAACAATTTTAATTTTCTATCATTTTGGATTATTTTTTCCATTATTGTCATAGAAAGTATTGGACCGTATGATTTAGTTCCGAGATATTTTGTTAGCTCGTGGCTTTAAATCTAATGTCTAAAATACTAAAAAATATGTTGAAATTTCAAACACAAAAACACTTCAATATTTTTTGTACCAACATATAGAATTCCCGAAAATCGTTTTTAACTGAAAAAAGAATAATACTATAATATAAAAGGGGCGAGTATTCTTTCCTCTAATTTCTTTTATATTTTCGCAGAGCGGCTGGTTAAATAAGACTCGATCTATATATAAAAGAATTTTTTTTAAACCTCTTCTTTGTATCCGATTTAATCTAAAATGAGATCCATATCTATAATTATACTGCACAATCCCAAACCAAATTTTATTCAAGAGGTTTCATGCATTTTGGAGTTATATTCCACGACGAACGAGTCTACTGGTCAATATCCAACTACTATTACTACTGGTCAATAGGTCTAAAATTCATCAGTTAGTTGCTTTTTTACGTAATCACGTACATATGCATGCGGAGGGACAGACAGACAACTCGCTGGCGGATGACAGACATCTACAATTTCGATACACATACTACATGTCAAATTTCATTTATCTAGCTTGTTCCATTGTTGAGAGATTACGTTACACCCACACACACACACACATTTTTTATTATTTAAGGACGACTTAAACGTGCAGGTTGAACAAATTCTCGATGTCACTTTTTTTGGAAGGGGGAATACAATAGTTTCTCTGATTGTATATCTTGCAAGAAAGACTTTACAAAATGGAATTTTTTTAGAAAGAACTATATAAAAAAAAAATTTCATATAAATTTCGCAGTCTGCTAAGCAACATAAAATTCCGAATCATTGCAAATTTCTGCTTTTGGACAAAATTACATAAAAGACTGTCATACAGATATCACAATTTTCTAGGCAACATGAAATGGCAAATTATTGCAAACTTCTACTTTTTGACAAAATTACATTAAAAAATTTCATACAGATATCACAATCTTCTAGGCAACATGAAATGGCAAATTATTGCAAACTTCCCTTTTTCACAAGCGAATGAGATTATTAGATGTATTATCAGCAAATCCAGTGACAGGAAGTGCATTGACAGGAACTTCGGGCAGATAGTTCATCATCCGTTTTCCTCTTCAGGTATTTATTAAAAAACACCTTTGAAAGAAATTAAAAGTAGCACAACTGTTTTTTAAATAAGAAATTTAAAAAACTCATTTTAAAAAGAAAACTGCTTTGAATATTTTATTCTATATTTATCCAACAAATTAGTTTAAACAAGTTCTCTTAAATTCCTTTTTAGAAATGCATTTTTATTAGCGTTCTAAAAAGTAGATATTTTTCTATTTTAATCATTTTCTACCTTTTAATCTTTTATTTATAATTAATTGATATAAATATTACAGAATATTGAAGTCAACTATTTATTAAACTCAATACTAAGTGATTCCACTAATATATAATCAAAATTTAGTTAAATGTATCGGTTGATTCCTGAATTAATTCTAACCTTGAAAACTTTGTTCTAAATATGGCAATTTCAATCCGAAACAATTAATTTTTTCTTCTTCTCTTTTTCCATTAATGAAATAAAACTTTTATCCAACTTAACAATCATTGACTCCAGAAGCAACATTCTAAGTAGGTATGTCTGACCATTTTAAGTGAAAAGAAAAAATCTTACAAGAAATTAATACAATTTTTATTCCTATTTTCAATTTAATAAAATCGAATTTCTAAACATTATTATCAATCATAACTAAATTTGACCCTTTATTTTCTACTAAATTATGAAATGACATTTTTCAAAAAGTTGTGCATGCATAATTCAAGCAAAGCTTGAATAAATTTAAAAAAGGAAACCTGAACATGAATTAAAAAAAGAGAAGTTTTTAAGGTGTAGATAAAATTTTGAAACTATTTTAAATATACAATAGCAATAAGAATGCATATTTAACCCTTTCAGGGGCCGTGGGAAGTATGCTTCCCACCAAATGTTTCAGTTTTAGTATGAAAATATGTAGACTGGTCCAAGTTCTGACAAATTTTGCGATTAGAAAAAAACTTAGACGTTTCAGTTCTTTATCTCACATACAATGGTGTATCTTGATTTGTTTCTTAATTACTAATTAACCATATTAATTCATTAATCAAATTAAATTTATTTAATAAGCTAAATGAATCACTTTACTTAAGCCAATCTTAATTCTAAAACTATTTTAATATATCATGACTAGCAAAAAATGGCCTTTTAAAGGGTTAAGATAGACGACTATCAATATTTTAAATAAATATTAAATATTTTTTAACTGAAAAATTTTATTTTTTGAACTATTTTTTCTCTAAAACCATTCGAATTTTTATTTAATTTCATTTTTTCGGCTTTTATTTTTATATTTGCATATTTCAAACTTTAAAACTGTTTTAGATGTTTAAATGCCATTTTCTCAAATTCTAAAATTTGTAAAATCATCTTAAGAAAACCTCTTAAATTAAAATATAAAACATTTTGTAAATGTTAAAATTTGGTATAATAATTTCTTTATATATTCTACTGTTTCTAAACTATAGGAAAGGAAATTTCTTTGTTTCGAAAATTGTGTTAGCTATCATTTGAACTCAGCATTTAAAATTTAGATAAATATTTAGCTTATTTCTTATTTTAGGATTTAGATAATATATTTCTCACATTATTTGCAAGATTTTGAACAAACCATTAGATAAACTTATTGAAGATTTATACTTTATAACACTTTTTATCCGAAAAAACCCTATTTCTCTCAATTTTCAAAACGCATTTTTCTTTTCATATATATATTTTTGCTTTTTGTTTCATAAATGCTTTTTCAATATGCTTTATACAAAAATTTAAAAATAGAAGTATTTTGTAACATTTTTGTAAAAAACACTCATCCCAAATATAATCACATGCCATAAAAGTGGGCTCTATTAAACACTTTTGGGAATTATTCATTAGGATTATGAAGCTTTTTATGTATATGTATTAAAATATAAATATTCAAATTTCTTAAAAACATTTTATGAAATTTAAAAGCAGTTTTTAAAAAACAAAATATATTAAAAAAATTTAAAAGATATATAATTTTTAAAAATTTTAAAATATCCCAGGCGATTTAATTTTTAATTTTTTCTATTATTTTTTTCTTATTATCCAATGTAAATTTATTTGAAACAAAACTACGTATAATTTTGTAATTCTAATTAAATGCTAATTTTTTTGAAATTTTTTTATGCACACTTATTGAATTTTTAGAGGAATTTTATGTTGTTGTTTTTTTTTTTTGAACTAAAAATGATTTTTAACTAGCTAAAAAAACTCGGAGCATAAAATGCATAACCCTATTTTATTTTAATGTTTGATCAAAATCTTTATTATCAATTTCATACAATTTCTTCAAAAACTAAGACACTTGGAACATTTCAAAGATATTTTAATCTAATTATAATGTCATTTTGAGAAAAAATCACTAAGATGTACTTTTTTCCCTCTTGATCCTTCAAATTTTGATTTTATTGAAAAAAACATTTTATAATGCTATTTTAGTGGAATATAAATATATGTATTGGTGATGAAATGATAAAAATAAAATTGCATGTTTTCGCCCATTTTTGCTTTGTCCTCTTAAGATACAAATAGCTCAAAATATAATATAAATTTCAGTGAAAAATAATTGTCAATCTCTAAATATTTTATTTATTTCTTTGGAAGAAAATATTTTAAAATAAATAAAGTGAATATTTTAAATTTTGAATTTTACTTTTTGAAATAATTTGAATATTTAAATACATAGATGCATGTTGTTAAATTTCTGCTTTTCTTTTCCTTATTTTCATTGATCCAACAAGCATCAGAATTGCATAACAAATTCATAGACTGTTCTTCCTTTCATTGCCGGAGCAAAGGAAAACTAAATGAGACGAAGCCTCTAGAAAATCGATATAACATGTACTAGTATATCATCTCACCACAGTACGTCGAAGGCCCGGTGGCGCAACGGTAGCGCGTCTGACTCCAGATCAGAAGGTTGCGTGTTCAAATCACGTCCGGGTCAAAGTGCCAAGTATTTTGGCATTAACACATTTTAAATTTATTAAAACATGCCTCCTGACCTTGAACAATTTTTGTCCATTTTCCTCATGACGGCATAACAATTTTCAGAAGCATTTATCATTTTAAGACATTCATAAAGAACTTAACGGAAAGATAACTAAATATGATTAAAACAACTTTCATAACACAAATTCCAGCTAACACTTTACATGAATTTAAATATATATATATTTTAGATGAATTTCATCAAATCAGTAAAGAAAATAAAGAAAAAAAAATTAAACCATTAAAATATTGGGAAATTTGAAAATCAAAGATTATTTTTATGTAAATTATAATGATCTCACCACGCACATTGTATAAACAAGGTCTAAAAATATTTGATAAAAATGGCTTATTTAAATTATTGCATTTCTTTTTCGAAAAAAATAAATATTCAACAGTATTGAGTTAAAATAAAGAGCCAAAGCATTATTTTTATTCAAATAAAGTTGTTTTTAGTTTTAATTCGAATAATTTGGGAACAATCATGAAAATAATTCTAATTAATTAATTTGAATGTACTGCAATTATGAAAGAATATTGCAGTAACTAATAAATCAAAACAAAATTAAAAATTAATAATAATGAACACACTAATTATTGTTAATATGTATTAGTTAATTAATAATAATTTTAATACTGATAATAATTAACTTACTAATATGTAATAATTAATAATTTAGCATGCTAATAAAAATGTTTTTTTACAACTATTTTAATTCAACGGGTTTTCATAAGCTGCAACTGCAGTTTCATAAGCTTCGAAAAGCATTTTTTTAAATCTCTTAATTATTTTAAATTACTTTTTTTGGTTTATTAAACACATTAATATTGTAAATAAAACAACAAAAGCTGTCTTAGCACAAACGAAGCGATTGTGAATTTTCATTTTATTAATTAAGGAATAGTAAAAAAAAGACACTTCAATTAAGTGAAAAAAACTGCTGAAATGGTGAATTGTTATAGCGATTAAAATGCCTCTTAAAACTCTTTTTAATTTAACGGCAAGCTGAATGCTGTTTCGTCAGTTCCGAAAAATTATATTTTAATAACAGAGCTAAAAATTTAAAAATGACTATTTGTAAAAGAAAAATAATCAATTATCAAGTAATAACTTGATAATTAATTAAAAAGTCAAAAAATTCGTAAGTCAAAAAAAAAAAAAAAATTGTCAGTTGTCAAGTATTATCAAGTTGAATCCATATAAATATGTTAAAAGAGATTATAAAATTATATCGGAAGCTCAACAAATTTACTGAATTCAATTTTGGAATTTTGGCAGTTGTATTTAATTTATTGACTTTAAAATAGTTTGTGTAATACTGAAACAATCCACAGTACTTTAAAAAAAAAAAAAAAACGTGGAAAAAAATTAACTATACATTCACATTTGCAAAGTCCAAATTTTATCCAAAAGTTTTTTTAAAAAAATGAGAAAGTTTCTTATTATTTCTTTTAAAAACACTATGCACTATCTATGCTTTAATGGCCTTAAATATTGTGCAAAAGTGCAACGAGTGCACAAAGGACATATTTTTTAAAAACAATTCAAGAATTTAAAAAAAAAATTCTTTATTGTTTTTAACATCAATATCATACCAGAAAATCTTCCTTATTAATTGACTCTACCAATAACTTGTTGAGGAGATCAGGACTTACTGTTATTAAACCTTTAATACGTGAATTTATTTAAATCCTTTGACTTCCATCATATTTAAATGACATTTATTTCTTTTTTAATTAATAAAAGATTGTAAAAGTCATCTGAGATGTATAAACGTGTCCAAATTACACCTGATTTTTAAATTAATTGTTATTTTAATTTAAATACTGATTTAAACATTCAAAATTAAGCATTTCGATACATATGAATTGTATGCAAAGGAGTTATAAATGTGGATACTTCCCTACCAACATGCTGATGTAGAAATTCAAGGAATGTGTTAGCAAATTTAAGCGCCCTGAACTGCCAATCAAAACAGTAACTAGAAGTTTGAATATCTTTTAATAACGAAAATTCCTATCTAATAAAATAATTGAAGAGCAAAATATAACAGCCAGCTCCCTGATTAGAGCTTTATAGTTCTGAACGTTTCTAAATAGGATTTTGCAAACCAGCTTCCATCATGTATACATAATTAATTTAAATTGTTACATTACTAAGAAATGTTTTTTTTTCTACTCTATGCAATGCATTAGTTTAATATAAAAATACAATGATATATTTATATTCAAAATAACATATATAAACTTTATCTATTTTATTTAACATTTATTTATTTAACTGATACAAAAATATGCATTTTAATTTATAATATAAAAAACACATTATTCAAGTAAAAAAATTATTTAAGTATAATAATATAAATGAATATATTTATATATTCATCATTATATAAATGAATATAGTTACAATAATCTACTATAATACTGTGTTAAAATAACAATGAAAATGTTATTGGTGCATAATTAAAATAAAATTAGAATAAATTTGGTGCGTAATTAAAATAAAATCTTGAAGTTGCTTTCAAACATTTGGATTCGACTCGTTAAGATTTACTGAAATGTAATCGTGCATTTGGAGATAAATTCTTTCTATTTTGCGCTGATTTAGGGGTTCACGTGCGATAAGCGATAGGTTTAGCCCCCTAGTAACATTTATTTATTTATTTAGCCGATACAAAAATATGCAATTTAATTTATAGTATAAGAAAAGCATTATTCAAGTAAAAAATTTATTTAGATATAATAATATA
The DNA here is from genome assembly GCF_947563725.1 of Argiope bruennichi. Taxonomy (NCBI): domain Eukaryota; kingdom Metazoa; phylum Arthropoda; class Arachnida; order Araneae; family Araneidae; genus Argiope; species Argiope bruennichi. The sequence goes on from NC_079160.1 coordinate 27,133,609, forward strand.
AATGAATATATTTAGATATCCATCTTTATATAAATGAATATAGCCACAACAACATCTATAATTATGTATTAACATAACAATAAAAATGTTATTGCTGCATAATTAAAATAAAATCAGAATAATGAATTTTTAGACGCCATTTTTCCACGGATGTCTTATTTCAATGATCTTAGATCCTAACATTCCAAAATGACTTATCAATACCCTCTTATCCAATAAAATGGTTCAATTAACACACTGGACGAATTTCAGAATAGGATTTAATCAGAATTTGATGGTGCTTTAAACTTCATAACTGTAAGAAACAGCATAGTTTCAAAGCAATCTATCTTTAACCCATTAAAGGGCCATTTTTTTCTATTCATATTATGTTAAAATATTTTTAGGCTTGAAATTAGAATAAGAAAAGGAATTTATTTAGCTTAATAGATAAATTTAATTTGATTCATTAATTCATTTGGTTAATTAATAATTAAGTAACAAATCAAGATCATTTTGTGTGAGATGAAGAGCTGAAGCATCTAAGTTTCTGTCTTTCTAAAAAAAATTTGTCAGAACTGATGCCAACCTACATAATTTCATACAAAGATTGATAAATTTGGTAGGAAGCATACTTCCCACGGCTCTAGAAAGGGTTAAAATAAGAATCACTTTGTGGCGCTAAAAGGCTTTGTAAGCTAAATGGCATTTATAAATAATCAAACAAACTACAATTTTCTCAAACAAACCTCCTCTTATTATCACACAATAACAAATACTTTTTATGTTGTTTATACATAATCCGATCCATAATCCAAATACCAATACCTAATTATTATCATCATTACAAGTCTACTGCATGTTCTTGTTTCATGTAATCTCTGAAAAACATTCTTTCATTCCAGCACGCAGGAGATCGGTATCATAAAAGCACATCCCTATGCTATTATGTAGAAGAAAAGGAGAGAAAAAATATTTAGAATGTTTTAGAAGGCAATTAGTTGCTCCCTGTCAATGTCTCCCAAAAGCGATGATAACCCAAGAATTTTCTTTCTTATTTGTAGAAACAAATAAAACATTTGGAAAATGCTCCAGAAAGTCATATCATTTGAATAATAATTTATACAATTTAAACCTTTCACGTACGTCGCTTGCTAGTTCTTCGTTATTATTAGAACAATGTCTACTCTTGGAACCGATTCATTCTTATTTATTTCAATATTTTAGAATTATTTATTTCAATGTTTATTCAGAGGTCTCCCTTAAACTTTCGCGCACCCTTCCTAATAAATATATTATTTTCCCTCCAGCAAAAAATTGGGCAAGAACAAAAATTCCATGAGTGCTCAAGGTTTATTTATTTATTTTGAGTCCCGCATGTAAGTATTTCATAGTATATTAAAGAAAGCTGGCATCTTAAAAGGCCCTTTTATCCAACCATTTGTAGCCAAATTTTGACAAAGAGCTACAACTTTAATTACAAGATCCGCACGTAAGTGTTCTGTGTTTCATAGTATATTAAAGGCATCTTAAAAGCTCTTTTATCCAACCATTTGTAGCCAAATTTTGACAAAGAGCTACAACTTTAATTACAAGATCCGCACGTAAGTGTTCTGTGTTTCATAGAATATTAAAGGCATCTTAAAGCCCTTTTATCCAACCATTTGTAGCCAAAATTTGACAGAGAGCTACAACTTTAATTACAAGATCCGCACGTAAGTGTTCTGTGTTTCATAGTATATTAAAGGCATCTTAAAAGCCCTCTTATCCAACCATTTGTAGCCAAAATTTGACAAAGAGCTACAACTTTAGTTACAAGATCCGCACATAAGTGTTCTGTGTTTCATAGTATATTAAAGCCATCTTAAAAGCCCTCTTATCCAACCATTTGTAGCCAAAATTTGACAAAGGGCTACAACTTTAATTACAAGATCCGCACGTAAGTGTTCTGTGTTTCATAGTATATTAAAGGCATCTTAAAAGCCCTCTTATCCAACCATTTGTAGCCAAAATTTGACAAAGAGCTACAACTTTAATTACAAGATCCGCACGTAAGTGTTCTGTGTTTCATAGTATATTAAAGGCATTTTAAAAGCCCTCTTATCCAACCATTTGTAGCCAAAATTTGACAAAGAGCTACAACTTTAGTTGCAAGATCACATACCAAATTTCATTTATCGAAGAAGTTTTGCATTTTGCATGCATGCAAATAAATGACAATTCGTGAACTAGATTTGTTAAAAATGGGATTGAGAGCTGCATTTTAGATGCTAAAATTATGCAATAAATTTTATGAATCTATCCCTTTACTTTTTGTGGCTATGAATTGTTCATTTGTGCTCTTTGATCACACTTTGATTCATTTTGTAGAATTCACTTGCACTCGCATAGACAGACAGACAAACTTTCTGTGAATAGATTTCATTGAAAATTTGTTCGAAATCTACGAATTTGGCGTAAGTCTCATCTGTCCAGTCCAAACTGTTTTTGAATTTTTGTATTCATAGACAGAGAGATAAACATCGTATCGTTCAAAAAAAAAAGTATTTTTCACAGTTAGGGAGATCTGAGTCTTAAAAATTTGTCAAAATCTGGAGCTCATATTTTTTGATGATTATTATATTTAACACGCATAGTATACGAAAATATAAAAAAAGATATTAGAATTACTGAAATTATAAATATTTTAACTTCTATCGTCTTATATTATATGCATAAGACTGTACTGAAATGAATTATGAAATTTCATCATCAAAGTACATATTTTGTGCTGAAGGGTTAAAATAAGAATATTTTATCATATTGCCGCATTGAAAAAGGGCAGCCGACTCTCCCTGGTCTCGAATGGTCATAACACTGATCTTATAATCAAGAGATCATAAGTTCGAATCTCGTTAGAGACAATGCGATCCACAGTTTGTGTAAATATTTAATTTCTTGATTTTATTTTCCAGAAGATTCTGGCCTTTTCTTTAGTTTACCAGACAAGTGCTTTGGACTTTTCTTACTGTCTCCAGAAAAGTATTCTGGAACTTTCCCTGCCAGTATAAAAGCAGAAGATTTGTCAGTCACTGTGTTCTCAGTTCAGAGTTGAGTTAATAAATTGGTTTAGCTCTACTTTTTGTGTGTGTCATTGAGTTCCACACTAGAGTACCTACGTGACAATATATTGAGCCCTGATTCAGCCTGTAGGTCTCAACAGTACACAATTTTGGAGTGATTTTCCTTGAACAAGGTATTAAAGATTTTTTACAGTATAATGAATAAACCATGCTGGGGATAAGTGAAGGCTTAAAAATACAGTTCTTAATGAATTTGGCATTCGGTTCCTAATATAATTCCAACTAATAGGAGTGCTCTCATAAAACTTTCGCGCATACTCTCTAATAAAGGCGTTATCCTATATCCCTCAGAAACAATTGCTTTGAGTAAGGAACAAAACGCTTTGCGAGGCATTTAAGTAAAAAATTTATGCAGTATTCATCTTTGGTGTGAATTTAGTATTTTAACTGAAGCTATGTGATTCTTGGCGAGTCTTTTTGTGATTAGTCCCTTCATTTAGCAATTTGTGTTATAGGCTCGTTTTTCCTGTCCGATTGAAACCAAAATTTGACATCGAATTTTAGTCATAAAATCAATACTAAATTTGATATATTTAAATTACTGCATTTTGAGTTATCGCGTTTACGTGCTTCTGATACTTCAGACTGATAGATGTTCAATCCCTTGTTGGATTTGGTTTAATATTTGATAGGTGTATACATTATAGATATTAAAATTGAGTACCGAATTTCATCTATCTAGTTCTCTTCCTTTGGTAGTTATCGAGTTAACTTATATTCGAAGAAGTAGCCAGACAGACTTCTTCTGAATATAATTTGCACAAAATGTGACAGAAATCTTCAAATTTGATGTAAAAACTATCAGGTTTTGGCTCAAAGCATTTTTGAGCTATCTTTGTCATGGACAGACAGATAACATAATGCCAAGAATCTGTTTTTTAAAAGAAGGAAAGTCTAATAAATGGACATTCTACAAACTCTCAAATTCTAATTTTTTACCATTACAATAATTTCTCTATAATTCGTATTCGAGAAAGTAAAAAAGCACATTTCACAACAAACCGGAAGCTCTTTCGCTTAGGATTTCGAGTGATAAATTATTTATACACCCGCAAGCAATTTAGTTCTGCACCTTTCCAAAATAATGATTACAGCTCACACGTAAAAATGAAAAGGAAAAAGAAAAGAAAAGCAAGTTGAAGGACAACAGGTCGTTGTTTGCTTCCAGGAGGTCAGTTTCATCCTGGGTGATTACAATCCGATGCGTAATTGGCCACCAAAGATCGAGGAAGTGTTTTTCTTAATTGGAAACAACGATACTTATCGATCATCTCGAGAATTAAGAAAAAAAAACTCATTACATCATTTCATTCATAATCACATGGATCAGTAATGAAAAAAAACTTTATATGGAAGATCAATAAAGAGATCAAACTGGTCATTTAGTTTCCGATCAAAATGAGTCCTAAGCAAAGGCATCCGAAGAATAACATTCTCTCTCTTAGTGTTCAGAATATGTATATATTTATAATAATTAGCAAGCCAAAGAATCAATAACTCAGCAACATTTTCTCTACCGATTTCACCGATATTTACTACAGTATCGATTTTGCTTTTTTATTTCACATGAAAGCTCAAGATCCTAGACATCAATGGTCGCTTGTCGCTTCCTTTTCCCCTCTACAGACATACACACATTGCCACCATTTCTGAAAGAAATCACATAATATAACTTTGATAGAACCTCCAATCTTAACAATTAGGCTGATTTCACCAAATTATTCCATTATTTTACAAGTGCAGCTAACCAGTTAGAATACTAAATGTTTACCGAGCAATTATAATTCAAAATAGGAATTTTCGTTGTGATAAGATTTAATTCATTAAAGTTTAGCTTACATGACTAAATCAATATTGTAAACATAGTGGACGAATTGCTAGTCTCTAAAGACGGCTAATATGTATTCGCCATTCTATTTTTCAATATACTTATGCAATATGGAATATTTTATATTTAACTTCATAGTAGAAAGAAAGGAAATGACTATATGTTCTGACTCTTATTCTTTGATAATTTGCTACAAAAAAATTTGATACAAATTTACAATGATGAACATTTAATCTGCATGCAAAATTTTATTCATTTCTCTGTCGTGTTCTATTTTTACTTTCTAAATTTAGGAATTTAGAAAAAGTATTTCAAAAAAATAAAAGAAAAAAACCTGAACTCGGAATTTTAACAAATCTTCATGCTTCAAATCTTCCTGAGTGGGAAAAATACATTTTTGGAATAATATCTGTCTGTGAACTCGAAAAATGCCCAGAGCTAAAAGGATTAAACTTGGCATGTGGATTTATGATCAAATTTTTAGATTTCTATCGATATTTTAAACGAAATCCATTCAGGATAAGTCTGTCTGTCCGAATATAAGTGAACCTGGTAATTTCAAAGCTTAAAGTACTTGATGAATGAAATTTGAAGCACAAGTGGGACATCCAAAATATAAATTCTTATCGAATTTTGTGCCAAATCTGTCAAAAAAAATTGCCATCTGTCGGTTTCGCATGAATATAAATGCAATAACTTAAATCAATGAATTTCAATAAGTGATGTGAACTACAACTGTAGTGCCGGCGTCCTGGTATAGGGATAGCGCGTCTTCCCTGTGATCTGGGCGTCCCGGGTTCGAGTCCCGATTTGGGCGTGGTTGTTCTTCCTGTTCTATCTGTGAGATGTGTGAATGTGCCCTTCTGTAAAAAGGGGTTGTGCAAGCGAATGAGTGATGCGTGAGTAGTCAAGTCGTACTCTTAGTCCAAGATGGCTCTACGATAAAAACAAGAGGCACTCCCCCTTAGGCTTAAATCGGCTGTCTTCGAACAACGGGCTTGTCCGTGGCAAGTGCCATAAGAAACAGCAACTGTAGTTCCTTGGCAAATTTGGTGCCAATCGTTTTGCAAAAAGATATCCAAAACATATATTTGCATGACCGATTTAGTTAAAATAGAAATCCACGGCCAACAATCTACACTTCATAATTATTATTCGCTAATGCCATGTAAAATATTTGTGGGTTTAACAAATGCCCCTAGTTTATGAGGTGGGGGGGGGAGTAAGGAAATAAGATCAATATTGGACAGTTTGCGAGAAAGTTTTGGGAAACCACTCTTACTGATTGAGTTATCATTTTCACTTGCATAGAAAGCAATAGCGAATCCTCCATTGGATGACTAAACTTCATAGAAATTGACATTGTTGGTGTAAAGGCCAAACATTAAGTATAATCTTTCTAGTTCATTGAGTAGTTCATTGTTATTGGTGGTAGGGTTCTTCTTAGTTCATTGCGCGGTACTTTTAAAAGCACTATGGAGAAGGGGGAAACAAACACTATGCATTTTTAAGACAAAGAAGAAGTAAAAATAATAATTAGAATAACATGCAACGGACGCCTCAGGTTCGAGCTTGGTTCCAATTAAGATGGACCCTATATAAGTAAAAGTGTCAAACGCTCTCAATCTGATGTGGAAGATTAGAGAACGGGTGCCGACGCAGGTGTCCGATAATTGCAAGACCCGCTTTCAATAACCTTCAACTTCAGTATCTGACCACAGTTATTTAAAATAAGTGAAATATTATGAATGCTTCAATCGCAACCTTCAGCAGTGGTTTACAAACTGTAAAAGCACTCGGTTAGTGGAAATAATTTTTAGCCATCCTTTTTACTTCCTAGAACAAGAAGTATACAAACAGAAGTAATTGAGTTTTCCAAAGTTTCGAATCGAAGTTTCCAAATCAAGATTTTGTCGAATCCTCACATTTTAGACCACTCCTCCCCTCCCAGACAGAAGAACACATTTTTGGAATTATGCCTGTCTGTAAGTATGTTTGTGAATTCGATAATTCCAAAACGACTTGAATTAGGCTCATGAAATTTGATATATGATCTTAAAATTTAATGTAAGGTTTCTTCAAAATTTTAAATGAAATCTTTTTTACAGTTTGCCTGTCTATCGATCCGAGAGCAATTGAATACGATGATTTCAAAATGTAAAGATGTAGACAAATTAAATTTGGTACATAATTTTAATGTCTAAAATATAGATCTGAATTAAATTTTGATCCAAATCCATTGATCGGTTGGCCGTCTGCGTTTTAAATGTGTTAACTCGAAACGCAATGGCTTAGGTAAATAATATTTGATAACTGATCGTACTGAAATTGTATCTCTGTGTCAAATTTAGGTTTCAAGTGTTAGGGTAAAAGCACCCACAATGTATTTTTTTACCGTACTACGAAGTGCAAAATGCTCATATGCGAGATTCTGGTAATAAAAATCTAAGGAATTTTAGAGAAGGCACCAATTTTTATTCGAAAGTTCCTTGAAGGTTCATTTTTTTTTAATTTTTTTTTTTTTTTTTTTTTTAGATTTGGCCTCGAAAGATGATATAAACACAATAAACTGTTGTTCTTGATGCCCCTTAAAACTGATATCTACCCTCCCTCTATTGGATCCCCCATTGGATTTAAAATATTTTCGTACCTACTTAAGAAGATATTTAAAAATAATAATAATAAAACTTCAAAGTGGTGTATTTATCAAAATAATAATACGATATAGTTCGTGCACAAAATTAGAAAAAAATAAACATTAATTTCTCTTAGAATGTCTTAGTCTTTTGCTATTCACAAATAATTTCTCCATTTTCTATAAAATACCAGAGACTTAATAACTGAAAAAAATTTTACTCGTGCTATATAGCTATAAAATATAAAGTGTATTTTATAAAATATAAAGTATAAATATAAAGTGTATATAAAATATAAAATATATTTTGTGTTTCAAACATATGTTCAAAGACAAATAATTGTTTTTTAACAAATGAAGCAAGTACAACGCCTTCATATTAGTAACAACTTGCAGCTGTTTATTTTAGATGTATGTACATATATAATTATTTATAAATAGTAACATTCAATGAACCTTGAGCCGTAAAATATTGCCTTTGATGCTAATCATGAATGGAGTATAGGATTGCAGATAAATACGCACCGACACACAGGCATGCAGTTTTACGCTATGAGTGCAGAAAAATGGTTGTTATAATAATCGTCTTGATGATATATTGTTTGAAGAGCCGAAAGTGCGTAATAAACCCCATTAAATGAAATAACCATGAACAATTGTATTCATAACCATTGGAATTGGAAAATAAAACTAAAAAAACTGACGAATGAATAGAATGAACCTTTTTAATATAATATGATTGATGAAATTCTGAACCGCACAATTATGCATTTATCTACGCTTGAAATAAAAGAAACCACGAAAATAACTTTCATCCAATTATTTCAAGGATTTTCTTTTAGAGAAAAATGTCAGAATAAAAGCTTTGATTTGAAGTGAATATAAATGAATAATATAGAAATCTATTTATTGTATTCGAATATTATGCAAAGTTTATTCGCCTTTATAATTATCAAATATAATAAATATGAAAAATAGCAATTTATCCTACTCGTTGATTTTATAGAATCACGAAGCCATATTTTTTAAGTAAAAGGTAATTTTAGATAACAGGTAATATTCAATAAAAAAATCTTTATAATGATAAACTTCTGGATCCGATGGAGCTGCTTCACTCGGATTTTTCTAATTCTAATTGGTTTAGTAGGTAAAATTTATTTTTTCCCAATTTCCTTTAATTTGCTATTAGTATATAGTTAAAGTATAATTTTAAATTAAAATTTATCTCAATTAATTCTAAATGTGAAAAATATTCTTTTTAATTTCCGAATTTCTTCCTTTATTTAAATATGCCCGTATCTTGAACCCCTAGTTGTTGTTTATAATGGCATTTGCCATGGATAAGCTCACTGACGAAGTTAGCGATTTTAAGCCAAGAGAGCGTCTCTTGTTTTAGTAGCGCCAACTAAGGCCAAGAGTACGTCTTAGCTACTCACTCGTCACATTCGCTTGCACAACCCCTTTTTACAGGGGGACACATACACACAGATAGAACAGAAGAAGAACAACCAAGCCCGAACCGGGACTCGAACCCAGGACACCCAGGTCACAGGGAAGACGCGCTACCCCTACGCCAGGAAGCCGGCGAAACCTTAGTGATAGTAAATAAATAATTTTTCAATATCTTTTTCTCTCAAGACTTTTATTCCGTACAAAATTCTGTTCAACTTCTTCTGAACAGTTCAATGAAATGATTGAAACCAATTTTTCACTTTAAAGAGAAATTTTGCACTTGTTAGATGTAAAATGTACAGTTTATTGTTACTTTCTCAAATACGAAACATACAAAGAAAAAATATTGTAAATTGTCTAAAAATTCAAATAATATATATTTTAAGCATCTATGTTTCAGACTTCCCTCAGTCTGAAAAATAAATTTTCGGAATTATCTCTCGGTCTCTTGAACACATGTTTGAACATAACTCAAAAATGCTTTGCGTTATCATGTTCAAAGGACATGAGATTTCTGTTAAAGGATGAAATTTCTTATTTGTTTCTGCAACAAATATGGCGATATTTGTCAAATCTTGAGCGAAATTCATTTCCAGGAAGCCTCAAATGAAATCTGGTTGCCTGGCTGTTCGAGTACATCAGAACGCAAGAGCTACAAAACATAAAGCGATAGAAGGGAAAGGTTTGGTTATAAATATTTAGCACAAGTGTAAATACATGTCAAATTTCGAACTAAATCTGTCAAAGGATTGACCATCTATTGATCCGTATTTTCACATGCATGTAAGCAAAAATGTGTTGATTCAATTAAATGATTTTTTTTTTTTTGTATCTGAACTTATTACTGAAATGTTAGTTACGTGTGAAATTTCACTTTCAATAGGAAGGAGAAAAAAACGTGCATATGCGTGTTTAGTTTAGTTTTTTTTAGTGCGTTTCTTTATTAAATTAGATTTTCTTCATTTATTAGAACACAAAATTCTAATATGCGGGACTTGGGGGGGGGGGGGGGGGTAGAAAAGAAAACACTTTTACTAGATTTGGCGAGAAAGTTTAAAGAGATCTGTCCCATTAGTTTAGTATTGTTGTACAACTACTGTATGCTTTTTATTAATATTATGTTTTTATTATCTTTACATACATTATTTTTTTATTAAATTACTAAAATTATTATCAAATTACCAAAATTTGTAATCAAAATTTTTATTAACTTATTTTATTTATTTATTTATTATTATTTATTATTTTTTTATTTTATTATTAATAACATTTTAAAAATAATCATTAATTTAATGACTAAAATTACTTTCTGTTTATTTATTCTGTACTATTAATCAAAAATTTTAAATAAATATTTATTTTAATTATTATTATCGGAAAATAAATCTTTATTGCCATTTTTAGCTTTAAAATTCGCTTTTGTCATATTTAACAGCCTCCTGGCTGTTATAGAATTTTTAGAACCAGCTATTCTTAATTTGAAAGCTTATATAAATTGGATTTTTACTGTGATCTTGTCAGTTTCGAATTAGAAAACTTCACTTTATATAAAATTATAAGTTATTTTTTTTATCGTAGATGAGCTTTCAATTTTAACATTTTTATTGTCCTAAAATTTGTATTGAAAATCCCCCAATAGAAGAATGCATATTACAAATACGTTGAATGTTTTCTACTAGACAGAAAATGTTTTTTAATAATTATTGAAAATCTTTTTCTCCGAATTTGCAATCTTGGAAAACATTTAATTTTATTTAACAAAAATATCCTACAAGAATGGTAACGATTTTTAAATCATTAAAAAAAATTCATTTGTCCTTTTATTTTATTTTTAACCTTCAATTCAAGCATTGCAAACATTTTTTTTAAATGCTTGTAGGGGGAGGGGGAGAAAAGAAACTTAATTGATGAAATTTTTCATCTGGAATCTCGTTTCGGATACTTTTAATTTTATTTAATAACAACATTCTAAGAAAAACTTTTACGATTTCTGATACAAAAATTTATACAGCGAAAAAACTTTTACGACCTTTTATGATTTTTCCTACAAGGAAAAAAACCCTAATACACCCTTTAATATCACTTTTAATATTCATTTTCGGCATTGTAAATGCTTCTGTAATTTCAACCTTGCTACGATAGCAACAACATTAAACGCAGTCAAGTGAATGAATGTTTTGTGAGCTGCAATTCGGCTTCTGCATCTCATTTTCAGCATGTTGACTCATCTTTAAAATATATTCCATGTGTAAATGAGAATTGGTCACGAAAGAAAACTCAAGGTCACGAATCAATACTATGCGTTTTATTCAAAAAATAACCGTCGATAATTGCTTGGCCTACTGGTTGATAAAAGCAAAAATAAAGCACAGCAGGTTATGATTGTTTGAAATTGCTTTAATTAGCGCCAATTTTAGATAATAAAAAATAGAAGAATGGAATATTCTTTTTTTAAATTATTTATACCACCACGATTCGGGAGTCTTAAAATGATCTAATTTTGCCTGTGAGTGCCTTCAAGGTTTTCAAGGTCTTTCGTGACTAAGCTGAGCACAAGAAAGTCTCGATTTTTAAGAGAAGAAAGTAGAAATTTAAAAGCCAGAGGAAGTATAACATGATTGAGATAATGATTCAATATTTATTTCGGTGCCACTTGATTTTATTTATATAAAATCATTTACTTCCAAATATAAAGCCACTTACAGAGCGCCAATGTGGCACAAAAATTGCGTTTATTACTTAACTACCCGCCTTTGGCAACCAGCCGGTTCGCCAATCTTAATGTTCGTTAAAATTTTAATAATTAAATATTTTATGCAATTCCTACTTTAATAGCTTCTTCATCAAAATATTTTAAAACTTCAAATTTTGATAGTCATATAATTCACTCATAATATTATAAACGCCTTAAGTCATAACGTAATATGTATCTCTCTAATTTTCTGTCAGCTCCAGTAGAATTTATACTTTAAATTAAAGTGGAAAGAATTAATCTGCAATTAATATAATAATATTTTTTACTGAAACAAATTATTTTTTTGTAATATGAAGACTGAAAACAGTCACTGAGCGTTTAAACTTTATGGCATTTTAAATGCATCAAACACTCAGAAAATAAACAGAATCGTTTAAAATAATCGGTCGAAAACAGGTTTAAAAAACTACTTAAAAACCGATGTGCTTAAAACTATAAGCATATACAAAAAATGTGTAACTAACATAAATACAATTTAATTACAAAAGCATACAACTAACCTAAAAATAATTTAAATAAAGTCAACATCCGTTGAAAATTTTTGTCAATAATCAGAACAGAATGCGCATGCGTGAATTTTCAACGCCAGTTACGGTAACGCAAATGCGTGAGTTTTTTTACTCCATTTGGGGTAACGCTATGCAGATTAGAAATTTTTAATTTCCTTTATTCTGTTTTATTTTAATTCAAAAGTACTTCAGAATGAATCTGAAAGATCGATTCATTAACAATGTTTAATTTTAAATGCATCAAACATTAAGAAAATAAACAGAATCGTTTGAAATAATCAGCCGAAAAATCTTAAGCCATTACTGTTGGGAAAAAAAAACTGAACCCTTATTCATTTGGCGGTGGGGAAAATGAAGACTTTTTTTGGCGGGAAAGTTAGTTTTTAATTAATAATTAAAATTGTAATTAAAAATTCAAAAATAGGGACCCAAGGAGCACATTCCCGACCTCCAAGGTATACATGTACCAAATTTGGTAGCTGTAGGTCAAATGGTCTTTTCTGTAGAGCGTCAACACACACACACACACACATTGAGCTTTATATATTAGTATAGATATAGATATAGACGCTGAATGATAATAATCAAATGTAAACAAAACCATCATACGAATTTCACACTACTTCGTTGAACATTTTTAATAACAGTTTCTGTAAAATGCAGGAATTTTATAACTGCCTGTATTATTTATCCAACGCTTCGTTTTGATAATTAATGAAGTAGCAAAATATTATTAGAAATTTTCTCGGGATCATTCACCTTTTCACGGAAAAGTATATTCAGAAAGAAGAAAAAAATAAAAGAAACTAAGGAATAGGCTTCAAACAAAAAATTTAATCGAGCACAAAAACAGACTTAACCCTCGCCAGCTATGGCTTGTTTACGAAATTAATATTCATATTTTTCAAAACAGTCTATATTATTTTAAGATTCACAAAAATTGCCATTTTAATGATATCAATTTCATTTCCGCATATTTTTTCCTTTAATTTTAATAATATTTTTAATTCGTTTTGGTATACCATTCTTAACGATGTTTTTAAATGCTATAATGGAATTCAAACTCGTCCATCAAAACATTCAATTGCGTGCTTTTATCGATCGTTAACTCCGTAACAGAATTTTCACTTCCGCTTTTATTTCGTAATGTATACACCTTTTAATCTGCAGTAAGATTAATTTTTTTAAATTTCAAATCATAATAAATAATAAGGTGAAATATTTTTTTTTAGAAAAATTCATTCGATATTAATCATTTAACAGCCTAAAAAAGGTCAATAATCTGGACGAACAAACTGGTCGCCAAAGACGGGTAGTTTTATAAAGTATACAAAGAGAAAATAGATAATCATCAAATCTCTCTTACTAGAATAAAGTACACTTGTAATTTCTTACTAGAATAAATTAAAAAAATGTACCTCGCCATTATTCAGATGGGGAAGTTAAAAGATTGATAAGCTGTTAAAATTTAAGTACATCTCACTTTATAGTTTAGTTTAGTTTAGTTATATTAACGTCCCGTTGTAAAGCAACACTAGGGCTATTTTGGGACGGACCTCGTAATTTTGAACCGCGGTCAGATGACGAGGACGACACCTGAGCTGGCACCCCCTCTCACGCCACACCACACCAGCGGGAGGACGTTTGGCATGACGGATTTAACGTGCAACAGACCCCCTTACACGACGGTTCTTCGGTGGAATCGGGTCTCGAACCTGAAACCCAACGGCTCACAAGCCGAGACCTTACCACCAGGCCACCGCGGCCTCCATCTCACTTTATACATTTCTAGGGTTGCGGTAACCAACTAGTAGAGTCGGGGGTTCGATCCCCGACTCTAAGTGTAAACGGGTTTAGTGCGTATTAAATCCGTCGGGACAGACATCCTCCCGCTATTTCCATGCGAAATTCGGAGAATGTGGATGTTCGTCAGGTGCCGTTCTCATCAACTGACTATGGTTCAAAATCATGAGATCTGTGGTGAAAGCTTATAAGCCAGTTAACAGCTACAGTACACGAGCAATTGCTTTTGTATTGTGGTCATTTTACATGGTTGCGAACCACAAGGTCCCAGGTTCTATCCTCGCTCATACCAATCTGCCACATTGGTCACCTCGGACGATGAGCCTTCAACCTTCGTACAACTGTTGGGGCGCCATCTACCCACAGCAAACCAAAGTCGTCAGATTCACTTGATGCATCAACACAAAAAGGCCGCAACAACACAAAGTCTTTAGATTCACTTGACGCAACAGCAACCACTCACCCACACACGCTCGCCATAACTCTTGGCACTTCTCAAATGGGTACAAGCATATTAGAATCAACAGCTAATACATCACCACTCAACAGCCCTATCGTTCGTCTCACCTCTGACTCACTGGAGGGAGAGTCTGTGGTGAAAGCTTATAAGCCAGTTAACAGCCACGCTACACGAGCAATTGCTTTTGTATTGTGGTCATGTTACTTGACTGCGAGCCAAAAGGTCCCAGGTTCTATCCTCGCTCATACCAATTCTCTACAGATACGTCACAAAATATCCCTAGTGTTGCTTTAACAAAAGGACGTTAATATAACTAAACGAAACCTAATACATATCTCCAAAAATAATAGCAAGTCTTGAACTCTTTTTTGCTCCAAACGACCATTATGGCTTATTTTCAGGGGATGTCTTACTTTTTCTTTATGAATTTTCATTTATTAATATAAAAGAATAATTTATTTTCTATATATTCATGGACATTCATTTCGAACATTGTTATTGAATTCTATAATCTGAGTGTCTCGTGACTCCATTTCCTGTAAGACCACTTGCCCTATAATCCCATCTCCAGCTACGGGAATAAGCAATTCAAGTTCAATAAGTAATTTTGAATTTCTTATTTTTCGATTATGTCCTATTTTTACAAAAACAAACAAGTAAGACATGAAAATTTGAAATTAAAAAATGCCGAAGGGAAAATTTTTGGTTTCTTCTTCTCTTGTGTCACGATTTAGACTGACGTATTTCTCACCGCTTATTCTTTGTATATGTAAATCACGTGTACGCGGTGAAATAAATCGAAGTTAAAATTTCAAAAGTTTCTTCTATTCTGTCACGCACCGGTTAAAATATGTTTTACTTACATATATGTACTCTTAAGTACACACACACACACACACACACACACACACACACACATATATATATATATATATATATATATATATATATATATATATATATATATATATATATATATATATATATATATATATATAGAGAGAGAGAGAGAGAGAGAGAGAGAGAGAGAGAGAGAGAGGATGGGAGAGACATAGTATGTGTGTATGTTGCTTCAAAAATTTGCTCCGAAAATATATATCCTATATTAGTATATATATTTATTACATATATACATTGGTGGCCAAAAGTGTGGACATTTTTTGAAAGTTTCATGTTTTTCAACACAAAGAACACATTAAATGATCAGAAAATCAATGGAAGCAAGTAATCTGGAGCGATGAGACTAAAATATCGCTCTTTGGTAGTGATGGTAGAAAATACGTGAGACGCAGAGTAGGTGAAGTGCTTCATCCTGATTGCATTGAAGCTACTATAAAAACAACAACAAATGCCATGATTTGGGCATGTATGTCTGCAGATGGTGTGGGCCGAATTCAAGTGATTGATGGCATCCTGAATGCCAAAAAATACATCAAAACTGTCCTGGAACCAAAATTGATACCTTCCATCAGGGATTTCTTCCCCAACAAAGCACCATTTATTTTTCAGCAGGATTAAAAATAAATGGTGCCACACAGCAAAAGTATGCAAAGCATGGTTTCAAAATAAAAGCATAGATGTATTACCATGGCCAGGGAACAGCCCTGATCTCAATCCAATTGAAAATTTGTGGCGCCGTTTGAAAATTCTTGTACGAAAAAAACGTCCATCCAATAAAAGACAACTTGTTGAATCTATAATTGATTCTTGGCACCATGTGATTACGAAAGATGAACTCCAAACACTCGTTCATTCGATGAAAAGACGCTGTGAAGCTGTCTTAAAAAATAAGGGTTATCCTACTAAGTATTGATTGTGTAAGTATCACTTTAAAAAAATGCAAATCTAAAATGAGCGTAACTATTTTTGCAATGCAAATATTGTAATACTGTTTTTGTTATTAAATTCTACATTAAATTACCTTCAATTTGATATATAAACAATTTGTATTTAAGTGAAAATTAATATATTCTACAAGCACGCAAAGTTGAAAAACATGAAACTTTCAAAAAATGTCCACACTTTTGGCCACCACTGTATAGTATATTAACAATATATATTACTTATACATAATTATGCATATCGCCACATAAGAAAAAAACTATCTGCTTCATCTAAAATTTGACTCAATATCATACGCCACAAATCTTATGCTTTTTGGTTAGAAGTTAGTAACTAGTTAAATGAAGGAGTCCTCTTGATCAGAAACTTCATTTTTATTTTTTAGTCTTTCTCTCTATAATATTCTATTTTTACCATACGTCGTTTGAACCTTCCAAACCAAGAATCCTACGAAACGCCTTCTCCTAAATTTATGTGCCATAAAGAAGTGTTTGAACTCTTGTATTAAGGTTCCTTAAATGACAGAGATGTCCAAACTTTACCTTCCTAACCCCAAGTGTGGGACAACATGGCCCAATAAGTAGGAGTAAGCGGTTAGAACCTACGCACTTGAATAAAAACATGTTTTTGTCTTTGCCAATTATTACTCTTTTTTTTTAACCTGTTGCATTTCGCTTTCGCAATACTCCCGCAGAAGACAATAGATGAAACAAGAGCTGTTCAATGTCTTATGCAATGCCGCCTTAACGCCCCACTGAGCACTCTGCGATGCGATTCAAATCTATACAGTGATTTCGTAATGTTTTAGGAAGATATAAATAGAAAATCCTCTTGGAAATAAGAGAACTTAAAAGATTGCTATTCAATCAATACACGAATCAAAAGTTGTTTATGTCATATATGATTCATTTCTTAACTGAATCAATCTGGAGAAGAGAAAAATGGCTTCAAGTATTATCTTCAACGTTTAATAATAATGATAAAAAAAAAAAAGACTAATGATTTTCACTATTTTCGAAAAAGTTATTTATATTCATGGGCATTTACTTAAGCATTTATTCATCTTCAAGGTCTACCATCACTTGGATAATGCGATTAGAAACCAATTTGAGCATACACATCTTGATATATAGGTATTCTCTATATTTAAAAAAAATCTTGATGCTGTACTTTTCCAAAGTTAAGTGTAATACAGTTAACAGAGTATTGCGTCACAAATTGAAAGAAATATTTATGAATCTGGAATTAATCTGGCAAAGAGAAAAGTGCCTCCAAGAATTATCTTCAACATTTAATAAAAATATTTTAAAAACAACGAATGACTTTCACATTTCAAAAGCTGTTTATAATTTCGAGCATTAACGTAATCAAATAAAATAGAACCCCCTCATTTCTAAGATCTACCATCGGATGGATTGTGCAATTAAGAACCATTTTCAGTATACACATTTTGAAATATAAGTGTTCCCTTTAACCTTAAAGAGCCTTGATGCAATGCTTTTCTTAAGGTAAGAGTAACATAATTGTTGTGTCAGAAATTAAAAGAAATATTTGTCAATCTAGAGAAGAGAAAAGAAGTTCCAAGAATTATCTTCAACATTTAATAAAAATATTTTAAAAACAACGAATGACTTTCACATTTCAAAAGCTGTTTATAATTTCGAGCATTAACTTAATCAAATAAAATACAACCCCCTCATTTCTAAGATCTACCATCGGATGGATTGTGCAATTAAGAACCATTTTCAGTATACACATTTTGAAATATAAGTGTTCCCTTTAACCTTAAAGAGCCTTGATGCAATGCTTTTCTTAAGGTAAGAGTAACATAATTGTTGTGTCAGAAATTAAAAGAAATATTTGTCAATCTAGAGAAGAGAAAAGAAGTTCCAAGAATTATCTTCAACAATTAATAAAAATATTTTAAAAACAACGAATGACTTTCACATTTCAAAAGCTGTTTATAATTTCGAGCATTAACTTAATCAAATAAAATAGAACCACCTCATTTCTAAGATCTACCATCGGATGGATTGTGCAATTAAGAACCATTTTCAGTATACACATTTTGAAATATAAGTGTTCTCTTTAACCTTAAAGAGCCTTGATGCAATGCTTTTCTTAAGGTAAGAGTAATATAATTGTTGTGTCAGAAATTAAAAGAAATATTTATCAATCTAGAGAAGAGAAAAGAAGTTCCAAGAATTATCTTCAACATTTAATAAAAATATTTTAAAAACAACGAATGACTTTCACATTTCAAAAGCTGTTTATAATTTCGAGCATTAACTTAAGGAAATAAAATACAACCACCTCATTTCTAAGACCTACCATCGGATGGATTGTGCAATTAAGAACCATTTTCAGTATACACATTTTGAAATATAAGTGTTCTCTTTAACTTTAAAGAGCCTTGATGCAATGCTTTTCTTAAGGTAAGAGTAACATAATTGTTGTGTCAGAAATTAAAAGAAATATTTATCAATCTAGAGAAGAGAAAAGAAGTTCCAATAATTATCTTCAACATTTAATAAAAATATTTTATAAACAACAAATGACTTTCCCTTTTAAAAAGCTGTTTATAATTATGAGAATTTACTTAAGAAAATAAAATTAAACCATCTCATCTTCAAGCTCTACCATCAGTTGAATTATGCGATTAAGCACAAACTTCAATATACACATCTTGATATACAAGTGTTCTCATTTTTTTTGCTGCATTTTGCCAAAGTTAAGTGTGACATAATTAAAAGACCATTGTGTCAGAGATTAAAAGAAATATTAATTAACCTGGTGAAGTGAAAAGTACTTCAAGAATGATTTTCAACATGTAATAAAAATATTTCTTTTAAACAGATAATGAATGACTTTTCCATTCTTTTAAAAATCTATTTTTAATTATGAGCATAAGGAAATAAGGAAAATTTATATTTATGAGCATAAGGAACATAAGGAAATAAAATTGAGCCACCTCATCTTCAAGGTCTACCATCACTTGGATAATGCGATTAGGAACCAACTTGAGTATACAGATTTTGATATACAGGTATTCTCTATAACCTTGAAGAATCTTGATGCTGCATTTTTCCAAAGTTAAGTGTAACATAATTAATAGACTGTTGTCCCACTAATTAAAAATAATATTTAGTTTGGAATAAAGAGAATGGTGTATTGCGAAGAAAATATAATAACTCTTAATTACAAGCGTTTTAAATACAAGGTGATTCGTATTGAATGAGATAAAAATAAAGCACGCCTATGAACTCTGTAATTAATTTATTTTGATATATCAAATTTGCCATCTAAGTTTCTATAATTGTTCTATGCATGCCCTTCCAGTAATACGGCAAATATCTAAGTGATATTCCAGTTCCTGTCACACTCATGATAGAATATTCCCTATTAGTGAGTCTAACACGTCAGATATCCGCTGTTTCAATTGCATAAGTCCTGGGGAAGAGGAGGCACTCCATACGAAAAAAATCACTAGGGATTAGATCTAGAGACCTCGGCGACCAAGAAAGCAATGGAATATCATTTGATCCAACACGGCCAATACAGAGATGAGGCAGCCATAAACAGATGCTCCGATCTGCCCGAAGGCTTATGGAAAATCTGAATAACCGGACGCCACGACAATATTGGCGGAACTAAGGTTGAGTCATAAGGGTCATCACAAGCAGGTGCAATCCCTTCCGCAAAAGGCATATCCCCCTTTCCCTACAGCATTGGGGGATTGTCGATCTTAAATTGTTATGCCTATGTGGTGGAGCACCATCTTGCTGCAGAATGAACCCTGGAACCACTTCCACAAATTTAAAGAACTAAGAACATGTCATAGTAAATCCACTAATTAGTCGATATTTCCACGAAAAAAAAAAAGAAACAGCAGTAATTGTTTCTTATAGCGCAGAAAATACACTGATCTTTGAAGAACCACAGTGAGGTTCCATTAGGTTCTAAGTTAGGTTCTAAGTTAGTTTTCTATGCCCCACAATCGTAAATTGTGGCGATCAACTTTGTCCCATAAGCGAAAGGTAGGTCCATCCGTAAACACAAGTCTGTTCGCGAAACTAACCACTTCCAGCTTCAAATTTACATGAAAATCTTTAGGCAATGGATTGGCGATAAGATAGATCGAACAATTTCTCCTAATTGCCTCTAGGGACGATTTCTTTCCTAATAGAATATTCGCTGTTGCCAGATAAAACTTTTATAGTGGAAATAAATAAATAAATTTGTTTCTGCTAAATAAATCAACTGCAGAATTCGTACTATGCCATTGATTTTGTAACAAATTCCTTCGTATATTGATATCAACAATTTTTTTTAAAAAAATTACGAAGGATGAGATGGGAATGTCATGCTATTTGCATTTCAGTTCAGCTTACCCTTATATCTTACCTTTATATCTTTTTTTACTAGCTTAATGCAGGCCGCGGTGGCCATTTGGTAAGGTCTGGACTTCGGATCTGGAGGGTTTCAAGTTCGGGGTCCTATTCCGCCGAAGAACCACCGTGTAAGTGGGTATGGTGCGCGTTAAATCCGTCTGGCCCAAACGTCCTCCCGCTGATATAGTCTGGAAGTTTGGAGAAGGAGTGCCAGCTCAAGTCTCATCCTCGTCATCTGACCGCGGTTAAAAATTACGATGTTCGTCCCAAAATAGCCCTAGTGTTGCTTTAAAACTGGACGTTAATTGTAACTAAAACTACTGATGATGATGTCGTGTCCGCGTTACCACGGAAAGGAGGTGCAGTAGCTTCTGAGGGTAAAGACCCCTGACCACCCGAGAGCAGAAGGCAGACTTCTAGCTCATATAAAGATGACACACACACATTCGCTTGCACAACCCCTTTTTACAGGGGGGCACATTCACACACCTCACAGATAGGACACAGATGAAGAACAACCATGCCCAAACCGGGATTCGAACCCGGGACGCCCAGATCACGGGGAAGAAACTAAAACTACTAAATTAATGGATAAGAGCTCTAGAAAACAGCTTAAAATTAGATAATAATATGATTTCTTTTTGTATTGTTAGATCAATTAATTGGTAAGAAGAGCTCAGGACAGATCAAGAGGGAATAAACTGAATTGAGAAAGCAACTAATGATGATGATGCAACAAAATTAAAGACACTTCAAACTTTACGTTAAACTAAATACACATTGGTAGAGTTTTTAATAGTGAAGCGGTGGATTTTCTATTGTATAGCTTCGTCCAGTTATCACTAAGTTACTTCAAAAAATTTTAATGATAATTAGACTTTTTTTCCATACAGTAATTTTAATTTATAATTCTTTTCTACGTTTTAATTTCCTAACGCAGAATTTCAAAATGGAATTTGTTTTTTAGGGACTAATTTTTTGAAAAATTTCAGTAATTATTAATTTTCTTCATTCTATCATACAGTAAATGATAATGATAAAAAATGAAAGTATTCTGAAGTTTTAAAAGATATCAAAACTCTTAATATCATATTTTCACATTTCGTAGACGAGTTACTTTCTCCTGTCAGAGCTCCAGAGTCTTTTATTGCCGATTTCAAAAAGGTCTATTTCTTACAGTCCCTACCTTAAAAAAGCTTAATCACATCATATATGTCTCTCAGTAAGATAAATTGTTTGGAATTGTCCTGTATATTAAAACTGAGCGAAAAAATGCAGATCATATAACTTAAGTCGAGTACTTAAAATTCTTTAGAAATAGTGTATAAACCTCAAAGCAAGAAATTAATAATAATTAAACCCATTCAAATACTAAATAATACGCTTTAAATCAGGGAGGAGCACACTGAAAATAAAATGTTTTGACAGGTTTCTGTCCTTTACTGAAGAAGAAATCCGAAAGAAGTATTCGTTAAGGAATCTGAAAAAATCAGATACAGAAAGGGAAAATACGTGATTCTTCTCAGTATAAACATATGCCTGCCATGTGCACCTGCCATACGGGATAATTGATTCTACATAATCAATCTTGGATAATTCAGGTGATCCATTTAAATTAATTTCTCTCATTGGCAGCTTGCTGGTGCATTTTTTAAAAAAGAAAATGAATTGAGATTAAAATAAAAAAGAAATACCCTCTTTGTTAAAACAAGTCACGAGAGTTTTGATTTATGACCGTGGAGTGATTAATGAAACCTGATGTAATAGAATATTTTATTATTCTTTTTGCATAAAAATTCACTTGACTTTTTGTTCCGAAATTTTTGAAATGGTTTGATTATAAAGATAGCATTTGCGCGTATTTTTGTAGCTCTAAAAATAAAGAGATTGAGGATATAGTTCAGAATCTTTGGATGAAATTATAATTTCTAGTTAAGATTTGAAAATTAAAATAATTTGGAATATTTTTGAATTTTTTTGAAAAGCTATTCTCGAAAATTATTCCATTAAATTTATGGTTGCTAAATAAAGTTTAAAAGCCCAAATAATTTGAAACTTTCTTAAATTTTCTTTTTATTAGACTACTTACTCGAATTGCTTTACAAGAAATGGAAATGAGAATAAAATTCTTATATTTCAATCTGGTTTTTAAAATAAACCTTTACAATGGTAATATAAAAAAAAAAATCGGGAAAAACAAAACGTTTTACTTAATTTACTCAATCTTATACGGTTGGTAGTTGAAGGTTAGAATTAGAATTAGGTTAGAATTATAAATTAGGTAGTCTTTATTTTGTTCATTATTTGATGATGATGCTGATGTCGTGTCCGCGTAACCACGGAAAGGGGGTGCAGTAGCTTCTGAAGGTAAAGATCCCTGAGCACCCGAGGGCAGAAGTCTGACTTCTAGCTCATATGAAGATGAAATTCACACATTAGCTTGCACAACCCCTTTTTACAGGGGGCACATTCACACACGTCACAGATAAAAAACAGATGAAGAACAACCATGCCCGAATCGGGATTCGAAACCGGGAAGCCCAGATCACGTGATCATTATTTATTTTTACTTATTTATTAATTTATTTTTACTTATTTATTAATTTATTTTTACTTATTTATTAATTTATTTTTACTTATTTATTGCTTAGTATATAAAAATCCATCCATCCAGGATTTCGTTAGTTTTGTTGAAAATTTCTCTTCACTTCAGCTTTCGGGATAGGGCTATGTATATAGTAAGAAACAAAATTTTCAATAGACAGCGCATAAAAGTATTATATATATATAAAATATTATCATTAATAAAAATCCCTAATCCCTTAATATCTAGCAGATCCTTGTTGATATGTTTCGGATGACCGCTCGCACATAACTGAAATAATCTTTCATCATAAAAACTGCACTCATTTTTTAAAAGACTCAAAGCCAGTTCTGAAATTTGAATCCGGGTTTATGAACGATTTAAAGTTCTTAAAAATTTCTATCAACAAAATTAAAAAGAATAGTTGTAAAGTTACTTTCAGTCAAAAAAGATTTAATGTTGGGGAAAGCGGCAGAAAGGAATTTTGATCATTAGAAGCAACAATGGATGGTTGCTGCACATGAAAGAATTTTTCTATCTTGAGATCTTAAATGAGGAATCATTCAGAGAATATCTTTCAACTGCTTTCTAAAAGGGTGATAAAATCCCATAGAAGCATTTCGTAAAATTCAAATTGATTTATTACCTTAAGACTAGTAGCAATGGTCAATCTAGTTGAATTGTATAGTGAATCTGAATTTCATCTTTACGCTTTTTAAAAAGTCACTAAAAACAGACACTTTTAATTTTTTTTTATTTTCTCGTTTATGAAGTACAGTGGAAATATTGTTATCATCAAAAAATTTGAACTCGAGATTTTGATGAATTTTCACGTTTCAGACCTGTCTTAGTTCGAAAATTACATTTCGGGCATTATATCTGTCTTCTGTGAATATAATAATTCAAAAATGCTTTGAGTTAGAAGGATGGAAGATCAAATTTTGGATATTTCTATCAGAATTTAACTGAAATCTATTCAGATTAACTCTGTTTGTTTAGCTGTGCGAATACAAATGAACTCGATAGCTCCAGAATGCAAAAAATTAGATACATAAAATCTTGTAGAAAGATTTCATACCTGAAATATAGTTTCTGCTCAAATTTTCAACGAAATCGGTCAAAGAATTGACCTGTCTGTCCGTCTATACTCTTACGTTCATGTAAACGCAAAAACTCATAAATGAAATAACTTAAAGTAAAGAAATTCGGTATGTTTCTTGTATATCTTGTAACTACAATGTAGTTCCGAGTCATGTTTTGGTTTTATTTGTCTGCAAAAAAAGTCGCCCAAAATGCATATCCACATGATAAATTTAGTAACAATATTTAATTCACACCTAAGATCTATTCTCTGATGTCATCCAAGGTATTCGCAGCCTTAACTCAGGGTCCATAATTTTATGTAGGGATGGGGGAGTAAAATCTTAAATCTAGAGTAGATGAGAAAGTTTCGATAAACCACTCCCGTTGGTTATTTGTGAATCGATTTGTTATCGAGCAGTCGATAAGCTGCTGTAAATGAAAATTATTGGTGATATTTTGTTTCAGCATTTTTTTTTTTTTTTTTTTTTTTTTTTTTTTTTTTTTGTACACGACATTTCGTTCTTTTCTGTTAATGGATCACTATTTACTTCGATTCCATTTCAGTGATTAGTTTTGATTTGATTTTTCATAAAAATTGTGGACAAAGAAGATACCATTAAAAAGAAACAGAATTTCTAAAGTTAATGTATGTTTACATTCAAATTGTGCTGCAGCCGGCGTCCTTGCATAGGAGTAGCGCATCTTCCCCGTGATCTGGGCGTCCCGGGTTCGAATCCCGGTTCGGATATGGTTGTTCTTCATCTGTGAGGTGTGTGAATGTGCCCCCCTTTAAAAAGGAGTTGTGCCAGCGAATGTGTGAGTTTCATCTTCATATGAGCTACAAGTCAGACTTCTGCCCTCGGGTGCTCCGGGGTCTTTACCCTCAGAAGCTACTGCACCCCCTTTCCGTGGTAACGCGGTCACGACATCATCATTGTGCTACAAGTAATATTTTTGGTTTGTTTCTTAAACACTCTGCAACTGTGCTCGATGTTTTCTATGGCAACTTTCGCTACTTATTTTACGATAATCAGATACCGAGATAATGTTAGAAAATAACAACCATCCAGGCGGACTCATCTTTTAATAAGATAGGAAATGATACAGTTAAAATTATAATATATTAATTTGGCAATATGGTGTTCCCTTTTATTACTAGTATAAATATCAGAAATAATTATTTCACGATATTTACCGTTCGAATTACTAAATGCAAGTCATAGCCAGATTTTATCATTCTGTTGATTATTATTTATATAAATATTAACAGTGAGAAACAGTCATTATAAATATTTTTATTAAAGAAAAATGAGTTATGAAATAAACATGGTAAAGGATAAGGATAAGGCAGACTTTGAGCTCAAAAACATTGGCGCAATTATGAAGAGTTCATAATCATAATAAGACTTACTAAAATGTGCGTGTGCTGTTTTTGATATTCAATAAAGAATTACTATTCTATTCAAATCAATGGCATAATTTTAATTATGAATGTGAATGCATTATAAAATGAAATTTTTAAAAGAAAATAAGAACCAAATAATTATTTCATGCACAGTTCTTCAGCATTAAATCATACTGTGGTTGTTGTTTCTTATGGCACTTGCCACGGACAAGCCCGCTGTTCGAAGACAGCCGATTTAAGCCTAAGCCTCTTGTTTATATCGTAGAGCCAACTAGGGCCAAGAGTACGACTTGACTACATACACGTCATAACCCCTTTTACGTGACGGACTTCATTGACGCATTTTATTCACTCATCCACAGATCGTAATTTAGACCTAAACGATCACCCCTGATCCAGTACCCCCAGTGGTATTACTCTCGACATGGAGGACTTTGTGGCCACGACAGATTTATACGCACCAAGCACGTGGGGAATCTTCGGCCGGCGAGGTTCGAACTCGCAACCTAAGGGACGTGCATCCAACGCTCTACCAACCAATCATACTAAAAAGAGTTAAGAACCAAAGTGGGCCACCCCTAAATTTCACTAAACTGAGCTTGGTTGAATAGTATTGAGGATACCATATTAAATAGCGTGTTTTCTTTTAAACTTTGAATGGATCGGAACAAAAATGAATATAATCAAGAATAAAAAGTTGAAGTGCATTAAAAAAAGAAAAAAAAAAAAAAAGAATTTTTAAATAAAGAGTACAATTCATATTGAAATAAAAAGTATAAGAGTACCGAACATAAACAGACAAATAAAAGAGAATATCTCAAAATAAAAGGAAATTCATCAAATCTTTGAAAAAAAGTACACAATATTTATCCCAACTATTCAACAGGTTGCGTAGTCCCTGCCTTTCTACAAAAATAAAGGATGTTCACTGTCCAAGCCTACCATCGCAATACATCAATAACAAAATGGACGTAAAGCTCTAATCAACAGCAATCATTCTCATGGTTCTTAATGAGACGTCGGCATTTCGTCTGCCAACTGAGCAGCCATTAACCCACTCATCACAGGAACAGACACCCACATCTGCAGGGAAGGTCCCTTTTGAAAGTGGGTCATGGCAGGATGGAGGTTCAAGGGTGGTCGCCTGACATCACCCTCGTGATCCTGCCATTATCCGGAGGTGCTCGAGAGCAAATGATTTTTTGACGGATGCGGAAGTGAAGTGAGAAGGTCGGCCATGAATGGCGGAAGGTTAAATGCTCTCGATTCTATAAACACTTTCTATGATTACAGAGTGGCTGCAGGCAATACCGGCAAACGCTATGCACATTTTTAGGAAAGAACAGGAAAAACGATTGGTTGTTGCAAAACGAACAGACATATAAAATACCGACTGTATAGAAATTGGTTGAAAAGACAGGCAATGGTGCAAAAACAAATTTATTCGCTGGACCATAAAATGTATAATTGGAAGCTGTGTGAAAATATTTAAAGAAAAATCTCAAAAGAAAATGAAGTTTTATTGGTGTGGTTTTAAGCTGTATACAAATATTCCTTTTGTATCCGCTAAGGATGTATCATTATTTGGAGTGGTTTTCAACATAAGGCACGTGAATAATAACAAACAAAGATATTTTTAGATGCTCATACTTTATTGTTATTCTGAAAAAAAAAACATATAAAACTACCATCTTTTTAAAAAATGCTTGATAAAGATAATACGACATTGAGACGAATTTATCTTAAAAGGATGAACATAGTCAGAACTTTTTGAAAATTAAATATAAAACTCCTACGAATATGAAACATATAGTTGTGATTCATTTTATATTGACGCATTTAACTGATTTTATATTCAGATAAATTCACGAGAGCGTTTAGGCTTATTCAGATGCAACTCGTTCACGTTAAAGTTATTTTCTGATTACTGGTACGGACGGGCGAGAGATTTAAATTTTATAATAATAAATACTATAATAATAATTATAATAATTAATACTTCATAATAATTAATACTTTCATAATATTAAAATTCAAAGTCATTGTTGGTGCTGTTTTTCATTTTCATTCAGTTATATTATTCATTTTCTATCTTAAGTGCTACAGAAAATGATATTCTGCTTGGAATGTAATGGAAAACTACGTTTGAAGTATAACAGAAAATTATTTTTATAACATAAAATTTTAATATGATTCATTTGTTTCTAAGGTGAAGACTGGAAACTTTTTTAAAAACTTAATTATTTAAAATAATTTGACTCATGAAGCTTACTGTTGCTACAATGTCTATAGTTCACTACAGATTTATTTTAATTATAGTCAAATCCAAACCAAATCGTTTGGTAGAATATTAGAGTTCAAATTAATTCATTCTTCCGAATTTCTAAATACTTGACAATAAAAATGAATTAGAAAAGCAAACAAAAAAATGGGGGAAATTTTTATAGTTAAAAACCATCGTTCTTCCTTTTTTTTTTTTTTTTTGTAACATACTTACAAAACTTATTTTTATATATAGAGATGGGCTTTAAAACTTCTTAGAAAGAGGTCGATCGGCGGGGGAAAAAATGTCCTTGTATTGTTAAGGTCTAATGTTTTCACAAATTAGGTATCGAATTTTAAAATCGTAAATTTCTGATTTCTAACCGCTAAAGAAACATAATTAAATATTATTTAGGCAATACATCATAGCATTTTCATACAACAGTTGAACATACACGAAATCATGATAATACTTCTCAATTTATAATTTTAAGTATTTTCAAGATAACTTCGTGTTTTTCTTTTTGTAAAGATTTCTTGGATTTATTATAATTAATTATTTACTCGCCTTCTGAAGGGAAAAAATTATGATATTTTACACATCTATAAGCTTCCAATGGCAATACAATGCTTTAATATTTTTTGAAATTAATTATGACTTAATTGAATTAATTTCAAATGAATTTTGGTCGCTTGGATTGGAATTAAGAAAAAAACTGATAGCAAAATTCCATAATAGTTATAGTAATTGATAATGAAATGCATAATAAGAAAAATGCAGGAAATAATATAAAAATAAATTGTTTTTTTAAGATGCTAGATGTTCAAAGAAAATTATAATATTTTTTTCAAAAATCTGAAAATTAAAAAGTGTGGAGGATTTAAAATGATATTGTAAGAAAATTAAATTGCAATAAATAACATATATTAAGGATTGCAATATAGAATTCCACGACATTTTATTAAAATTATATAATAACTGAGATTAAAATTTCAATTTACTTAGAGCATTTCTATCAATTATCTCACTTTGGCAATGTTATTTTTACATACACATTTTTGATTAAAAATTCTTTCTATTTTTAATGCATTAATAAATGCATATTTTATAAAACAAAAAACAAATATTTTAATTACAATTTTCATGCTTTTCAGCAGATAAAATTTTAAATTATTTTTCTTCTTAATCTAAATTCAATGAGATTGAAATCAATAAGTTGAATTCTGAAAAATTTAAAGGAATTCAATTACATCCACAAGAACTGGAATTCTGATGTCATTTTACTTCCAAAAGAAATAAAACGCGAAATAATCATTCGTATGAAAAATGTCAGGGAGAACTTCAATTCCAGGATGCTGAAAGGATGTTTTTTTTTTTCGATATTTCACATTTACGTCAATTTAATTCTTAAGTATGCAAGCAGGGTGCAACGGAAAGTTTCCTAACGTTTTCTTGCTTTCTTCTTTAGAAACTTTTCTTGTTACCTGACCTTGTCTACTTAGCAAATTAAGTCTGCTTTAACTTTTAGAAAAAGCCTTGACCTTGTCCTATCATACTTTCTTAAAACGACACAATTTATTCGGTCACTTACTCAACCAAGTGAAACAATCAGCTGCATTTGATGATAAAGATAAGCCAACAGGGGTCCGGAATTTCCAACAGAACACAGTTATTTCAAAATCAACAGGTTTTTCTCATATGTGTCACCGTCAATGAGTGAAATTCAAGCAATTTCTTTTTTGTACTAAGCATTATTCTCTAAAGCGTGTAGAATCAATTTTATGTTGATATTCCCGTTCTTATAGATATAGGTTAGATTCCAGAAAAGCTCTTATAAAACGAATTATTTCACTGTAAAATAAAGAAATATCCGAGAGGAAATGGAATTGAAATATGCCAGGCCAAAACCTTGTTTCTTTGAATTATACGGGGTAGGAAGTGAATAACTGAAAAAAAGTGCGAAAAAATTGTAAGGAATGTTGCTGAAAGTAGCGAAAGTGGCTAAAATTGCTTAATTCTCCATTTCCATAAAATATGCGAGTGTGTCTCGGACGCAACTTACCCTAGTTTTATCGAACTGTCGCCTATTTTTTTTTTATTTCATTAAAGTTTTAATTAATTTTATATTATGTAAATTTTTAACTCATTTTATATGACTTTTTAATTAATTTTATACGAATTTTTATATGAATTTTTAATTAATTTTATACGACTTTTTATATGAATTTTTAATTAATTTTATATGACTTTTTATAAGAATTTTTAATTAATTTTATATGACTTCATTCTCAGAGAGCAATTTTCTTTTGCTTGTTATGAAAATATGATAAATAGACTTGATTTTAAAATCTATTGATATTTAATCATTTTCTTTTTTTCTCAACTTTTTCAACTACAAGCATTCCATTTGTAGATAATATTTGGCCATGTAAAAGTCAATGCCCTGAACACCTTCTTGGAGCTTCTTTTTTAAATTTCACTAACAGAAGCCAAGAATTTTTTTTATATATATTATTATTATATGATCTGGAATGCATTTGATATATAACACCTAACAAATGTCAACGGCCTAAAAATTGCCTTGGTATTTTTTTACCCTTTTCTTGACAATCGGAAGTCCAAAATTTTTCTTTATGCATGGCATGAATGGCTAATTTTTTATCAAATAAAAAGTCGCCAGTAGAATTTTTAAGGTGACATATTCAATCAGGTGAAACTGCAATGATCGCCAAAATAACTGGGGGGAAAAAATATTCGTTGGTCATTGAACTGAGGGATAGTTAAGGGACTAACCTGAACTGTGGCGAAAAGTTGTCAGTTAGGACATAATCCGAGTTACTTTAAACTATTCCTTCCAACTGGTGGCAGCTCCTTTTTTTAAAAAAAATACTGCTTATTTTCGTTCATATTGAGAAGAGAAATATTGAATGTATACTGGATACGAATTGGCTGAGCTTAACAAGTGGTTTGTTATTCTTACCTATACAGCCAAACATGAAAGAAAAAATTGTTATAAGATAATGTCTTACACAGAAAAATGTTTCACTTTTTCATAAAAGTTTGACATAGCTGCCCTTAGTTATTCACAGACTATTGCATTTGTTAGTCAGCTCTGGTCATATGTTAGTAAATCTGTTCACGGAAATCAAATGAAGCTGTCCCTTTTTCTGTTCATGCAGTGACTTTTTTCGGATCATTTTCTGGCATTGATGAAAATGTCGCCTGGCACTTTTTTTTAGTAAATGAGTTCTACGAAACCCTAAATTTCGTTTTATATGCTGTTATATGTTCCTATTTTTACGAAAACGTAGAAATTGTAATGAATTATCTCTAAGACAGATGAAACACTTGAAATACCTAAAAACCATCAATCTGATAGATTCTCAAAGGGGCGGAATCGTTCCTCGATGGGCGACGGAATTTTCAATGGAGGCGGTAGCCAGTCCAGAGATAAATCTGAAGGGTAGACAAGAGCTGAGGACCATGGCATGTTTAATTGTTGAGGAAATTAATACAATATCATGTCTGAACCAAAGTATATTTACAAGTCAGTTGCACCTGTAAATATACTGGTCAGTTGCACACCAGAGCATGGATTTACTGAATTGCATTTTTGATCCTTTCAAAAATGCTGATAAAACAGAATCATAAAATTTAGAAAAGCAATTCATAGAACTCATAAAACAGCGAAGAACTAAAAGTAAAATTCAGAAACAGATACCAAGAGTTCTTGCTTTAAAAATCAATGCCAATTTAGCTAACGACCTTATTTACATTCTAAAAAGAACAGGCTACAGAAACCTGAAAATGGTAACTTGTGGCTGGTATTAATAAAATTAGGACCCGATAACAAATTGTTAAAAGTCTACAAGTCTTAGCCCCCTTACTATTATTTTTTTCTGATTGATTTAGTACTTGTATTTAAATTTTTCACAATCAGTCTGTTACAACAATTGATTGTTGCTTTTATTTCTATTTTGTGATTCTTGATAGTTACACAGACTGAAAAATAGTTATAGTTATAAATTTTGGAACAATATTTTGATATTGGATATGATTACAGAAAATGCAGACATGTGAATTCTTTTTTCTATTGTAAAAAGGAGGGTGGTCCAAAAAGGGTTTGGAACCTCTGATCAATGTATTACCTTAAGATACAATACAGAAGCATTTACATTAACCCTTTCTAGGGCCGTGAGAAGTATGCTTCCCACTAAATTTATCAATCTTTGTATGAAATTATGTATGTTGGCATAAGTTCTGACAATTTTTTTCACAAAGACAGAAACTTAGATGCTTCAGTTCTTTATCTTACACAAAATGATGTGTCTTGATTTGTTACTTAATTATTAACTAACCAACTTAATTAATTAATCAAATTAAATTTATCTAATAAGCTAAATGAATCCCTTTTCTTATTCTAATTTCAAGCCTAAAATTATTTTAACATAATATGACTAGAAAAAAATGGCCCTTTAAAGGGTTAAAACAATAGATCCTATTCTATGCACATAAAGCCTGTTATTAATTCTTCTAGAATTTTTCAATCGAACCCCTTCATTTACAAATACACGGTTATTATACTCTATACACAATAAAAACAATTTTTCTTAAACTAATTTTTTAAAATTAAACTGTAATTAATCATTCATTAATTGCTTAATATAACCTATTTACTTAAAAGTAAAAATTGGCATCGATCCGTCATGTTTAATTATTAACAATTTAAATATTAGTACTGTTTGTTTCAGCATTCCGAGACGGCCATTTTTCGACGATTCTATCTCATTAAGGGGAGAGAAGCAGAAAGATGAGCGGATTTCCAAAATTCTTCGTCATTTTTTGACCTTGATTTTCGCCATTAAATAATTTTATGCTCAATTTTTTTCACATGTATATGAATATCGTGTTGTTTCCGACCGCATTATTTTAATTCAGTCTGTGAGTGATCGGAGTTCATTTTATTGTTAAATGTAAACATCTCCCTCCTTTCATCTTTCCTCTCACCCCTAATTTGATGAATTAAACCCATCCTAACGCTTGCGCAAAAGCGCAAAGGGTTTTAGAATCCATTGTCAAACAATATTCAAGACTATTACATTTAAACAAATGGCCATATCTGAAACCAATAGGAATTGAATCATATTTACAAAAACACAAATATTTTCCACACGTGAATATACTAGAGGCGTAATGTTTTTCCGCACGTGCAATAAATTCAACCAAACAAGCTATCATTCCGATTTGCTTCGGTAAGCGCTTTCGTTGACAAGCGCCACTTTGACAATAATTTATTAAAACGAATGCCATAGTCTGCGAATTCCCGCCATTGTAGATGCGCAAATGAATGTAAACAATTCCACGCTACAGCGTTGATTGTTTCAAAAATAAATTGAAAAGCTGTGAGTCAGACTATGACTTCTTTTATCGTAAACCATCCGAAATAAAGTTAGTTCTACAATTAAATTCCACGAAACAGTGGATAATTCGATTTTTTTTCCTTGAATTCTTGTTATCATATTTTTAAAGTATTGTCAACAATTCGAATTTATTTTAGATCATTCAAGGTCGCTTTTAAATTGGCAAAAGAAAGAAAAATATTTTTGATTTCGCAAGTTGATTTTATCCTCATATTTAGTCTTTAATGATCGTAAGTGAATGGTTTTTAAAAGTCCTTTAATTCACTAAAACGGCTTTTGTAGTGATAAAATACATTCGAACAAAAATTCCTCACTTCTTTAAATAATTTTGAAAATTTAAAGAAATTATTATAAAATAAAGAACATTTAAAGAAGTTCATATTAAATTTTTTGTATTCAAAGTATTATGCACTGCTTATTCTTTAAATTTACTTTTTTCGAAACATAACTACTTCTAAATTTTCAATTCTTATTTCTATCGCTTCCATATTTAAAATTATAAATTGTTTATTTATTCATATTATGTTGTTCATTAAAACTTAAGTAAAAATGAAAATAAAGTATAAATAAATAAATAAAATAAAAAAATAAAAATAAAACTTCATTGTAATTTTTAGTTTAAAAATCATCTTCTCTTAAAAGTTAATTTTAACACTATGATTTCCTAATTTGAATTTCTGGATAAAATTCGAATTGAAAAAAAAGTAGCAGCTTTGAATTACTGACCCTTCATCTAAGGTCCATTATACACACATTTTTTAGTAGATGCTTGATAATATTTCTTCTAGAAATATTGGAGCAAGTGATTTATAAATCTGTTCTGATAATTTTGTTAACTATTCTGGCAAATTTTGGATCAGTTATCCTGACGTCTTAATTTCTTTTTATTTACAAAAATAATTTACACTAAAACAATTTCTTTATCCGTTTGAGATAATATAAAGACTATTCAATATTATATAATTTCTCACCACTGACGTTTGCTTCATAAATTTTACGTAGAAAAATCTTTTTTTAACACTTTGAATGTAACTGTAGGAAAATTATATCGGAAGTTGAACACGAATGCTTTACATCATTGGGAGTAAATGAGAGAAATATAACATTATAATAATATAACAGTTAATATTTCAGAAATTATGAATTTGTTCAGTTTTTTTTCCCCGGTAAAAGTCATAATTTTTCCTGCTGTTTAAAATTTTAGTTTTATAATTTCAGAGCGTGAAAGATGAATTTTTAAATTGTAACCTTTTATAAAATTTGTTTAAAACTTTAATTAAACGTTTTAACATGTTCAATATAAGAATTTTATTTTAATCAGCCGCAAAAATGGCTTGTTTTCAAATTTAATGTGGTTGATAAATTTGAATGCTAAATCATTCATATAAGTTTACATCATAATGAAAATGAATACCTAGCATTCATTTCCATGAAGAAATAATGAAAAACATTTTTAAATACAGAACATCCCTGATATTACTCACCATTTTTTTGAAATTTAAAAATTTTTCATTTTAATTAGTAAATTTATTTAAAAATCATGTAAAAAACAGGATAAAACATGAAGAGAGTATTTTTTCTAGAGTATGCTTTATTAAGCATTTACATGACAGAATAATAAACTATGACCTAAAGATTATTAAATAATTAAAAAAATATTAATGAATCATATTTATCAAATAAACAACAATTTAATAAAATATGCCGCCATTTAAAGGAACACTTTTTTTTTATCAAATTTAATTAATTTAATTATTTTCCCTATATTAAAGTATTAAATGTTATAAAATCATATATAATTCAGCGAACTTAAATAAAGTAATTAACACGGAAATTTTTTCTCCAAGTCACCAGAAACATTTCATAATAGTTATTTAATAAAATTATGATATAAATTTTATCAAATAATTAAAAAGTTAAAAATACAAAATCTAACACAACTTATTAAAGTATCATATTTATCAAATAAATAACAGTTTGATGAAATATGTTGCAATTTAACGAAACATTTCTTTTATCAAATTTAATTGATGAAATTATTTTACTGATAATAAATAACATGTTAAGTTTTATAAAATCATATTTAGCAAAACTTTAGTAAAGAAAATTAACACATAATTTTTTTTCCATGTTGCGAGAAAAATTTTATAAAAGTTATAAAATAAAAACTAAAATAATTCAAACAAAAAAAATCTCGCATATCAATTTGTTGGAAAAATATTTATAATAATAACTTCATCTGTCTAGAAATTTTTGCATTTAAAAATTTAGAGCAAATCTTACGGAAGAGACCCGATTAATCACTCACCCTCCGATCTTCATTCTTGATTATCGAGGCAGAGCAACAGGTGTGACGGACGTCCGTTTGTGGCTGCGTTGCACGAGACTGATGCCCAAAATCGAGAATCTCCACCGTTCACTCTCTCCTGATCACGTGCTCGTTAACGGACGGCTATGAGATCTTCATCCGCTGCACGTTTTTCCGTTTCGGTTATTTTTGCTTTCTCCTCACAATGTACATATAGAAGGAGTGCTGAGACTGTTAAAATAAATGCAACCTTGAAATTTTGTTATGTTTAAATGCTTAGACATTCTTGAATGTGAGGGGAAAAGCCCCCCCCCCTCCTTTTTTTTTATTTGTCATAAAAGAAAGTATTGAAAAATATAAAATTGAAAACTACTATCGCAAATTTCAAGTCAATGTTTTCAATCAAGTTTCTAATGTGGGAACATTAGTATTTTTAAGTCATTGTTTGTCTAAACTAATTTAAGTCATTAACCAGTTTAAACCAGTTTGAAACAATCACGTGACAATCAGATTACGCATGCGTCGATATTTAGAAAAAATTATTTTTAAAACGATGGTTGTTTTTTTCGATTTTTCAAGGTAAAAACGATGGTTATTGTGTATATTTATATATTCCCATTTATTTCTCTGTGCTTCTTTGGGCGATAAACTTCTAACGACCCTGCCCTTTATTGGTCAGACAGAAGAATCAGGTACATATCGTAACGTTTTGTTGGCAATATATCGCCAAATGTGACAACCTTCTTTATCATTTTTTAATAATCCTAAAAGCGAAACCCTCAAAAGCGATAAATCGATAATTTTCTGCCCGTGCATTTGGTAGCTTCAAAAACCTGAAACCAACATCATGTTCTCGCATGGTAATTATTACCTCGACTTTTTAATGAACCTCGACCCTTCATATCTTTTCAAGTTCGAGGGTAACATTTTGAAATTCTAATTATTTTCTATGAACATCATACAATGAACTGGTGAAATTTGGTACGCAATTTATGTATTAAAACTGTAAATTTCTATGAAATTCTGGATAAAATTCATTTAAAGAAAGATCCATTAACATGGGAATAAGATAACTTAACAGCGGAATTAACAAATGAAATTTGAGATACATGGTTTAATTAATCATCTGTACTATATATCTGCATTAAATTTTGGATCAACTCTGTATCGGTTTGTCTTTTCTTGTATATGTGAAGATGACGGAATTCAAAATTTTTTATAGTTTTACAGTTTTAATTTAGCATTATATACCAAATTTCATTTGTTTTGTCTCTTGGTTATTTGTTATTTGCTTCATATATTTCAGAGAAAAAAAAAAGAATCGGCCTATCTTTATTCTTTTGTGGATCATTTTACATGAAAACTAAAAATATCATTTTATATTTTTAATTTTAAATTTAGTATAAATTTTGGTTTTAATATCATGATTACATCAGAAGATATTAGATATTTTCTGTTAAGGTGTCGTTTCCACATTTAAATGTGTTAATATTTAAATATTCTCTGGACATCGACAACAGAATTTTATTTTTTTATTTTTGTGATACAGTAAAAGCATTTGCAATCTACATATTAAAAACGAGTGCTACTCCATGCACAACAAAAAAGGTTACACTGAAAATTTTTAGGAAAAGTTTCACTCTTTTCCACAAATACATATTTAAGAGCATTAAAAATTTTGTTGAAATTGCAGTTGAACCTGAACCGACAATGACAATACTCTAAAACAACAGAATGGAAAGTTTTGTTGTAAGAAAAAAATTAATTTTTGAAAGAAATAATTGATAAATTGAAATAATAAATAAAACAATTTTGTTGAAAGAAATAAAATTATATATATATTTTTTTTTATTTTAAAAGAAATATTAATTTTTTTTAATTAATATCTTACCGGTTGATTAAAAGAAAAAAAATTAATGGACTTTTTTTCCCCTTTTATTCCAAAATGTTTTTACTAATATATGTTAGGAAATTTCGACATTAAGGTTATAAATTCCAAATTATTTTGTCTCTCGTATTATTGAAAAATGATGCAATGTATTTTGAACCTGCTTTTGTGCGTCATTAGTATGAATAAATCACTTCACGTGACATTAAACATTTAACTATTTAATCGGTATCGTATCTGATATTTATGTAACCTAGAAACTGTAGCTAATATAAAAATTTTAGAATTAAGACATGGGATAAAATACGTGTCGTTATGTTTGTAAGATGTTTTGGTTCGGTATTGGTCTCAGGTCCTTTAATGACCGTTTATGTATTTATAAGTTTTCCCCGTCATATCTGTAAATAGTTCATCGTGTGTTCAATTCTATTTCCTCGTAATAAATTGTATTTAAATGAAACCTTTCCTTTTGTCGGACCCAATCTTTGGAGACTTTTTATTCGTCATCATTTCCACTGCAATACTCTAATATCAAACGGCTGAATTCCCAGCTGTTTTATAAAATATCATTGTAACAATATATATACTGCACCTAACACCATTGTCTTAATAACACATAAATAGCCATGAAATGAAATATTTAGACATGAAATCTATAAACCAAATTTCACCCGTCCAACTCAAATCGTCAAAGCATAATTCCACAAATGTGTTTTTCGGTTTCAAGGAGGTCTAACGTCGTCAAAATTCTAAGTTATAATTAGAATAAGGAGTTAGAATAGAAAATAAGTTAGAATTAGGTCTAAGGAGATTCGTCAAAATCTCGAGTTAGAACTTTTTGATGATGGCAATACTTTCCTCTTTGTATACTTCGTATAATAGAAGGTATATAAAAAAAAAGATAATTATGAAATATAGTTTGTGTTTATATAAATTTATGTTTATATAAACGCAACTTGTTATATAACGTACGTTTATATAAATTTTATCCTACAGTTGATAAATGAAACCAATTGTCAGTCAGTTTTCATTTCAAATATACATTAGCGAGGAAGTTAGTTACCACATGCAAATACAAAACAACACAAACTTAACTCATTAATAGTCAAAGTGATACTTGTATGTGATGAAGTTTGAGCACTTTCGATGAGTATTTCCGATTAATGGCGATTGGGAACCAGTTTTCCGTCAGAGCAGTGAACTCGAAATGTCACATGCAAATTGCCCTTCATTAGTCATCAACCTGTTGATCGATGGAAGTTTAAAAATAGAACGATTTATCATCAAGTTATCAGAAATTTAAAAATCAAAAAAAAAATGCCGTACTTCTGGTCTTTAAGACTAGCGTATAACTAACGTAATTATCAAAAAATTGATATTAAATACATAACATTTTTTATTAGTTTCCAGTATATGAAGTATACAAAAAAGTATTATAATCTTCAAAACATTCGAACTTGATATTTTGATGAATCTTTCAGTCTCAAAAGGAAAATCATATTTAAAAAAAATTATGTCTGTATGTTTAAGAACACGATAATGCTGTGATCACTTTAACCCTTTAAAGGGCCATTTTTTTCTAGTCATATTATGTTAAAATATTTTTAGTCTTGAAATTAGAATAAGAAAAGGGATTCATTTAGCTTATTAGATAAATTTAATTTGATTCATTAATTAATTTGGTTAATTAATAATTAAGTAACAAATCAAGACACATCATTTTTTGTGAGATAAAGAACTGAAGCATCTAAGTTTCTGTCTTTCTAAAAAAATGTGTCAGAACTTATGCCAACCTACATCATTTCATACAAAGATTGATAAATTTGGTGGGAAGCATACTTCCCACGACCCTAGAAAGAGTTAAGATAGAAGGAATAAACTTAGTATATGAGTATTTTTATCCCAAAGTTGTAGATTTTTATCAAATTTAGAAAGAAATCCATACACAGGAATTCTACCTGACTATCCCAACTCGAAATGTAAAAATTTAAACAGTTAAAATTTGGTATACAGTTTTAACAACAGATGTTTAGATCCGAACCCAATTTTGAACCAAATCCGTCGACGAGGTTGATCTATTGTCGGTGTGCACATTCGCATGCATGCAAACACGATAACTAAAAAACGCAATAACTGAGATAAATGGAATTTGGAAGTGATTTTGTTACTAAAATGATAGCTCTGTGTCAATTTTATGTTTCAGTCGGTTGAAACAATGAATTCTAAATTGCATATTCGGTTTTCTTCGCTATACTAAGGTGAGCAAAACGCAAATGTAAAAAGACTGAAAATAATAGTTCGAGCATTCGTAGCTTTCGTGGCCTTGTTCAAAATCCACAATTTTTATGTTGGGGGTTGAGGGTTAGCATCTTTATTTCGAAAAAAGAACAGAAAGAGTTTAGAGAGAACATTCGAATGTTTTAGAGAGAACATTCGAATGTTTTAGAGAGAACATTCTTTTTGGTTTCAAGCACTAGCATCATTATCTTGATGGTAAAAAGGTAATATAGCTTATTCGCATGTTAATTGGACATATTTGTGGTTTTGGAATGTAAATATAATTTTATTGATTGCGTATTCACAACTGCATTTAGTTTTAGTTTGATTAATGCCCTATTTTGAAGCTATTATATTGTTTTAATAAAACTCTTAATCGTCTGTTCGCCTTGTCTGCCTAATAGGAAACTTGATACAATTCTTACCAGATTAAGAATTGGCTACATACGGCTCACCCATAAACATTTGCTGTTTGGTGAACCCGCTCCCCCCCCCATGTACACTATGTCAGTGTTCTATCACGATTCTTCACATTTTAATAGAATGTCCACAATTTAACAATGAACGCATTCGCTGCTTTCATTCTCCCCAAATCAAATTAAAAGACATTCTTCATAAAGTTCTCCGCCCCCCTCTTTTTATCTTTTTAAAAATGATTGGTTTTTACTTTTCTATATGTTTCTTAAATAACTAATCTCTAATTATGCTCTAATAATGATAATTATGCTCTCTCTTGATTAGTTAGGGAACCCTGATTGCAACGAATCATCAAATGATTTCTTCGTAGTGACAATCTAAAAATCTCTAAAAAGATAAAAATGTTTTAATAAATTCTTTCTCAGACAGTTCTCGCTTCAATGCAACGCGCTCGTGAATATCGAATGTCAACAAGTGTGTAAACCGAAAGAAACTGGAAATACCTATCCCTATTACGCCTTTCGCCATTGCAATTCTCTTTACAAAAAGGCAGAGGAACATGTTTTCCAAAGCAACTTTCAAATCGTTTGCATCAATTAATTACTGACTGTACGAATAAGACACTGACGGGAACCACCAACCGACCTTCGGACCCATCCGCGCACGTCATGTTCTTTATCTATATAGTTCGGAAATGACGGAACAGACATCAAAAACCTGTAAATGTGAATTCGAGGCGAGTTTAGGGGAAATTTGCATTGCTTCTCTGTGAAAAATGCTTGCCGGAGGTCATTAGGATACAAAGTCCGATGATATCACCTACAAGATGGTACATCCTAAAGCCCAAACAGACCGTGATCCCTTGTCTGGGGGTTGCGACAAAGGTTAAAGCGAGTGTCGAAAGGTGGCGCTTTTTTTTTTTTTTCGAGTTTAAATTCCAACTACTTTTATTTTCAGTCCCCCCCCCTCTGACTTCCTACATCCTTGTCAGAATGTTTTTGATTTCGTCATGCCTAAAGTTTACTAACGTTGTTGGTTAAGTGGGAGGGACTTAACTGTCAAAGAAACCATAATATTAAATAATAAAAACACCTGCTAATATTTTATGTGAAGTCATTAAAAAAAAAGCCGAATCTCAGCTTTCTCTACTTTTTTAATCTTAAATCGAATTATAATCGTTAAAATTTCTACAGAATAGGTTAAAAAAAACATTCCTTCAACTGTGAATCAGCATCAGTTTTTAAATTTTTACAAAACAAAACTAATTAAACAGTGAATCATAAACGCAAAAAAAAAAAAAAAAAAAAAAATATTTTTGGAGTGAAAAAAAAAACCCTTGCTATTCTCAGGTTCTTTATTATCTAGATAAAAAAAAAATGTTTTAAAAGCCATCTCTTTTTTTAAGAAATTCATAAAAGCTACATTATTACAATAATGGTTGAATTAAAAAATAAATAACAAATGCTTTGAATTTGATTTCAGTTCTTTTTTTGTCATTATATCTGGATTTGTTCTGGGTGAGTGGGTATATCTGAAGGTTTTTTTATTAATAAAAGAGTAACTATTTAAATAATTGTCCCAAAGTTTTCATTAAAATCTCCCTTATGTTGTTGGGCTTCTAAATAAAATTTAAAAAATTATAAAAATTGAAATCTGCCATCTCAAATTTCCAGTTATCATGTGAGTTCAAGTTATCAGAACATCAGCTTCTCATATGAGTCATATTTTTAGACGAGCGACGGATTTTTTTAAATTTTGATTCATAAAATTTAAACAAAAAATTTTTCTCGAGGTCAGAATGTTTTTTTTTCGTGAAAAACCAGTTTAAACTGGTTTTAACAATCACATAACGCCACTTCTGGTTACCCAAATCAATTTTTTAAAAACCTAAAGTTTTTTTTTTTTCCCCATAAGTTATTAATAATTTTTAGAGGATGATACAAAATTTAATCAAGCATGACGAGTAACAATTCAAAGTCAAATAAATAAAACGATTTAAACTATCTTCATTGTTTTCATTCACTAGGAAAGACAGTACAAAAGACAAATCATGTTTTCTAAAAGCGAAAGCATAGATTTTTTATTGATAAAAAAATTAACAATTTATTTAATTTTCATGAAAGCTACTCTGGAATATTCATACTATTTTTCAGCACACTTTGAAAAAAAAATATAACCTGCAGATAAAGTTTCTATAACATACAATCTTTGAATTTTTCTCTTATATGTAAATAAATATCTGTTCATCAAGAATAACAATGACAATGGTTAACCAGCAAAAGTTTCAAAAACCGACACTTTTTCGCACATTCTCTAATAAATGTTCTTGTATATTATTAACCGTATGCCATTGGAGTTACAAAAGAGTCCATGAGAACGCGAATCTTTGGCTAAAGTTTTGGCCATTTGAATGCGGTTAATAAACAAGTACCAGCATACTAATATGCATTTTGGACGGGTTTTTTCCCGACTAAAATCAAAATTTGAACACATTACTACAACTGTAGTCACAAAATCACTTATCAAATTTCTTATATTTAAATCATCGCGTCTTTGAATTAACGCGTTTACATGCTTGTTAAAGTATAGATCAAAAGGCGTGTCAACCTCTTGATGGATTTTGTTTCGAATTTGAAACATATTTATAGTTTAAATGTAAAACTTGTGTACCGGATTTTATTCATTCAGCTCTTTTCGTTTTATAGTTATTGTGTTAACTTAAAGACAGATAGACAGACGTCCTCGAAATAGATTTCGTTCAAAATTTGACAGAAATCCACAAATTCGGATTACAGACATTGTACCCTCCCCCCCCCCTCTTCCCGGAGTGCACCTCGAAATGAGGATGAGATGCTTCTGGCATG
Source organism: Argiope bruennichi (assembly GCF_947563725.1). Classification (NCBI taxonomy): domain Eukaryota; kingdom Metazoa; phylum Arthropoda; class Arachnida; order Araneae; family Araneidae; genus Argiope; species Argiope bruennichi. The sequence continues at coordinate 27,176,894 of NC_079160.1, forward strand.
GTGGTTGGATCTCGTCACCTTGGAGAATACATGAAAATGTGGGGGTCTGGCTCCTACCATCGATGATGGGACGTACTTCCTCAGGGAAGGTTTGTATCGTGGCCGGTGATGCTCCTTAGGACTCAACCACAGTTCCCGCCAGTGTTGCTGTTGCGGCGGTCCGATCATTCAGTATTTATTATCCGTGTGTCTTCGAGTGGGTCGAAGAGTCATTGATATGACTTACAGATTTTATACCAAATTTCACCAATCTAGTTCAAAACGCTTATGAGTTATCGTATTTAGTGAGACAGACAGACATAAATTCAATCTTCGGACTCAAAGGGCTCTGAAACAAGAATATTCAACAAAACCTTGAGTTCAAATAATTTTGACGATTTCTTTCCATATTTCGTATATAAAAGGTTTAAAAAAATGTTTATTATTGTGTAGTTTCATTCTAGAATAAAAGAACAGTAGGCGCGTTTTCTGTGGCAAAAGTGTTTTTAATTTAATCCACTTTTAATTCCGGGTGTAAATCTAACCGTTTAGTTTCCCTCAGAGTACCCCGCTTTTCAATACGCAGTGCGTGACATGATCATTTTTGGAAATTCATAATTAGTACCGTTTTCCCTTACACAATCTTACTTTTAAAACTACACCCTAAAAGTTTTGTGCATCGCGTCATGCACCCATCTCCGTTTCCTTAATTACTTTTGTTAAACATTCCTCCACCCAAATTTATCATTTAGTTCCTTACAGTTCCCCAAATCTTAAAAATTTACTATTTAGTTTTTATGAGAAAAAATCACATTTTAGTAACATCAAAATTGAAATTTGTCTCTTTTTTTTAAAAAAAATAGTACTCTTCCAAAACTTGTATTTTAAGTCAATATAATTCTAATGAAGAGGTTGAAGATTCTAATACTCTGGCAACACTGAGTAAATTCAACTACAAGCACATCTATAATCTATCTGTGAGGCTCTATGCTAAATTTCATTTACCTAGCTTGATGCATTCTTAAATGATTATGTGTGAATATAGAAGAACGGAAAAAATATTTAAAATCTACTTGTAGAAGATTAAGTAATATAAATACCATTCAAAACAATAATAACTTAAATGCATACAGTAAATAAATATCTGACCATAATAAAATTCAAAATAAAAATAATATCGCTCATTTACTATTCAATGATTATAAGTGCATATAGAAGAACGAAAAAAAATTTCAAAATCTACCTGTTGAAAAATAGGAGCTTTTGAATTTCCTCATCTTTAACCAATCAACGGCCGCCTCCAATTTGAACGTCTTTAAGGCAGCGATTGATATAATCTAATATAGGCTTCATAATAAGAGTCGATTTTGGTCTCAGAAGAAAGGGAGTTTTTCTTTTAAAATGCTAGTGTTTCTAGAATATTTTAATAAGGATCTAACAAAACATGCTAATAAAACAAAATTGCGATTTCGCAATTATTTTAGGAGTGTTTTATATACAGAAAAAATAATTATTTATGTTATTTAAAGACTTTTCCCAATTAAAAATGCATACTTATCTCTCACAATTTATAAATGAGCTATGCTTTTATACTTATCTCTCACAATTTATAAATGAGCTATGCTTATCTCTCACAATTTATAAATGAGCCATGCTTATATACTTATTTATCTATTACAATTTATAAGTGAGGTATGCTTATCTCTCACAACTTATAAATGAGCTATTCTTTTATACTTATCTCTTACAATTTATAAATGAGCTATGCTTATATACTTATTTATCTCTTACAATTTATAAGTGAGGTATGCTTATCTCTTACAATTTATAAATGAGCTATGCTTATATACTTATCTCTCACAATTTATAAATGAGCTATGCTTATATACTTATTTATCTCTTACAATTTATAAGTGAGGTATGCTTATCTCTTACAATTTATAAATGAGCTATGCTTATATACTTATCTCTCACAATTTACAAATGAGCTATGCTTATATACTTATCTCTCACAATTTATAAATGAGCTATGCTTATATACTTATTTATCTCTTACAATTTATAAGTGAGGTATGCTTATCTCTTACAATTTATAAATGAGCTATGCTTATATACTTATCTCTCACAATTTATAAATGAGCTATGCTTATATACTTATTTATCTCTTACAATTTATAAGTGAGGTATGCTTATCTCTTACAATTTATAAATGAGCTATGCTTATATACTTATCTCTCACAATTTATAAATGAGTTATGCTTTTATACTTATCTCTCACAATTTATAAATGAGTTATGCTTATATACTTATCTCTCACAATTTATAAATAGATATGTTGCATATTTTTTTAAAAAATAAAATGTCTCTATTCACATGCATATTGACATTTCATTGAATTAAGTTTCATATAATTTTAATTTCAAATCTTACTCGCAAATGCTGATGTATAAATATAGCAAAGTCTTCGTAATAAAGAATAACGTGGTCAATGATGATGATGATGACATGCAAATATGTTCATTCGGATGAACATAAGTTATATCAATTAGAAAATAGATAACATTTAATTAAAAAAAGTTTCAATGATTTACAAGATTTGAGTATATTTCTTTGGGTAAAATCTAAGCAATTTGCTCCTCCATTTTCTTTTTATTTCCTAATGCAACTGAAATGTTAGGGGTTGTCCAAACTGTTCAAGGTTGCTTGAATACAGGATACTTTACAATTGTGACAACAAAATTACAAGTTCTGTTTTCCAAGGACACTGTTTTTGCACACACACAAAAAAAAAGAAAAGAAAAGAAAGCGTAAGCTTCTTTTCTTCGCTTTTTTTTTTTTTTTTTTTTGATTACACATTATGCTGCCTTTGTTGGGTCAAGCACGATTTAGTTCTTCCGTAGTAACGTTTACGATAAAAAAGCAAATGCTACAAAGTAGAGAAAAGAACAGAAAAATTTATTTTATTTCCAATTTTCGGGGATTTTTCTTGATTTTTACCGCATGATGAAATTATTTTTTGTTCCACGTTAATATACAGAATGTAATGTAAATTCCTTTTTTGTTCCATTTTAATATACAGAATGTAGTGTTCCAATGTAATCCAAAATCCCAAATGAAAAAAAAAATGTTCTCTGACCAATTATTTATATTCTCACTGCCTGTCTGGGCCATTATGGCCTTGTAGTAAAGTCCCGGCTTTGGGACTTTGATTTGGGTTACAGATTAGAGGGCCGCGTTGACCTGGTGGTAAGATCTCGGCTAGTGAGCTGTAAGATTTCAGGTTCGAGACCCGATTCCACCGAAGAGCCGTCGTGTAATGGGGTCTATTGCACGCTAAATCCGTCATGACCAAACGTCCTCCAGCTGGTATGGTATGGTGTGGTGTGGAGAGGGGGGTGCCAGCTCAGGTGTCGTCATCGTCATCTGACCGCGGTTCAAAAAGACGAGGTCCGTCCCAAAATGGCCCTAGTGTTGCTTTAAACGGGACGTTAATATAACTAAAACCAAACCATCTTTTGATATATCACCAAAATCTCCAAATTCATCAATGTAAAAATCTTCCTGCACTTTAAAATCAACGCTTCCAGACGCAATCATCGAATTCATTAGTCCTGAGCGGTGGGTTACACTCATTACATTAAAATACATTCATTAATAAAAAAATATTTAAATAATAGAAATATATTTTCCAACATGGATAATTTTGTAGTGCATATTACTGACATTTACTACCCGTTTTCTTTTTAAACTTTTTTCAATTTTATATTAAAAAGTAAATTGTTAAAAGTGTGCAGATGATAAAACTTCAAGTATTGATAATAATTTTCATCAGATAAGAAGTCCCAAAATAGCCTTAGTGTTGCTCTACAACGGGACGTTAATATAACTAAACTAAACTTGGGTTACAGATTTAAATTTTAATGCCAACAAAGAAATATCATGTAAGTAGACCTTGGCAAGTTAAACCGATCCTGATCAAGTCTTTTCTCACCGGCATGGTGCGGAAGTTTGTTGAGAGGAATGTCGATTTAGGTGTCATCTTCTTCGTGCATTCATAGTACAGATTTATGTTCTTCCAATGATGTAGCAAGAGTAACTGTCACCCGAAGCAAATTATGATTTTTTCGCTCCGTATCGTTATAACAGTTTTAGCGAATGCAAATGACGCACAGAACCCCCCCCCCCAGATATCAAACTTTCATAAGTTCCATAAACACAGTAATGCTTAGTCCCTATGTAGCCCACTAAGAATGGAACTTATAGCTTTTATGCACCACCCGTCTCTCCCCGTTTTGTTACGTCACTGGGTACTTCCCAATAATTGCACTGTACAATTTACAGTACACTCCTGGCTATCCGGCCTAATGTGGCGGAAGGGCAGACCGGATAACAAATAAGTCGGATGGGTCGGTATTCTACGTCCACCAATACCAGAAGACAAAGTTTTTATACCAAAACTCACCGTTATAATTTGTATTCTCATTTTTTATTGACTACTAAGCTCACCATTAGGGATTGCAATACCGGACCAAAATTTCAATACCGGTATTCGGTATTTTTTACATCTTAATACCGGGATACCGGTTTTAATACCGGTATTAGAAATTTTAGAAAAAGAAAGAAAACACAGGTGTTTCTTTGTTTTATTTGCCAGTTTTGTTAGAGAGTGTAAATATCACAAAAAATGATTTGTAACTTATAAATTACTAGCCGCCTTTGGCGACCAGCCGGTTCGCCAATCTTAATGCTCGTTAAAATTTTAATAGTTAAATATTTTATGTAATTCCTACTTTAATAGCTTGTTCATTAAAATATTTCAAAATTTCAAATTTCAATTCACTCATAATATTATAAAGACCTTCAGTCATAACGTAATCTGTATCTCTCTAATTTTCTGTTAGCTCCCGTAGAATTTATGCTTTACATTAAATTAAAGTGTAAATGATTAATCTACAATTAATATAATATTTTTTACTGAAACAAAGCATTTTTTTAATAATATGATTACTGATAATAGAGTCACTGAGCATTTAAACTTTATGGGCACTAAAGAATATCTTTCTTAATTTATGTATTATCTCAAGAATTTGTCAACAAAATTTTCTCAGATTCATCATGAACAGATCGATTCATTAACAATGTTTAATTTTAAATGTATCAAACACTAAGAAAATAAAATGAATCGTTTAAAATAATCGGTCGAAAACAGGTTTAAAAAAACTACTTAAAAAACGATGTACTTAAAACTATAAGCTTATACAAAAAATATATATAACTAACATAAATACAATTTAATTACAAAAGCATACAACTAACCTAAAAATAATTTAAATCATTGAAAACAGGTTAAAAAAAACTACTTAAAAAACGATGTACTTAAAACTATAAGCATATACAAAAAATATATAACTAACATAAATACAATTTACTTACAAAAGCATGCAACTAACCTAAAAATAATTTAAATCGTCCGTTGATAATGGTTGTCATGGCAACAATCGGAACAGAATGCGCATGCGTGAATTTTCTTTGCCAATTACGGTAACGCAAATGCGTGAATTTTTCTACGCCAGTTGGGGTAACGCTATGCAGATTAGACATTTTTAATTTCCTTTATTCTGTGTTATTTTAATTCAAAAGTACTTCAGAATGAATCTGAAACATGGATTAATTAACAATGTTTAATTTTAAATGCATAAAACATTAAGAAAATAAACAGAATCGTTTGAAATAATCCGCCGAAAAACGTTAACCCTAGCCTCATTTCTGTTGGGAGAAAAAAAACTGAAGCCTTACTCATTTGGCGGTGGGGAAAATGGAAGATTTTTTTGGCGGGAAAGTTAGTTTTTAATTAATAATTAAAATTCTAATTAAAATTTCAAAAAAAGGGACCCCAGGTGCACATTCCCGACATCTAAGGTATACATGTACCAAATTTGATAGCTGTATGTCAAATGACCTTGCCTGTAGAGCGCCAACACACACACACACACATTGAGCTTTATTATAAGTATAGATAACAATATATAATCACAAAAAGTAAAGTATCTTATTTATTTAAATCACAAAAAAAGTGTAAATATCACTATTCAGTCTGTGGTACTATTACAAATTTTTGAAATGTGATCTTAAAAAACATAATGCATCCATTGTACTGTCATTAAGCCTGAAAAGTAATTTTGTGTAAAAATGACCAGCTGCCGAAAACGCTTTTCGGCATCTACGCTAGTTGGTGGTACTGTTAGCAATGCGCGATATACTTTTTCCAAATAGTTACCTCTAAATCCCTCATCTTCAAATAAATCGATTTCTCGTCGGATGGTTTAGGATATAGCTGATTTCTGTATTGTATTTTGGTTCGTTGAAATTTTTTTATTTATCGCTAATTCTAATTTTTGTTCGAGAGACAATTCCTTTTCACTATCGACAGTAGTGACATCATAATCTTCGATAATTGAACCGAATTCTTCTGAATGTGGATAGGTTTGTGGGTAAAAAATTTTAAGAAAATTTACTCTAAACTTAATCAGATTTGAATTGGTTATTTTATTTACTTCTTTTTCATTTTCATTTGTAAAATCATTATAATTATGGAAATACCATAAGACATTTTCTATTTCGGTATGCCTTTCTTCTGTGCGATTTTTCAATGCAATATATAATTCTTCAGATAGTGATGTGTGCTGTTCTTTCAGTGACTGCAACATGAAATTTATTGTTGCATTAGCTGTTATTAAATTAGAATCTCTCCGACAGAATGCCTCAGTAGTAAGTTTTATTGAAAGTAGAGCGTTATAGTTCTGGATATTAAGTCGAATTCACTATCTGAAAAATTAATTTACAGGTTTAAGTCGATTATTACTTTTTTGGATTGGATTTCTCAGTTTCAAAAATCGTTCCATCATTAGGAGTAAACTGTTCCAATGTGTTTTAGAATCTAATATTAACATATATTCTGTTTTATTTTCAGTTAGTATATATTTTAGTAATATATCCTTTTTATAGGGGAACGTTTAAATATCTTAACAATTTTTCGAACTTTATAAATTATAGGAAGCAATTCTTGATAGGTTAATATTTCATCCTCATTAGCAATATTTTCTTCAACAATTACATTGTCATTATCTTCATTTTCAATATCACTCTCACTCTTACTCTCTTCAAAGTTGGAATCCGAAGTTTCTACATCCACAGTATTTGGATTGTTCTGTTCTTTATTTTTTTGGTATAATACATCTATTACTCCTTATTGAATTCCATGTGCATAGCACAACTGCTGATTTGCATCAATCAACTTTCCAACTTTTTTCATAACTGTTGCTCCATCAGTCGTTATGAGTACAATATCTTCTTTCCGGGATAATCCATGTTTCGTTACTTCAGATTTAAGCAAATAATTAAGCCATTGATTAGCTAATTAATTTCGACCGTTAGGGTGACATAAAAACAAAAACGTATACCATTTTGCTATGTTCGCGATCCCTGAACATATAGTGGTGACAATTTTAAAAATTTCTAGTAAATACCGCAAAAACCGGTATTTAAACTTGTGAATACCGGTATTACAAAATTGTGCAAATGGCTCAAAATACCGGTATTGCAATCTCTACTCACCATTTATCTCAAGCCGTGTAGAATATGAAAGCGGCTATGGTCCGGTGAATCATATTAGAAGTTGCTGGTAACGGGCAAGTTAAAATAGAAAGCTCTGTACTGGTATACTCTGTTTCACCCTAACTTGGCAGTATTGTAAAAGGTAGAAAATGTGACGCTCCGCGTTGGGAAAGAGTTCCCCATCAATTCCGACTTTAAAATAGTTAAAATGCGCAGAAATTTATCAAATAATATCATAAATTACAGAAATCCTTTTTCTATCAATATGTATTTAAAATTATTCTCAAGTTAGAAGTGCTTATATGTTAAGTATTTTGTAAATAAAGCGAACGAATAAAACTAAAAGATTGACATAATGAATTCTACTTTGGCTAGAACCGGTCTTCAAGGTCAAATATTTGGCGCGCTTTTCTTTTACGTCTCCGCCAACTCAACTTCATTCAGTTCGCAACCATTATCATCTTTCGTACTTTTTTATTCTCGCTTTTTTAGCAGCTGATATTTTTGATACTATTAATCGCATTAGTAGTTATTAGTTTTGTTTGGTGAATATTTATTCGATTCATCATTTCTATTAACTTCTAAAATGTTTGAAAAAGAGAAAGTGTTATCATCGACTACGCTGTGCACACCTTCAAGACGAGTGAAACCATCAAAAAGTGTAGCACGCAGAAACATATTAAATGTTTATTCTCGACTCCGAGAAAACCCTTAAGATTCTATCAATCAAATCGTCGATAAAGTTTCGCATCTTACAGATGTTTCGCAATGAACGGTTTTCCTTTTGAAAAAAGAAAGAAAGGCATCCTTTGAGTACCCTGGAAAGAAGCGACCAGGCTCAGCAGATAAACATTCAGGTCTTGTAAAATATGATGATTTTACATTATTCTGTATTTGACGAAAAATCCATGCATTTTTTTTTTCGCAGAAATGAGATCTCAACATTAGATCAAGTTTTAAAAGATGTGAACGATGATACAGATATCTTTTCGAAAAACATTAGCCGAACTACGCTTTACAGAATATTGAAAGATATATTGTTTTCTTTTGAGAAACGGTGAAACGAAAGGAAATAACTTTAATGATTTATTAAAATAATGTGTCAATAATATTGAAAAAATAATGAAAATAAGGAAACAACTAATTCTCCGATAAAGTGATAATATGATAAAGTAAATAAATATTTACTATTTGGCGAAAAATTTGCGAGATAAAGTTTCGCCAGCGATCTGCATTTCTAGTAACTTTGTACTTTAAAGTAACCCTGTTCCCCTGACGACGACTGCGATTCGGCATGCCTAGAATATACACTACTGCCAAGTTAGGGTGAAACAGAGTATAGTTTATATATGCTTATATACTGCACTGCACATTTCAAGAATTTATTTGGAAAAAGTAAGTTAAAGGATATAAACTCTTCAAATTTTAACATAAATTCTGTAATGCCTAATTTAAATGCAAGAATATTTTAATTCGTAGGCATTATAAAAAAATTTGACTCAAACTTATTTTATTTTTCATTGATAAATGATTGCACAGATTTGAAAAGGTAACCTTAACATAATAGTCAAACAATTGAGGTTCGTTACGCTCACCAAACAATGAACGAGTAGAATGCTGCTCTTTTCCTATCACAGCTTGTATTTTGCACACATATACGAAAATCATAGCAGACACCCCCTTTCTAGTGCCTTGGCAATGCAACGCTCCATCTTCCTCATTTAATTATGATTAAAGAAAACTAGACTGGATAGTCACGAACCGGATTTTCAGGAGTATACTATATTTTGTCATGATCTTAAAAACAAAATGACAGTTATAGTTTTTTGTAATGTAACAGACACTTAAAAAAATACTCGAGTAGAGAGGCATTGAATGATTATTTATATTGTAACGTTTTCCCGCCTCCCTCACATGGTAATTGGCATTCTGGCCAGATGTAACTTCAAACATTTTCTCACTCATAGTTAAGTGCCTACGGGCCGCCAGATGTGAATCCTTTTCACTGAGAGAGTCATTGTGTCTGGTCATGTGTTGTATCCAAATAAAGGGCCACATATGTGTGTTTCGTCGTTTCAAATAGATCCATCATGTCTTCAAGTGAGAAGAACGACAAAACATCCAGATGTTAAACTTTTTTCAATTATGAACTCCTCAAATCTTTAAGAAACGATCAATTACCAGCAACTGTTTTCATTAAGTGTCGAAGTCAGGTGGACTTTAACCCGGTGTTAGCTGTGAATTGATTATGATAAACATGTGCTCGGGAGGGGTCAGTTACAAAGATGGATCATCAACAGACATTCCCATAGTCGACTGGAGATCATTGAAGAAGCATCGCTGAGCAGCTGTTGGGTGATAAGGAACTCAAGTTCACCAAAGAGAAAGTCAGAGGCGGAGATCTGATGAAAATAAAATGAGGGTTTTTTTTTTTTTTTTTTTTTTTTTGTATGAAGAGGGAGAGAAGAGAGCAGAGCAGTGAGAGACGTCGAAAGAGAAGTCGGAGGAACGTCAGCATTCGAAGTTTGTGAGAGGCTCCATGTGATTCGGGTTTCTGTGCTAGGATCCACCTGATAAAGATCGTTGGATTTCTGGTGTAGCCATTGGAACTGACAGTCTGTTATTGTTTTTTATGGTGCCTATTTGATCGAGGAACTATTTCATGCTTTTAACTGTTGTATGAATTTTGTAAATAATATTAACCTAGATGAGAACAAGTTATTTTTGTATACATATATAAGGCTGTAAATAAAAGAATTGTTTTGTTACGCTACTCTCTTATTTGATCGTTCTGTAACAATATATTACAATATTTATAATGCAACCATTAAACTCATCATATTTGCAATTAAGTGCGACTGAAATTGGTTTGTAAATTTCTCTTTTAAAAAGCTCTGAAGATTGTAAACTCAAAAGGTCAGGCGACTTTCTTTTCCTCCTTACTTATCTTATAAGAGGTATTTCCGTTGGATCATAGGAGCTCAAATTACTAATGACGGCCTATCTAAGAGTGGAACAACATTTTAATGCATTTGAAGGGGGAGGGGGAGGAGAAAATTAAGTTCAAGATTTCAAATACATGAATTATAAATCAAGGGTTTATTGGAACTAATAAAAATAAAATCCATTTCTAAAAGGCAAATAAAATTGTGTTTAGAATCATTGATTTGCCTTTTTAAATGTACACAATATGCATCTGAAATTTATGCAAAAAAAAAAGAAAGAAAGGAAGAAAAGAAAAAAAAATGGATAAGCATACATTTACATAAAAAGAAAAGAAAAGAAAAATGTTATCATTCTATATATAAGAAATAAAAATTAGAAATAAACTTTATTCATAACTGCATTTTTTTTTTTAAATTTCGTAAATACTTTGTCTGCATGTTATTAAATCAATCATTCCAACATTTCTACAATTTCCAAATCTCTCAAAAATGAAAAGAGCATGCATAAATATATATTGTTGTTGATAGTTCATATGTTACTTTTTGAAGGTAAAGCCACAAGAAGTATTTATCGGTGAAAAGCAGCGACTTTAATTCCTGGAGAATATAAAAAAAATTAAAGATGAAGTCTATTCTTTAAAGATATTATCCACTTGCTCCCTTCAAAACTGAGAGTGTGCCCTGTTTTGCAATGTTCCGAAATTGGTTAGCAAAATGAAGAAAAAAATATTCCATAATTCAAATTTATTGTAGTACAATTTGAGAAATTTTGAAAAATAATATTTTTCTAACATTATTCCTTTTAATGTTTTTCAAAAAAAAAACTGTTTCTTCAAAATCAATTATAGTACATATTAAAAATAAAGATAAGTGAATTTTAACACAGGTTGAGAAACAAAAACAAGGAATAAAACCATTTATTCCTCATTTTTTTACATAGTTATAATAATACAACAATTCACATTTCAATATCTTACACACAAAATTTAGTAAGAAAAAGGCAGCTCAAATTTGTATGAATTAGAGAAAAAAACACTGAATACCATCAATTAATCAAATCAAAAATAAGAAATTGACCATTACAAAATACAGTTCCAATTTATGATACAATAGCACTACAAATACTAAATGCTTTTAAAAATGCGAGCTTTTTAATATATATGCAATTCTAAACAATAAAAGAACATTATTCTAACTCTACACATAAAATATTTACAAGACACTATATCCATATAAATTTCTGGATATCAATAAAATGAATACCAGAAATATGAATTATCACTAACAATTGATGAACAAAATTTCAATGGATTTTTAGTTTGAAATTCTTAACATATGTTCATGCAAAACTAAAAAAGTCACATGCAAAAAGAAATAGATAAATTTAAAAATCATTTTAGAAACATTCAGTGTTCAAATAAATAATAAAATCATAAAAAAAGTTATTCACAAACATCTTTAAAATTGCTTAGATAAAATTCTATAAATTGTACAAAGGGTTTTTAACATAATTATATCATTTTTAAGTTTCAGCAATAAAATTTCAGTAACAACAATATATGCTTTTAAAATCTTTCAAATTTGCTAATAAAAAAAAATGAATCAACTCGAAAGAATAAAAGAGACAACATAAAATATAACAGCATTCAAAATTACACATTTTTATATAAAGATCATAAACAGTTTCAAATTATATTTATATACAGCCATTTGATTTTAAACATCTTAGAAAAATTATAATATTTTAGGGACTTATCCATTTTGATTAAAGAAAAAAAAATTAAGACATAATCAAGAGCATATATAGAGAACTAGTTTCAATTTTTATCTTAACTGTCTTGGTCTGCCTGCTTGCCATATAAGAATTTTTTCTTTAATCTTAAATGCTTTCGATTTGCACATATACATTGGGAAATTTATTATTGATTACAGGTATATAATAAGCACATATATATCTTCATAAAATGCTTTATTTTGTAATATGTTGTTAACCATATCCACTGCTTTGGAATACAAGAAATTGGCTCTGAGTAGGGGGTTTAACATGATATGCTAATATCTCATAATAAAGGAAATAAGCGTTATAGGAAAATGACAAAACTCTGTATTTGCAGGATCAGATGGTATTGTTGCACAAATCACACAAGATTTTGCCAACAGTTACAAGGTTAACGGAATGCAATTTAAAAATTAGCAAATATATTTTTAAATTTCTAACAGATTTATTTTTAAGAAACTATTTGAAGCCCTCCAGGGAAAAAAAAAAAAAAAAAATAGACAGAAATTGTGCCCTTAAATGTATTTCCAAACATTAATAAAATAATTAATACATAATTAATTGAGACATTTCTTGGATACATGTGGTATATCCAAATATTTATCAAATTATATTGTGTATCCGGAGGCTCTTAAAAGAATATTTATGTAATTTTAAAACTTTAATACAATATAACAAAAAAGAAAACTTAAATTTCAAGTTAATTTATACAATCCAGTGATAAAATATGTTGTTTCCTTTCATCAGTTAAAATAAACAGATCTTACGGATTTTTCCAAGATATATTTAAGAAATTTGATTTACTTTAGATATTTAACAGCACAACTACAATAAATACAATACATTTTATTTTGATAAAAATTACATTGCCTTTTATAGTTAAATTTTTATTTCTGAAAATCTGTATTTAGTTCTTAAAATTTTTTTTCTTTTAATGTATCAAAATTTTAAAAAGAAACACATATCGCATTTTAAAAAGTATATGCAAAGAAAAATAAAATCTTTAAATTCTTCAAGCATTAAAAAAAATAGGCAAATTAAATTAGAAGTTTAGTTGAATTTAAAAACATCTTAGAGACTATGCAAAATAAAATTTAATTACATTTCTTAGGAATTATATGTATATATATAAAAAAAAAATTCTTCTCAGCAAAATTAAATAAATATAATTTAAGACTTATATAAACTTTTACTAACTCGATGATAGTAAAAATCACAATCAAAAAGAGATAGTTGTTACACAAAGAAATGGCTGAATTTTATTTTACGCAGATTCATCTCAAGCTGTCTTTCAAGCTTTTTCGTCTTTTCCTTTTTATGTCCTATATATTTGTTTATACATTGATACTGAGTAAATGAGCGTTCAGATAAGTTATCAGCTCTAGACCACTTCATTCCGCTACACCATTCAGGAAGAGGACATGTGCAGGGCTTTGTTACATGCTTCAAGATATCCAAAGCATCTGACGTATCCAGCAAATCAGCACTATTATCCAAGAATCTACAAAACTCTTCTGGTGTCAGGGCACCAAAACGAAAATGTGGCAAGAGAGGTTTTAGAGCATCTCTAAGTGAAAGGGCCACTCCAATTTGAACTTGGTTCATGCCCCAATGTACCAAACTTTCCATCAGAAACAATTCACTAACACGTATAACTGGCAAATTGAAGAGCTCTTGAATAGTCTCAAGTTTTGCATTCAGAAAACCTTCACCACAAAGTGATGTTTCAGTATACCTCCGCATAAATTTTTTACAACAGTCAATTAATTGCTCCAAATTAAAAAAAAGAGCAGTTTCGTAGAGTTTCCAAATATTTTTTCCGGTTATAGGGCAACAGCGGAAAAAGTTCCCACATTCCTCTTTTAATTCTTCAACGCAATATTTATCAGCAACAATCCAAGTATTCATAGCTTCATCTTCATCTGTCAAATGAATAAGAGCTCCATAAAAGTACCTAAAACAAAATATAATAATTGAGTATTTTATATATTATGTATTTCTTAAATCAGAAATTCTGAAACTACATGTCCCAATTAATAAATAATATCCTAGTCCGAATTTACATGAACACTACTAGCAAGAGACTTCATAATTCTGGACCATTCAGACTAACAAACAACGCATTAACACCCTACTTTCCAGGTAACGTCGCTTCGATTCCATCGACTTATTGTATCATTCTAATTAAGTTAAAAATGTGTGGCAATATTAAGTCACCATGAAAACTTAAAAACAAACAACGTTGGCTCTATTTTTGATTTGGAAAATTCGAAGCGACTAAATCTAAATGGAATATTAAAAGTAATCGTAAATAAAAAATACTAATTTTATTGGAATCAGAGCATTAATATAAACTTGCATATAATACGTTTCACTGGTTTCCCTGCATGTGATACAATTCTAAGTTCTGACGACAAGGAAAGCAGAGAAAGTGAAGCTAATGCAATAATCATAGCAACCGTCAAAGTTCTATCTTTTTGAAAACCATTTTCGAAAATTCCAGAACAGTAAGGACCAGGTTTCTTCAACTAGAAATACGGTCAGAAATGCAAAGATAATTAGAGATGAAATAAAATATGATTATACGTGATACGTTCCATTGAACTTAATGTTTTGTTTAGTCAGCTCCAAGATATAAATATCAGGAAATAAACGGCAGATCAATTTTATTATGCTGTTACAGACCATTTATAGATCTGTAATGTTGCTACTCAGCAGAGTTAGTTCAATCATTGAAAAGGCAGTTGTCTGATCAGCTCTGCTGGACGCTGATCGGGTGTCTCGTCAGTGATTCCAGAACTAGGCGACAAGCTTAGCGATCATTTGGCGACAAAATAGATAGTACTGGAAACGTCCAGAATTTTAATTATTCATCCAATAGGAACTGACATATGCCTGTTTGTTCCAGAACCTTCTACGCTCACTTGTCGGCAGTATAAAATGCCGGCAATCTCAAACCGCAGTCAGTCGTGAAACGAGTTGTGGAAAGAGTCAACGGCCAATAGTTGCACAGGTCCGGCGAAGAGCTAGCGTTGTAAGGAGCTCAAGCGACTGCTGAATTGAGCTGTGTGCCGAGTCCTGAGTCTTTATTGTGAAAGCAGCATCGAGTCGTGTGTAGAGTAGCCAGTCATGCAGTAGTGAGTCATCAGTTGGATACAGCTAAAGCGAGGGGGCAGTGGAGAATTGCAGAGGTTTGGAGAAGGCCGTAGAGTGAAGCTGCATAGATTCCCTCCTTCTGCTGAATTCTAGCTGGCCGATTTGTGTGCTGTGGTTGTTATTATTACCAATTACTACTTGTTGGTAGTACTCGATAGCATCTGTAGTGTGCTGTTGTGAGTTGCATGTGTTTATCTCGGTTGTGCATTTGTTGTCTTAGTTTGATAGCCAACCTTTTCAAGTTTTGGGAAAAATATTTTGGTTTTCATGTAAATGCTACAACTGCGTATCAACTGCAGGCAAATGACTTAATCGAAAGACAATACAGAACTTTAAAAGCAAGCCTAAAATATTAAAAGCTCGAATGAAAATTATGGTTGGAAACATTACTATTTATTCTTTTAGGAATGAGATCAGTTGTCAAAGACTTGGATAGCTCATCAGCAGAACTTATATCTGGGACAGTTGAGAATTATTTTCAACAGTCCTTTTCAAAAAACAGTCATTTCTCAAAACCTTCAGAAAAATAATAAGAGATATGAAGCAAAAACCTACAACAATCAATGGAAATAGAACAGTCCTTGATTTTTAAACATTTCCCCTCACTGTTCTCACATACATAACAACTCACATATTCTCATATATTCTTCACTAAAGCTTTTTATATCGGGACATATTCTGTAAGAAGAGGGCAGGATAAATATTTTGATATTTAAGTCCTGCGAAAAGTTAAAAGAATTTCAATCGACAGAATAAAACCATGTTTTCTATAGAAAGAAATTCATTCCCAAGAACTATATTCCAAGAAAAGAACTGGGCCAATCCCCTGAACTCAAGGCTGCAGAAGAAAATTCAAAAACTCAGCATAAAACCAAGACCACCAGAAATGACAGGCATTTAAAGATTCTCAATTACTTAAAAGATCATCTTTCGTTATCACTATTTTCGTCCGTGTCATTTCTATCGCTTCGAATTAATATATCATTATCATCAATTTATTGTATCATTCTGATTAAAGTCAAAAATATGTGGCAACATTAAGTATTAATGGAAACAAAAAAAACAAAAAAACAATGTTGGTCGTCCTATTGAATTGGAAGATTCGAAGAGAATACATATAAATGAAATATTAGAAATAAATATAAATAAGTAACACTACATAAGTAAAAAAAATATCAATTTTATTGCAAGAATAATTTGGAAGTGTATTATTAATATATACATACATACAAGACACTTCATTCCAAACTATCACTCCTCACAAGCAGTTGTTTGAGAAAATTAACTTCAATCAAGGTCACATACAATTCAGATTTAATGAAATGGGAATCTAGAGTTTAAGTTCTGATCTCTAAAGGTCGAGAATTTATAATCAAACAGAAGAAAACATATAGAAATATTTTTAAGAAAACCATTTAGACTATTAAACTGTATGAAATAAAAATATATAATGTTCCATATAATGTTCAATTTTCATAACTCATTATTTTTGTATTAACCCTTTCAAGGGCCATGGGAAATATGCTGCCCACCAAATTTATCAATCTTCGAAAAAATTTATGAAGATTGGCGTACATTCTAACACATTTTTCAATAAGACAGAAACTTAAGATGCTTCAGTTCTTTATCTCATACAAAATGTCGTGTTTAAATATGTTACTTAATTATTAATTAGCCAAATTAATTAATCAATCAAATTAAATTTATCTAATAAGTTAAATGAATTTCTTTTCTTAAGCCAATCTCAATTCTAAAAATATTTTAATATACCACAACTAGAAAAAAAATGGCCTTTTAAAGGGTTAAAAAAAACATGCAAAATAAAAATTCATTAAAGAAATATTCTTAATTAAAGTAATTATGAGGGGAAAACGGTTTAAAAGAAAACAAACCATCTGCAGAAGTGTGGTCTCTCCCAAACTTTCTTGCATACATTCCAATAAAAGTCGTATCACTGTTCCATTGCATAAAATTATGAACCCTGGATGACCATGAATACCTTGCAAGGCATTAGTGAACAACAGTTACGAAATATAGATCTGTAGTGTGAATTCTTATCAAAATACGAATATATATTTTTGGTTCTTACTGACCTACAACCAAAATTTAACAGAAAACAACAGTTGTAGTCATAAGATCACAAACCGAATTTTACTGATTTCAGTCTTTGCATTTATGAAATTAAAATATAGACTGACAGACGACAGACCCTTACACGAATTTGGTTTAAAATTCAATAAGAATCTACAATTTAGAAGCTAAATCTATGCAACAAATTTTATCTATCTAACTCTTTGCATTTTGTGGTTAATGAGCTCACTTGTACTCGAACAGAAAGGCAGATTTCCTGTGAATGGATTTTGTTCAAAAGTTGATAGAAATCTACAAATATCATCGTTCTTTTATATACCACATATCAACCACCTAACTCAAAGCAATTTTTAGTTATCACATTTTACAGGCAGGTAGATAGGCATAAGGCAAAAATGCGTTTTTCAGTCTCAGAGATGTCTGAAATGTAGAAATTTAACAAAATCTAGAATTTGAATTTCCTGAACAGGTGTAGACATTTAGATAATCTTATATATGTAACCATAACTTTTGAAGCAGAATCGTGGCAGAAGGAGGAGAAGACACTTTGAATTTTTAACTTCGTTTTATTTCATCCATCCCGGAAGGCATGATTTATATACAAAAGACGCGGACAAGGCACGCCCGTTCACAGCGCGATACAAGGGCAGATTATCGTAAAAGAGAGGGAGAATAATTTTCCTAGTACTTATATACAATGAGATTCTGATCGGGATTCCTTACACGTGTCGGCCATAGGTAAGAGAATCATAGGGATCTTTCAGAAGATTTTGTTTAGGTTATCATTTTGTTTTTTTTATCCCTTCACTCGAAACCGGCGACGAAATCATTTTTAGAGAATTTTCTGTTGCATTAATTAAATAGAAAAAGTGGAATGGGATCAGAGAATAAGAGAACATTTTAGAATGAAGTTAATATGGGCTAAATTACGATTAAAACTTTGGAAATGAATTAGAACAAAAATTAGATTTTAAAATATCATCACACACTCACACAAATATTATATATATAATGCAAACACACATATTTTTGAGCAGTTTCGTGGCAGAAGAGAGAAGACACTTCTATAATTTTAAAGCTTCGCTTTATTCCATCCCGGGAGGCATAATTTATGTAGAAGAAGCGAGAATGAACTGACGCTCATTCACAAATGATACAAGAGCAGAAGAATGAAAAGAGCCAGAAATATTTATCCTCGGTCATTATATACTATGAGATTCTAACAGTGATTTCTTTACACGTGTTGTTTTAGGTGAATGGAGCATAAGTATCTTTTAAAAAAATTCATTTAGCTTAACAGATTTTTATCCATTCACGCGGAGCGTCTGAACAGCTGATTAAAACATTTTTACAGAGTTTCTGTAGCTTTAATTCCATAAAAAAGGAGGAATTGGATCAGGAAATAAGAGAACATTTTAGAATGACGTTATTATGGGCTAAATTAAGATAAAAATTAGAGAATAAATTATGATTTAATTTCGATTTAGAGAGAGATATATATATAATGATGCAGAGCAGATATAAATATTATATTGAGTTATAGATATAAATTTATTTTCATATATTCTATATTAAAAATTTTTAATCAAAATTTTAAAATGCAAAATAAAATATAAAATGATATTTAAATTAATATAATAATACGCATATGACTCATATTTTTCTATTTAATATATTGAACAGAAAAAATACTTTATACAACAATTATTAAAATTAATCAAGTATATCATCAAGTGTGGCGAAAGATGGTGTGCAAAATTCTACTTTGAAATAAAATCCATTTGCAAAATTGAGATAAGAGATCATATCACTTCTTTTAAAGCAAGTACTTTATATAATTCTGTAGGGTCAAAGATATTCCAGTCCCTATTATGGATCCCATGGGGAGCAAAAATACTCTAACCAAGGGTGATCAATTTTTTAGATGACCTTGTCTGTACATTAAGATCCACCAGGTCAGCAAATCCCTTTGAATTTACCATTCAGTGCACTATCAAATGCAAAATTCTATTTTAACTTACTAATATTTATAATATATTATTTTACTACAAATACATGTTAAATACAAGTAGAGAATAATTAGTCTTTAAAAAATATTTTTAAAAGTTGTGCACACCTCTCAAGTTTTTATGCTTTTAAGACGATTTTCGTTTTTTAAAAATATGATGGATATGATGGAAAAATATGATGGATATGAAGGAATTACATCCTAAAAAAGATGGATGATTTTTAAGAAATATAAAATATTTTGATCCCAAAAAAAAAAAAAATATGGATGACTTTTAAAAATATAAAAAATATTCATTCTTTAAAAAAAAAAAAAACTAAAGCTAGTAACCCTATGGTTAAAATACAAAGGATTTTCATCCTTAATAATTAAAATGAAAAAAAAAATCGCTTGATTTACAATTAATATCAGTTTCTATTAATTTTCCAATTATTTGATAACATTATTCTAATCATGAATTCAAATTAATTAGAAGATAAGATTTCTCAATCTTATCTTCTTTTATATACAAATTTTTACTCGGATAGTTTATTGTGTTGTTTTATTTCTTTCTCAGTTATTTTATTGTTACATAGTTTGGGTAGAAAAGTGGTAAATTCCTCCCAGTTTTCACATATTACTAAATCTGCAATAATTTTTTCACCATATTTTATGGACATTTTTTTAAAATTTCATTTACAAGATATTCCCTACCAATTTCCAGTTCCTTCAATTTTTTTGAAAAATGTGGTTTCAAGAGAACCTCAGGCATTCAGCTTTTTCAAAACATCCATTTATTAGAAAATTAATTTTAAGAATGAAAATCCTTTGTTTTTAACTAAAAGGTTATAAACTTTAAAAAGTTTTCTTAATTAACAAATAATTTCTTTTTCATCATATTCAGTAATAACATTAATATATTAAATAGTTCAAACTTATTAAATGAATTAGATAAAAATCTTTATTGTATAGAATAAGAAAAGTATATAATTTATATATAAATTAGCTAAAGTAACTACATGAACATTATGATAATTTTCACAAAATTTAATCATATGATTTTTGAAAGTTTCCATTCATTACATTTTATTTTTATAAAGAATTTAAAAACATATGAAAATGTTTAAATTCATTGAAAAAAATAACACTTCCTGTATATAAAAAACCTGATTATTTTTCTTTAAAACTAAAAATTGAAATTAAAGAAAACAGAAGGTGATAATTTTTCAGTTAAAATCTTTTTAAGGATGAAAATCCATCGAAGTTTAAGGACAAAAAAATCCTTATTATATTCTATTATTCTTCAATTGAGTATGACCACCCCCACCCCCGAATTATAGAACAGGGTGTTTTTTTCAAACTGATAGTACTCACGAGACCTCTCTAGCTTGAAATATCAGTCCAAATTTTGTACGGGGACTATTGACAACATGGGGAAAAAAAATCAAAAAATTGCAGATAGGGGAAAATGTGGCGCTTTACACTTAAAGATAGCTAAAATTTTGTATAAAACACGGGGAAAAATTGCAAAATCCCGATTACGTAGTCGACACCAGCGCCAGTATTTTGAGCTTGTAATTCTCTTCAAATAATTACTCATTTCTTGCTGGTGAACACCATTTTATTTTTGGACACGTTTTTTGTGCCACTTCATGTAGACTATTACAGATTAGGACACCTCTCACAATCGGGTTCCACGTCCATCGTTCTTACACACTCTCAACGTTCTGATACAAAAAAGGAATTAACAGAACTTTGTACTCGACAGATACGCCATCTATCGGCGTGAAGCTGTAACAGAGCTATAAATAAGAAGCGGGGCATTGAAAATCATTTCAAGTATCAGTTGATTTGTAAAATGCGTCTCACTTTAGGCACAACGTGCATTACTTGTGAAGCTCTTTTATCTTAGTCAATCCTATGCAGCGGTCGCTCTTCGCGAATTTAGAAGTCGAAGCAATTTACGTAAAGGACTTCCATCAATTAATAAAGTGAAAGCAATGATTAAAAAATTTGAAAAAACAGGTTCTCACGCAACTCGGACTGGTAGACGACGGAAACCGGCATCGGAGGATACAATCATAGATGTTGCGACTGCAATCGTTGAAAGAAATCAGATGAGCACTAATAGCAGCACACGTGGACACGCACCCGACAACTGGATATTAGTGCTTCAACAGTATGAGAAGTTTTAAGAAAAATTCTTCAATTTTATCCATATAAAATTAGCCTTTTGCATGAATAAACAGCTACAGATTATGATCTTCGATTAACCTTTGACATTTCTTGTTTAGGATGGAGGTCGACGAGGCTTGACCTTGGACAATTCTCTGGAGTGATGAGGCCCATTTTTATTTGAATGGGACTGTTAACACTAAGAATTCTAGAATTTGGACATCTGAACAACTGCAGGCATTTCAAGAAATCGCACTTCATTCTCAAAAAGTAACTGTTTGGTGTGGTTTAACAGCAGATTTTACCATCGAACCATACTTTTTTCAGACTATTACCCAAGCAGGACCGCATACCGGTTCCGTAAAGCTCAAAGATCATGATATGCTGAGTAGTTTTGTTATCCCACAACTTCGGCAACGGTAATGCTTATATAAAATTATCGTTATGCAGGATGGAGCACCACCACATACTGGTACATCCATACAGCAACTGCTGCACCATCACTTTACAGAGGAAAGAGTCATTAGTCGCTGTTTTCGTGTTGCATGGCTACCTCGCTCCCCAGATCTAACCCCATGTGACTTTTTTCTGTGGAGTTATTTAAAATCAAAGGTTTATCTTGGTGGAGTCTCGAACTTATCAGTTTTAAAGGAAAACATAACACGGACTGTTATGAACATGCCTCCTGAAATGTTGCATTCAGCTGTAGAGAGTACGGTGCACAGAATGCAATGCTTAGTCCAAGAAAATAGAGGTCATATTGAAAATAGCCGATGTCTTCCCCAGGAACGTGATTGTACTGAATAAAAACAAAAGGACAAAGAATAAAAAGGAAGTCGAATAGAATCCTCTTTTTTTTTTTTTTTTTTTTAATTTGTAACCATTTACAGAAGTTATTTTTTCGAATAAAGCACATTTGTGGAAAAATTAATTCTTTGTTATTCATTTATCTGTTTACTGTAGCTTTTTAAAATTTTATCGTGCAGTTAAACTTAACATTTAGATCAAAAGCGCCACACTCCCCCTATCGGCAACTTTCCCAACTAAAATTTTTTTTCGAGGATTCCTTTTTCCCATGTCGTTAATAGTCCTCGTAAAAAATTCGGTGGCTTTGCGGCTGATAGTTCGAGTTACAGAGGTATCTCAGTACCGTCAGTTTAAAAAACACTTTGTGTATTTAATTAATTCTTTTTTCATAAAAAGTGCCTTTCATTTCCTTTTTATTCAAATTTTTGATTCGATCTGTTTTTAGTACTTCATAAATGATAAAAAAAAATTTCAGCAAATGTGAAATCATAACCTCTCACAAATGTTGTTTTATATTTTGATATTCTGACAGACAGTGTTTCGGTTTTAACATTTTTTTTTTTTTTTTTTTTGAAAAAATTATGATAAACTAACGATTTATTTTCTTCTTTATTCACTTCAACAGCGGTCATTTTCTACAGATCTATAATATGAATTATTATAATTGTTAATTGGTGATTTAATACATTAACGTATTTTTTCATATCCTTAGGAGCTAAATATTTTCTCATTTTTAATATGGAACGCACTATTAAATCTTTCATTGACTGAACATTTATTTTCTACATCTTCAACTGTAAACCAGAGAAATGTATTTTTTAATAACCTTTGCATATGTTTATTAATAAATTCAATTTCATTAAGCACTTCGAAATTTTTCATGAATTCGATCCTAAAATAATACATTAAATGCTTCAATAACTTTTCCTATTTTTTTAAAAAATCGGTATAGAAAAAGTATATTTACTACATATATCAATAACTGCTAATAATATATTCAATATATTTACTAAACGGTTTGATAAATAATAAATCAACTGATCAATAGTCATCAATATGTTAAACATATTGTCTTGAAATGCCACTAGGACGTTAAGGTTTCGTAAAAACACACTTTTTCAAAGATTTGTGTCTCGATTATTAAGTTTTTTAAATAGGTGTTATATAAGAATAGAAATATGAAAGTGGTTTTACTATTGCATTGGCATGGCATCCCGGACACTTAGTCATCGTCGGAGCGAATGTTATGGAGGAGAAGCGGAGATTTGTTTGCGTGCAATATTAAAAACCAGACACAAGCTCAGAGCTTGTGTCTGGTTAGTTGATTTGCCAAGTTTAGATGAGTTGGTGTCTTCACTCCATTTATTGTGTAATTGATTTGCTAGTCTGTGAGCATTGTTCTAAGTAAAAATGGCGAAATTTAAATTAGTGAAGGCACATGTCAGAATGCCCTAGTTTTAGGAAATTTAGTGATTTGCTTGAAGTTTAATTACCCATTTACGAATTTGTAATGAAACGTAATGTTATAAGAGGTAAGACATAACCTTAAAACTGCTTCAGAGAAAGATCCTTCTGTAAGTGAAATATGTGACACTTTAGTTCCCAAAATAGAACAAATATGGTCAGGATCTTCTATTCCCATTGTTCCTAGCAAAAGAATTTTACAAATGATAAAGCTTATCTTGCTAAGTATAGAAGTTTATAAAAGTCTAAAAGCAGAAAATGGTCAGATAAGTTTGATTCCAATTCATAAAATTTAGAAAAGAAACTAAATGTTTATTTGATATTACTGTCTATAAGTGTGTCATTTTAATACTTGTATAAAAAGGGGAAAAAAGTATTGAGTGTGAGAGTTTCTAAACAATAAAGGTTCTAACAGGAAAATGGCTACAAGTAATATTGATATAAATACAAGACAAGTGATTTGAAGAACGAAGCAAGAAAAAATAAAGAACAACAGAGAATAATTAAGAAAAAAAAATACTAGTGTGTCAAAAACAGTTACTGGAGATAATGACAGTGCTGAAGATCAACAAAGTTCTTTACAAAAAAAGACAAACTAACGAGATCTTTCAAATATACAAGAAGAGATAAAATTATTATGCCCTTCAAGACAGAATGAACACAAAAGAACTCAAATACATACTAAATTGACATCTGTAGTTTCTGTTTCTAACTGTATCAGAATATCAGATAGAGCTAATGCAACTATATCTGTCCCAAGTCCTGTAAAGCAGCTGCAGTGCTTCTTTACAAAGCATGTACATTACAGTAGTGAAAACAGCTGCGAAACTGGTGACCAAATTGGCTCAAAATGTCTATGGTTCAATTGCAAGAGAAAGATATATAAGAGCAAAATTTCACTCATGTGTGAGTATGCCAAAATTTAATACAAAAAGGAAACAGTTTAATGTGACAATGAAGTTGAAACAAACATTTTGCAGCTATACCATTTATAATCATTAAGGATACAGAAGTAAGAAACAAAAAATTTCACATAAAAATTTTTTTTTTATAAAATTTATATTCTATTATCAATAATTTATTTTCCAATTGCGATGCTTATATATGTATTTAAAAACATCTTTAAAACATAAACAACGAAAGGCATAAACATATTTACATTAAAAACCTTTTTGTCTGCTAAGGGCATATTCTCGGCACCATCACAAATGTTTTTTTTAATGTTCAGATTGACATTTTTATTTGTAAGAATTGAAATAGAAAATAAATACATGCAGGTAATTTACTGTCAAATTTATCATAAATTTTTTAAACAATATTCTAACAAATTAATTCACAGGCAATTTAAATTTACTATTTTTTCTTTTACTGCAGTTTAGTCGTTTCAAATATTGATGCTAAATTTTTTGAAAACAACTAAATAGTGAAAAGCAGATGATTTTATTTCGTATTTAGTCGTTTCAAATATTGATGCTAAATTTTTTGAAAACAACTATATAGTGAAAAGCAGATGATTTTATTTTATCACAAAATCATTCTAAAGTACACTTTATAAAATATCTATCCATTTATTTGAATAATTTATTTTTTTATTTTTATATTTGCAAACTGCGAGACCGCATAAAATGAAATTCAGAGCCGCAGGCATTACGCTGCTCGCATAGGCAGACCACTGTTTATCTCGATCCATTAAAGCCTTATTTAAGAGCATTCTCGATATTTTGACACACACTCTCGTATTTTGGATATAAAAATTCCAACTAACGATTTTTAGACGGTCCCTATTTTCACCGAAAAAACATCTTTTTACGTGATGCGAAACACGGGAGACGTCATTTTTTTTTTCTTCTGTGTCATAATTCATTAGGTTTTAAAAATACAGTTATGCAGTTTTTTCTAATGATTGTGTTGGATGGAAAAGACAAATTTAACTAACCAAATTTGTTTAGAGGGGTTGCATATACATTTTAAAAGCGTGACTTTTTAAAAATTAATAGCAAATTTCTTTTATTAACATAATCTTATTCTGTATTTTATTTTGAACTGTTTTTTGCAATATACATCATCTACTCATCTCTAATGGTTAAAGAATTAAACTGCATTTCAATTTTTTGGGGACATTCAGTATATACTTGCAGAATTTGGGCAGAAAATATTTTCATCAACCTGCAGATTTTCGACCTGGAATAAGATTCATATTAAAATTGATAACAAAAAGTGTTCCCTAAAGTCCAACATGAATAAAGATGACAAACTATGTACTAGCGCATGTTTATCATGCCAGCATTCTAAAGTACATAGACAGCCAATTCTGGAAGAATTAAAAAGAACTTCCACACAGGTTACAGCATTGAAACCTAAATTTGGTTGGTCTGCAACTTATTTGGTAAGAATTCAAATATATTTAATTATCATCAATCTTTATACACGATGGATTTATACTATATTAAAGGATAGTAAAAATACAAAGGATTTTCGACCTTAAAAAATTTAACAGAAAAATCAAAACATTCAGAGTTTAATTCTTCTTTGATTTTTTTTATTATTATTTTTATTTTCATGGAAAGTAAACACATCTTTTATATAAAGGAGGTGCATGTTATATTAAAATATTTTTAACCACCCTGAAATATTTTTTATAAACTTTATTATTGAATATGATGGAATAAATACTGAAATTTATAATAAAATATGATGCAAAATAAATTATTTGTCATAAAGAAAAACTTCTAAAAGTGATAATTTTTGGTTTAAAAAACAAAGGATTTTCATTTTTAAAATCTTTTCGCTTATAAATGGATGTCTTGAGAAAGCTGAATGCCTCGGATACTCTTGAAACTTTATCCTTCGAACAATGAAAGGGTCTCTAAATTAATAGGGAATATTTTGTAAATGAAATAAAATAAATGTCCACAAAACATAATGAAAAAATAATTGTACAGTTAATAGATGAAAACTAGGTGGGGTCGATTTATTGTTTTCCTCCCCAAACTATGGAATAATAGAGAAAAAAATAAATTAATTCCATGAATTAAAAAATAAACATTTACATATAAAGGAAGAAATGGTTGTGGGAAAGGAAATGAAATTAATTTATTTGAATGCATTAGTTAAAAAATTATATCAAAGTAGAAAATTAATAGAATTTGCTATAAATTGTAAATCATCCAATTTTTTTACTTAAAATTTTAATGACGAAAATCCTTTGTATTTAAACCGAAAGATTACCAGCTTTAGAACTTTTTAAAGAATGAAACCTTTTATATTTTTAATGATGAAAATCCATTATATTTTTTTAAAAAATCATCCATATATTTTAGGATGAAAATTCTTTATATTTTAAAAAAATCATTCATATTTATAATATTGAAAATCTGTTTCAATTTTTAAAAACTAAAATTGTCTTAAAAAATAAAAATTTGGGACATAACTGACATGTGTGCATAAATTTTTGGAAATTTTAAAATATTAATTATTTATTACTTACATAAAGAGGCATTTATGTCTTAAACATGAAATAAAAATAAATGTATACCTAGTTTTAATACAGTATATTTCAATAATTTATATTATATATATATATATATATATATATATATATATATATATATATACACACATATATATATATATAAAACAAAAAATTTTTTAAATGGTTTCTTTGTTTGAAATCAAACAATGTGTTACTTTACAATCAAATGCTTCAATATGAGATATATAAACATGATTTAATAATATCAAATGAGATCAATGAATAAAATAAACTAAATCAAGTACAAAAATGTGTGTATGAAAATGTGCAATAGAATCAAGAATGAACACAAAGTGTTTAGAAATGGTAAAATTATAAAAATTATTATTTCTTATTTCTGAAATTTAGTAAAGAGCTTTTTGTAAATATTTCACAATTTTCAATTAAAAAAAGCTTTTGAACTTATGAAAAAATTTTAAGACTTCATATTTTTAAGACTTTTTAATTTTGTTTTATTCATATAAAAGTGTGATAGCATATTGGGTTATAAAGTTGCCAATTCTGTAATAAGATGCAGTATGGGGATGGGGGAATTGCTCTTTTAAAATATTTTTTGAAGCAATTATTAGATAATATACTATTTCGTCTCATATTTTAACACGACTCTTCAAATAAATGAATGAAGTTGTTTAAAATCTTTAAGCTTAATTTAAAGCCTTTTTTTAATCACATGACTCAACAATTCCTTGAAGTAATGAAAATATTTTTAATTTCAGTATAATAAAAATTATCATTACAAATTGTGTTCAAAATTTACCAAAACTAAGGAAAAAAATTAATTTATGCAATCAAAATTAATATAATTGAAAAGTTATTTTTTGTTTAATTTCAAGAACACTTTTCCCAAAAAATATTTCCTAAATTACAATTCCAATGCAATTTGTAGCAATTAATAATGCTATTAAGGGTGTATATTGAAAATTATTGTAGAAAATCTTAGTACCTCAAAACAATTTTAAAACCTGCAGGCGAGACATCTGGAATGCAAACTTTTTCGCCTTTTTCGGCAAGAGGTCCATAAAACATAGCTTTAAAGACATCACAGCCTAAGGCAAGAATGAACTTGTGAACATGAAATAGAGTTTTTTCAGGCCCCACTTCTAGAGCGATGTCTGGCAAGAAGGAATCTTCTGAAGCAAATAAATATCTTTCTAGAACAGCTCGCCAATCACTCTCAAAACAATTTAAAGCATTATCTGCAAAAAAAATAAATAAATAAAATTATAATGACATTTTTTCTTTAAGTAATAAGGAATACTACTTATTCTAATAATAACTAATAAGGAAAATGACTTTATATGACAATAATTATGAAGTTAAATATTAATATTTTATTTTAAAGCAATATGAGCTTATTTTAGGCTAGGCTTCATATATAGAGAGAAAGAGAGAAAAAGAACAATGGTCAGGTGACAAAGATGACACTTGAGCTGACATTACTCCTTGCTTTTCTAAATTTCTATGTCATACTAGCAGCAGGACTTTTGAACTTGAAAAACCAAGCTCAAAGACTGTTCAATGGAATTTGGATTTCAAGTTTGGTATTTTCTAGCTCAAAGTGTAGGCTTTATCACTGTATAACCAGTGCTTCAAATAATAATGAAAAATTCAAAAGAAAAGAATTATACTACAAGATTAAAATTAAAAGTTAGAAAATCAATAAAGAAAATGGACTGTAATCTGAATTAAATAAATAGATAAGTTATATTATTAATACTAATAAATACTTCCCCCATTAATTTTTAATTTTGAGTTTTGTTCCATTTTCACAGGTTTTTCCCCCTTCTCATTGGAGGGATAATGGTGGGGGGGGGGCATTCATGTTTACACTATATATATAATCATAATTATAAGATTTTATACATATTTATGCAAGAACAAATCTGAATGTATTCAGGTAAGTTTAAGATTAAAAATTTTTGAAAAAGACAAATATACAAAACCCACTCACTTTCCCTATCTTTTGATAGATCTATAAACATACATAAATATTACAAAAAGTAAAATTTGTAATCTCGAATAAAATCTACAATCAGACTCTTACCTTTATATTAAATATATTTATTTTTGTTTTGGAACTATAAATAGCTCTAGATGACAAAGCAAACAATCCATATTTATTTATATTAAATTTTATGAGAAAAATATTCATAAGATTTCAAAATTTCAATTGAATAAAGTGTGTGGTTTATTAACTTTCACACAATCCACAATTAACTAACTAAAAAAAATATGGAAACTTGTAACTAACAGCAAGTAACTAACAGCAACTAAAAGTGATTATTCAATAGAACTGAAAGAAAAATTTAATGAAGAATGGCTAAGCTTTTTCAGTTTTAAAAGAAGTAGGTAACCTGAAAGTTATCTATATTTAGATAAATGTAATTTTTAATGGCTTACATATAAATTAAAAGTTGCAGAAATAATCTAGTCATGTCATATAATCATCTTTAGTTCTCAAATTAGTGAAATGAAATGTTTCATTAAATAGCACTTACTAAATTTTAGATAAAAGCACAGTTTTTTTCACTCTAAAAATTGGTTGATAATTATGAGAAAATAATTGGTTTTAAAATAACCCTTATATATTTAAATTAGCATACAAACTAACTACATGCCAGCAATCAATCGCTAAAAAACATTGACAAATTGATTGTTCCAGAACTAAAATTCATTTATATTTAATGATGGCTAGTATTAATACACAAGCATCTTCAATTCTATACTTTTGAAATTTAATAAATTACTGCAATTACATACCATACCATATCATAGATATTTAATACCAATTTTTGCCAAAACAACACAACTCTATTATCAAATTAAATAAAATCTAATCTCACATTTCTAATACCAAACTAAAGAATACAAACTAAAATAAATGGTTTTCAGTTATCAAGTATACAAAAATATTTTTAAATGAGCCACCATTTTAATGTTACCTTTAGTATTTTGATCATCTTTCAAAATAAGCTGTAAACCATTCTCAACACTTTCCATGGAAATCCACTGATTATATGAAGCAGGAAGCTCAAATTCAAATCCAGTTCTTTGGCTAAAAACACTTACTGGAGTATTCTTGTCACGATCTTTCTGGTCAGTGAAGACCATCCAGTCATTATTCAAAAGGAAAAATGTGATAATTTTTCCTTCCGACATCTTAGTTTCACTACAAAAACAAATATAAAATAAATTTAGTCTCATATATATATTTAAAAAAAAATCTTAAAAATTAAATTTATGGAGCACAATACTTAAAACAATTCAAAACACTTGGCATTTACAGCAATTCTGAATAGTAACTCAGTTGTTATTACAGTCTTGTGTCATACTTTATGTCAATTGCATATGCTGATAAATGAATTATAACATGTAAAATATATTTACTTCACAGTTGTAGCTTGTAAACTAACTCAATAAAACAAACATAACTATTAATAAAGTGTACAATGCCTTTTACTATCATAATGTAACAAGCTTATTAAGCTTTTAAAAAACAAATATATATCTTACAAAACAATAAATCAAAATAATTCAAAATTTACTTCTTTTTTTTTATTTGAATTATTTTTGTTGCATTTTCCTTATGAAACAAAAATCTCTTCTAAATAATCCTACTCTATTTAACGAAGTCAATCCTTCATTTTAGCTAAAACACAAAAATAAATATTCTTTTCAAATATTAAGTCTTAAAAAGTGTAATTTAATATCGTATATGCATTTGTTTACTGTCATAGTTTACAGTAAAAACTTTTCATATTCTCATTGGAACACAAATATCAGAAACACTGAGAAATGTACCTTTCAAAACAACGATTAATCACAAAATTAAAAATATAATAAAGGAACTAGTACATATTTTTTTTTATTTAATTATTTATAAATAACATGTTAATATCATACAAATAATATTTTTAAGTACATAAAGGAATTTAGAAGCAAGTCTTTTTCTTTTCTTGAACAAGATAATTCACAGGCAAAATATAAGAATAACAACTATTTCAAAACTCAATACAATAGCAGGTTATATATTATATATAGGTTTATATATTATAATTATGCTAAATAAACTAGTGAATCTGTAGAACTTCAGCTCTCAAGAATTGAATAAATTTGATGATAGCTCAATGATAGTTAATAGATATTTTATAGAAATTTTTAATTTAATAAATTTAAATAATAATATTTTATAAACTTTCTATTGCAAACAACTTTTTTTTATTATCTTTATTGAATATAGAATAAGAAGTGAAATACTTTTTTTTTACTTAATATACAAATGAATCTAAATTTTTCAAGGCAGATTTTTTTAAAATTTCAAATGCAATTTAGTTTCTCCATTGGTATATTGTATCTAATTATTAAAAGATATAGCATTGTAGTTTTATTAGAAACAAAGAATTTTTCAAAAGCATACAATATATTTCATCATTTGAAAAACTTATTGTGCTATTTGACTTTAAGAGGCAGAAAAAAAACAACACAAATTAAAAAATATAATGAAAATAGTTATATCTATTTTTTATTAGTATTTATATAAAAATATGTTCTTTTCTATGAGAAGAAATATTAAATTTCTATAATTTTATATTATTTATTTTATTGTTTTACAATAAAAAAATAATAAACACAAAATAAAGTTGGATGGTCACTCTAGAAACAAAGTTATAGCAAGTCTGAAAAGTCAAGGAAACAGAATGAAAGTAATTTGATTAAAACTTGTTTTAAATATTTACATAACAGCTCATTTTTGTGAGGCAGTTAAGAAAATGATATATTTGTTTTCATTAGGTTTGCTTCGAAATCATTAAGGAAACCAAAATATGAATGGCTGATAAGCATAGACAATATAGTCTCAGTTAGCATTGGAACCATTGTGCATTATATATGTAATTCTCATAATTGTGCTATAGGTAAAGGAAAAATATTTATTCCCATAAAATATAGAAATGTTACAGTGTTCAAGAATATAGTAAGAATATTTACAGATTGGTACCCATAAGGCTACACTTAGCTGAATGCCTGCTAAAAATTTCTTTGGTAAGTGGTTAGTGATAAAAAAAAATAACTACAATCTGCTATTTATTTACTGAATTATATAGGTAATTCTCATACTTTATAAGACTGACAATGAAAAACATTTATACATGAATATTTGACCGAGTTAATCCCACAAACATTGATATTGCATAATAGGAGATGCTTTGGATGTAGAATATTTTACAATATAACTTTTAAAAATCAAATAATAAAAATAGCAAATTATTTAGCATGTAACTAAATTGAAATACTATTATGAAAATTTTTTTTGTCTATTGAATTGATATATTTGGCTCTAATTTACAATGTAAAATTTTAATGAAAGGAATTAACATTATCAAATAGGTTTTGCAATGAATTGATACATATTAAATACACAAACTACATATAAAATGCTAAGCAAAATGTGTAAACTTTATTAAGAATGAGAACAACGCATAATATAAAAAAAAAATATTACAACTGAAAAGCATAGCTACCATAATTACAATTTCAGGATCAATAAAGTAAAGAAAGCGACAAGAAGGAAAAATTTACCTAAGTATTTTAAACACTAGTATATCTTCTCACAAATCATGTGATGCGTCGCATTTTATCGTTAAAAAAATGTTCCAAGATTCAAATTGCCAATACTGCAATTGATTTTGAATAATCAATTTTTGAATACTTAGTACATTCTAAAAGAGACACTATGAATCTATGTGTGCAATATTTTACTAGGATTTTTTTCCTTTTAAAAAGAATTTATCATAGCATAATTATTTTTAGAAACTATATAATTGCAACTGGCTAATGTAAAATAAATGTAAAACATGTGAAGTTCCCAAATAATGTCTTAAATTGTGTTTTTATGATATGAGAACATGATACAGTTTTGGGATTGAGATTTTTATTTCAGAAAAAAATTGGCCAGCTATATCTTTAAATTGGGACTGCAGAAAATGCAAAATATCAGAAAACATTCTAAATCCCTTCCAAATTTATTCTGTTTGAGTTTATATTCTAAATTAACAAAATTCTAATCATATTATAGAAAATACTTCTACAGAAAGATTATATCATGAAGCTTATTCTATTTAAAGTATATATATTTCAGATACTTCAATTTGTCAATGTCTTTTATGAAAATCTATGGTTTAAAAATCCAACTTTTAGTTTATATTACAAAATTGAAATGTTCTCATGTCATATTTTAAATTTAAAAATAGCAGAATACATTTTTTTTTCAGTTCATAGTAACATATTAAGAATTATAGAAATGTGAAGTTTAGGAATTATAAAAAAATAGACATACACAGTTCTCGGAATGTAAAGGCAAATATAATCATTGGCAGAATATTTTTTTCTCAGACTACAAATATATTATATCCATACAATCATATAAAGTTCTAATAGGCACATCTTTTTTATTTATGCAGAAATAGTGCATGTTAAATGTAAATGAAAAATATGTTTACATATTATTCAGAAATTTTTCTGTAAAGGAATGTTATCATATTACAATTAAATTTTTTTCAAAATCAGTAAATTACCAGTTTTGAAGATGATGTATTAATGGAAACATTCTTCGGGTCAAAAGTACTTTTAAATGATTTCAAGATTCATTAACAACCAGGAAATTCAGAACCCTATAAAAACAGAATTAGTAATAATAATAAAAACAGTAGAAAACAAGTAAAAGATACCAGAAAATGAATTGTCTGAAATATTGCCTTTGTTGTGTTTTTGCTATAAATTTGATTAAATGGTATTTGTATTAAATATCCATTAAATAAGATGAATGGTCACTGAAAAATATGTTTTAAGCTAATATGTCGACACCTTGCTTGGAAAATGGATCCTTCCACTACAGCGAAAAACGATTCAACTGAACCGGGATAAGCAAGCTACAACTCGACATTTAAAAGACAACCTTTATCCCTGCTGCCCCTCTCGGTCAAACGTCCCTACCTGTCGAAAGTATGGTTTGGGATGGATTCGCCCATCTCATAGGGATAGACGTTGCGATTGAGACGCTAATCCTGTAGACAGCCTATTAGCGCCGTCTATAGGCGCTAATAGGAACTATCTGTATTCCAACAAGTTATTAAAATACGGGTTACAAGATATGCTACGTAAGCACATTCATGGTAATTTATTTAGATTTTTTTTTTTTCATTTTACCTTAAGTGATTTAGTTTTTTCATTCCATTCTGTGCCAGAAATGGCAAGTGCCACTGAAACTTTAAGTTAAGCTCTTTTATTTCTACTACAAATTAATTTTTTTATACTTTTTATTGCTTTTGCAGCGGCCAAACATGCGATAAATGACTGTTTGTTTCGCCAACTGGCGATAAGCATGAATCATACCTTTGGAGATAAACTTTGCTCTCCAACGGATACGAGTGATTCACTTCCTGCCTTCGCCAGCTATCTTAGAACGTCTGTCTCCTGCTGGTCGATGGAATTACGGCCAATGTATCATGATCTATATATATTTGTTGATTTAATTTGTAATTAAAATTTATTTTTGTTATTTATATGGCTGGCAGTTTTCATTAAGTAAAAATGTTTTAATACTTTAATTTAAAGTAAATTTGGCAATGCGTGTTAAACCACGCACCAAACTGGTGACCCGGTACTTTTGTTTTTACTCTTCTAAAATTTGCGAAGTCCAGCCTCAAAATTTTAAAATATGCTCAAATCAGATTTTGGTGATTGAGCTCTTCAATTACTTTTCGTAATGGATTATTGTGCCTAGAAGTAATGCATCAAGGACCAGGTATGTGCTCAAATTTTCTGTTCATTTCTCTGTGATTGGTCAATATTTTATTTCCCCATTATTTTGGCGAAGAAATCGTATTATTTATATTCAGTATTATTTTTCGTGTTATTTTTCATATTCGAAGTATTAATTTCTTATTACTTTCGTTTTGGCTACCATGTTTACTATTATGATTTTTAACTCCTAAATTTTTTTAAAAACACATGTATTTAAATAATCATAACTTTTTCTGATACTCATACATATTGTAAAAATTATCAGTTTCCCACATCGAGTAACCAAAAATGCTTAATTCTGAAAACGAAACTGTCAATGCTGACGCTCCGATAGAGTCGCAGGTGTCCCATCTTTCGGTGAAAATACCACCGCTGTGGAGGAACAATATAAAATTATGGTTCATCCAAGTAGAAAGCAATTTCGCTCTAGCAAAAATAACTAATGACCTTACAAAATACAATCATTTGATTGCAACTATTGATCCGGAAACTTTAACAGCGGTAACTGATATTTTACTCGCACCCCCCGACACCAACAAATATGATGCATTAAAGGCTAGACTTATAGCCGAATTTTCCGCTTCGGAAATTGAACAAATCCGTCGACTGCTTTCTGAACTACATTTAGACGCCGATAAACCATCGCAGTTACTTCGAAAGATGCGCGAACTCGGTGGTGGCACAGGCATAAAAGACGATTTTCTCAAAACTTTATGGCTGCAAAGACTACCGTCAGAAATGCAGGCAATTTTATCAATAAGTTCTGAACTCCTGGATAATTTGGCCAACATGGCTGACAAAATTGCCGAGGTCCGTATTTCCTCAACAGATAGTAGCGTCTTTGCCGTAAGCCGAAGAGCGGAAAGTAATGCCATGCGGAAAGCTTCCACTCTGAATGAGTTTACTGCACTCCGAAGCGAAATCGCCGCGTTAAGTAAGCAGGTACAACGACTTTCCCGCGACAGAAGCAGAGGCTCTTTCCATCGGAAAAACAGACAGCGCAGTTTTTCGCGTGGGCGTTCCGGTGATCGTGAGAGAAAATTCTGTTATTATCATTCGCGTTTCGGAGAAAAGGCACTCAAGTGCCGATCGCCATGTGCATACTCAACTAACGCGGATCCGGAAAACTCGCAATAGCGGCTGTCGATCAACCTACATCGACGGCAGCCGCGCAATCGTATCGTTTGCATGTTTTTGATAAGAGATCACATTTCAAATTTTTGATCGATTCTGGCTCTGATGTTTCATGCATACCACTCAACAAAAACCAAAAAAATTTAAAACCTGATTCTCTGCAACTTTTTGCAGCTAACAACTCCAAAATTTATACTTATGGATCTAAATTATTAAATGTGGACTTAGGTCTCAGGCGAAATTTTCCATGGAAATTCTTAATTGCTAATGTGCCTGTTCCAACAATAGGGGCGGATTTTTTACAAACCTTTGACCTATTAATAGATCTCAAAGGACGCAAACTTATTGATAATGTAACTAAATTTACCCAATCCGGAATAATTTCAAAATCAACAAATTATGCATCTCTAAAACTTATTTCTGGTGAATCAATATACCATAAAATTTTGGAAGAATTCCCAGAATTAACAAAATTAACATTTGGGTTAAAACCTGTTAAACATAATACGGTGCATTTTATTGAAACAACAGGTCCGCCTTTCCATAGTAAACCTAGAAGGCTAAATCCAGAAATGTATGACGCCGTCAAAAAAGAGTTTCAGTTCATGATGAACCAAGGCATATGCCGGCCTTCAAAATCACCTTGGTCATCTCCCCTTCATGTCGTTACCAAAAGCTCAGGCAGCATTCGCCCTGTGGGTGACTATAGGAGATTGAATGCCTGTACGGTAAAGGACCGTTATCCTATACCCCATATCCAGGATTTTTCCAATGCACTCCACGGGAAAAATATTTTTTCAAAACTTGATATAGTCCGTGCTTATTTTCACATACCAGTGCATCCGGATCATATACAAAAAACCGCAGTTTGTACACCATT
Source organism: Argiope bruennichi (assembly GCF_947563725.1). Lineage (NCBI taxonomy): Eukaryota > Metazoa > Arthropoda > Arachnida > Araneae > Araneidae > Argiope > Argiope bruennichi. Next base: position 27,214,235 of record NC_079160.1, read on the forward strand.
TGGACTGTTTGAATTCCCATTCTTAAATTTTGGACTATGTGGGACAGCACAAACTTTTCAGCGATTCATGAATGAAATCCTGGGAGATATTAAATTTTGCTATGTTTATTTGGATGATATTTTAATATTTAGTTCCAGCCAAGAAGAGCATAAAGCTCATTTACGAATCGTACTAGAGAGATTAAATACATATGGACTAACCATAAATGCTTCAAAATGCATATTTGGCGTCTCAGAAATTCCTTTCTTAGGTCATTTAATTACTAGTTCGGGGACTAAACCTTTACCCCATAAAGTTGAACCGATTCTCAAATATCCACAACCAAAAACAGTAAAAGATCTTCAAAGATTTTTAGGTTTTTTAAATTTTTTCCGTAGATTTTTACCTAACATAGCAAAACATCAGGTACTAACTTCGTATTTAAAAGGCGCGAAAAAGAATGATAAAACGAAATTGGACTGGTCAGATAAAGCGGAAGAAGAATTCCGAAATTGTAAACAATTAATTGCAAATGCTGTTTTATTGGCACATCCAAAACCAGATGCCACATTAATTTTACAAGTCGACGCTTCAGACTTTGCGATCGGTGGGTCATTGTCTCAATTAGTAGATGAAGAATTGCAACCACTCGCATTCTTTTCTCGGAAACTCTCCCCAGCAGAAAGAAACTATAGCGCTTATGACAGAGAGTTATTAGCAGCTTATGCTGCCATCAAACACTTTAGGCATATGCTTGAAGCTAGAAATTTCTCTTTGTTTACGGATCATAAGCCGTTAACTTACGCTTTCCAACAACGCTTGGACAAATGCTCTACGAGACAGGCTAGGCAATTAGATTTTATATCTCAGTTTACCACCGATATTCATCACATAAAAGGCTCTGAGAATATATTAGCAGATGCACTTTCGAGGATAAACGCAATAAACATGCCAAATCCCATAGATTATAACGAAATTGCACAAGCACAACAAATTGATTCTGAATTAAAAAATTTAATCGATAATTCTGCAACATTACAATTTAAAAGAATTGCTTTTCCAAATTGCGAAACTCCCATTTATTGTGATGTATCAACAGGTACAGCTCGACCTTATATTCCTGAATCATTTCGTCAACAAATTTTTGCATCATTACATAATTTATCTCATCCTAGCATTCGCAGCACTTCAAAATTAATTCGATCGCGTTTTATTTGGCCTTCCATTCGAAAAGACTGCAACAATTGGGCTAAACATTGCATCCCGTGTCAAAAATCGAAGGTAATTCGCCATACTAAGACCCCAGTAGGAAAATTTGTAGACCAATCACAGAGGTTCGAACATGTGCACCTGGACCTTGTAGGCCCTCTACCTCCTTCTCAAGGAAACTATTATTGTTTAACAATGATAGATAGGTTCACGAGATGGCCAGAAGCCGTACCAATTCCAGACATGACAGCACAGACAGTAGCACAAGATTTTTTTAAGCACTGGATAGCCAGATTTGGTTGTCCTGTAAGAATTACTACTGACCAGGGCAGACAGTTTGAGAGTGATTTGTTCCGTGCTCTCTCTCAGCTACTAGGAATTAAAAGGATAAGATCTTCTCCTTATCATCCTCAGGCGAATGGCTTGATCGAAGAGTTCCACCGCCCATTAAAGGCAGCTTTGAAAGCCTACAACACAGATCAGTGGTCTGCAGCACTGCCCACCTTGTTACTCGGATTCCGGTCCGTCTTCAAAGAGGATCTACAAGCGACGACAGCTGAGCTGGTGTATGGCAAGTCTCTGCGACTACCAGGAGAATTTTTCGATCCAACACCTGGAGGCGCATCACCCAAGCAGCTCGTGGAGAACTTGAACACCATTTTGCAACGATGAGACCAGTTCCAACTTCCTGTCATGGACAAAGAACAATCTTTGTACATCCTCAAGTCAACGAGTGCTCACATGTATTTGTGAGACACGACGGTGTACGTAAACCTCTACAAGCACCATATGATGGACCTTACAAAGTTCTTGTCAGACGACAGAAAACTTTCGATCTCGAGATCAAGGGAGCTTCCCATACCATCTCTATAGACCGTCTGAAACCTGCTTTTATTATTCCTTCTGAGTGTTCCAGTATACCACCGGCCAAGCAAGAAGCAAGTTCCACTACTAAGTGTACCAAAACACTTCCAGCTGAGACATCCATCATCGTTCCAGCAAGGCAAACAACTCGCTCAGGCCGACAAGTTCGACCCCCACGTCGTTATGTCCATTTCCAATGAGACTGCGGAGGGAGTGTGCAGCGGCCAAACAGGCGATAAATGACTGTTTGTTTCGCCAACTGGCGATAAGCATGAATCATACCTTTGGAGATAAACTTTGCTCTCCAACGGATACGAGTGATTCACTTCCTGCCTTCGCCAGCTATCTTAGAACGTCTGTCTCCTGCTGGTCGATGGAATTACGGCCAATGTATCGTGATCTATATATATTTGTTAATTTAATTTGTAATTAAAATTTATTTTTGTTATTTATATGGCTGGCAATTTTCATTAAGTAAAAATGTTTTAATACTTTAATTTAAAGTAAATTTGGCAATGCGTGTTAAACCACGCACCAAATTTATTGATATTTATAAATCACGCATAAATTTATATGATATTTCTGTTTCATTGATAATTTTTTATCTGAAAGAAAAAAATTTTCAAATTAGGAAAACAATACAAACATTTTGGAGCCAAAATTTGGAAAAATAAATATTTTTATATAATAATTCGTGATTATTATTTCTTTCTCTTCATTTCAACGAATTTTTAAATATTATTTTTAGCAATATTTTCATAATTGCAATGAAAGACAAATCAGTTTATTGTACCAATCAAAGTTCTAATGATTTTCCTTTGTTAAAAAGTATGAGATAAAATTATCCTTAATTTTAATGTAATAATGCCTATAGGCTGGTATACTATCAATACCGGCATGCAAAGTAGGTTAAATAGATTCTTCAAGAATGATCTTTGGATTTAAAGCTACTCTATTTGTCAGGCAATTAGTTACATCTTGATATATTAAGAAAAGATGATTCAAAATTTACATTAGTGTTTTAATTAAAAATTAACCGAAGCTTCAACATTTTTCTTTAATAACATCGAATCATATCACTGCACCAAAATTATTTTTGCATCTTTTGAAATTCAAAAAATTGACTTTTCAGAATTTTTTCCCCTTTAATATTAATATATCACAAAATATTTTAAAATCGCCTCTTCAAAAATATTTGTCATCTGTTTAGTTAACTGCTCTTAGATATACGCGCGTTGCAGTAATACTAAATGCATTTTTTATGCACATATTAGTGTAATTTATATAGACAAGCGAATCGAACCTAGAACATTGCTTTCGTCAGAGGAATAATAAAGGAAAAATAAATCTCCTTTTTTAATTTCATTTCAATTTATTTATTTTGTTCATATATTTTCATTGTTATTTCATTTTTCAATATTTTTTTTTAATTTATTAATTTCATTAATTTATTTGTAAACGCTTACAGCATTTTATAAACAGATTTATTATCTTTTCAAACTATGCTGATTTTATTCCTATGATAAATCGTGTCTAATTTTAAGAAATTTTTAAAAATTGATTTTTAAATATTATTTGAAGATTACTTTTATTCTCACTAGAATGCAGTTAATTTTTTATTTAAAGTTTTGTAAGGGTTTTTTTTTTTTCCATTTGAATAAAAAGCAGTTTAAATTAATGAAAGCAGTTAAATTAGTTTTAATATATTCACTTCTTTGCTGAATTTTTTAATCATCTTTTTGTCTATTACAATAACTTTTTTTCTTGGAAGTTTTTTTTTTATAATTTACTTAAAAATCACATTATAATAAGATGGAAAATTGCAACTACAAATGACAGAAATTAAAGATAACTCCCATATTATCTCTTGCGTTTCCAAGAGAAATTCTTTCTTCTAAAAATTTTTAAACATCTGAACTAGAAAAACTTGCAATGTTAACCCCATTACATGCAAAACATTCATATAAATGCATAAAAATTTACAACTGTATTAATGCATTATCGTCACATCTGAAGAAGAATCTTTCTCAAGATTCGAAATAATAATTAAGAAATTATATATCTAATATTTGCCTAGAATGATTCAACTGTTTATTCGTTTTATCGATCAAATCCGAATTAGTCATAAAACTAGAAAAAATATCAGAAAAATGAAATAAAAATCATACATTGTAATCTTTTTTTAGAAATTCACATGTCAAATTGTATTTAAGGAGCTTATTAAGCAATTCTTAATTATTATTTGATTTATTAAAAATTGTGACTGGAATTGAATGTTAATTTTATAATAACAACTAACCACCTTCAGTGATGAAATATATTCACCGGGATTAATAATTGATAAAAATTTATTTTAAATATTTTAGTAACTTGGTCTTGATGGCTTCCTGAAGAAAATATTTTCAGACTCGAAATTTTCATAAATGTACTACTCTTATTATTTTAGGACCTCACACCATTCTTTTCATTGTGCTGTGCATTCTCAGTTTTCTATTTAGTATATTTTTATATAATCAAGTATATCACAGAACAGAAAGTTGGAGCACTCAAAAACATTTCCACCATTGTTTAATATTTAAATTAAATAAATTATAAGAACAACAAAATTTTAGAAATTTTATTGATAACATGTCTTATATTGCAACCTACTCAACACAGAAGAATAAATTAAATATTTTCATCTTAATCATAGCAAATGAAAATAAAAAGCCAAGATGAAATATTACTACCACAAATGAAAATGATTTGAGTTTTAATACAAGAATGAAATGTATAATTGTAAAATATGCCCAAAATATTTTTTTGAAAATTAGTTAAATTTCGAAAAAAAAAAATTGTTATCATTCAAACGACATTTATAAATATATATAATTTTAAGAGAATGTCAAAATTATTTTCTGCTGAAATATTTTCCGAACTCCTGCTTAGTTTTTAATTAATAATACTTACATATTTTTAATTAATTACTAGTCTGGTCAGTAGACTAACAGCATACAAGTACACTCACATATTAATTTTTTTTATTAGCAAAAATTCCCTGAGAATGTCTCATTAGCATGCATTCTATAAGTCTTTGTTAAACCAGTCAGTGCAATATAATAAATATAAATTATTAAAAAATATGTAATTTTGTTGTAAGAAATTATTTCAAGGCCACGCAAATCAACTTCTCATCAGGTCCCGTTTTTATGCGAGCCGATCTTAAACAGATTATGCCGTATTACTTTACTATAAGGAAGGGGGAAAAAACTGAGAATAGAATATTTCTGCTGTTTTTGTTTAATTATTATTATTAAACATGGTATTTAAATATAACTTCATGACAGATGAATCAATTTTAACATGTTTGCTGCCATATACTTTCTATCTAATTAAATAATTCCTTCTAATACCTTACGGTTGTTAACAGATGAATCAAACGGCGCAGAAAGCTAATATGTGTTAAGCAACATGACAACCTAAGTGTTAAGTGTGGCAACATTTGTTAACCTAATATGTGTTAAAGCTAATATGTTTTTTTTTGTTTGTTTGCTTTATAGATTTTTTTATCTGTATTTAAACAAGCTTTAAAAAATATTTAAAGTATTTTTTTTTCCAAAACAAGAATACGAAAAAATGCAAGAATGCTGAACGAAGCTAAATATATCACGAACTATAATAATAATAATTATAAAACAAATGAGAATTCTGGGAGAACACCAAAGTTTATGAGAAAATTAAAAGATTTAAATTTATATTTAAAATATGCTATTAACAGTAAGAAAAATAATAAATTTTACAATACATTTTTTTTTCAAAGTTTAAGGTAACAGTCATAAATAAGGGAAATGCATAGTAAAATGAATAGAATGACACGATTTTTGAAAAAGTATAAATTATGTACCTACCAAAATTTAAAGCTTACAAATTTGGCTGAAGAAATTATTAAAAGCAAGTTACATAAAATATTTAATTTAAAATTTTTGAGATCATTGATCTCGGTGAACCAGCTAGTTGTTAAAGATGGTTAATATTTAATGAAATACAATTTTTTTTTTAAACTAAAAGTTATAAATAACTAAAAAAAAATAATTACATTATAAGAAATAAAAAAAATGATAATTTTATATAACCAAACTGTATATTATTAGCAATATATATATTATTAAATATTGTGAGCCCTTTCTTTTAATAAGATGGTCAATTTAGTTTTGCATTTCAGTATATTTTTAATATGTTAATGATTTATTTTACGTTAAAAAATTTTTTTATTCAATTGTTTTAGCGAATATTCATTTTTATTTATATATTATGACTTCAAATTATCTTTCATCTACATTGCATTATTGAAGTAGAAGGTTTTATAAATATTCTACTAATAAAGTAACCCTAATGAAGCAAATAGGAAACTGTCTAATTATATTAAATTAAGCATTAATATAATACTGTTACGAGTGTTACGAAGTGATAAAAACGTATCCCTGACATGCCGACCTTGGCGACAAAAGTTGGTGACTTGGCGGGGAAACTTGGCGGTCTTGGCGACAAATGTTGGCGACCTTGGCGTCGAAAGGAATCTTCTAGAAGACTCTAGATTATATCACCGAGACCAGTTTCTCCTTGAAACTTGGAGAAAGTTCTGGGACTTTCCCAAGATTACGTCACTTCCTGTGGGAAGGCTATAAAAAAAGCAAGCACTCGAGACGGAGAGGTTTTGGAGGATTAGACAGCAAGAAAGCTGCTGAACTATAGCAATTAAATGCGCTGAGTAATTACAATTGAGTGGCGGTATTTGTTGTAGAAGAAAAAATTTGTAACATTTGGTGTCAGAAGTGGGATAAGTTGGATTTTCCCGTATATGCCTTGGACCAGAGGAATGGATGAAAAATTCACAGAGCTACTTGCCATGATGGCAGAGATAAAAGCTGGACAGGAAAGAATTGAATGATAAGATTCAGACGCAGGTCGAGAGTCAAGTAAAAGGAATTAAGGATCACGTTAATAGTTGCGTAGAAAAGATAGAAGAAGACGTCCAGAGTGTCGAGAGGGAGATTGGAGTAGTGAAGGACGAGGCTCGAACCAATGTCGAAGGAGTTCAGAAGAGGATCGGCAATCTCGAGAAGAGACTTAGTGAACTCGAGGACAGACCAAACAACTTCCTACCAAATTCAGAATTCTCGTATACTAGACCGACAGTTAAACCATTGACATTTGATGGACAGACATCATGGACTGTTTTTAAAACCCAATTTGATGTTGTCAGTTCTACAAACGGATGGACAGATGTTGTAAAAGCCAGCCAACTTGTAGCATCTCTCCGTGGATCAGCGGCGGAGGTTCTTCAAGGAATTCCATCTGAAAAGCTGACGGACCTAATGACAATTGAAGAAGCCTTAGAATCCAGATTTGGGGACAGCCATCTAACCCAATTTTACAGAACACAGCTGAAGACAAGACGACAAAAGGCAGGAGAAAGCCTTCAAGTTTTGGCCGCAGATGTGCAGCGATTAATGAGCCAGGGATACGCTGAATGCCCTCGGGATGTTCGGGAAAGCCTAGCAGTGCAGTATTTCGTCGATGCCATCAGAGACGAAGACACACAGCTTGCAACGAGGCTAACAGCTCTAAGATCTAAAATCAGCTCTAGCTTATAGCATGAAGTATGAGGCTGCAAAAACTGTTTCCCGGAGTCCCAGATGTGTCAGACCGATTGAGATTCAGAATGATGCCGGCAGGAAAAGTGATGACAAATTTGAATCACTCTGCAGTTTGCTGGAAAAGTTATTGAACAGTCATGATGGAGAAAAGAATAACATCCCTCGCCGAAACCCGAATGTGACTTGCTGGAGGTGCAACAAGAAGGGGCACTTACAGAGAGAGTGCTCGGTGGTTATTTCCAACCAGGGAAACTAACTCATGGCCGTCTTGCGGGGCGAAGGCTGCCTTTTCTGAATGAAGCCCCTGAAGAAGGACTGAGAGTTTCCGCTCTTAGTGGAAATAAAAATGGACTTTACTTAAAAGGACTTATTTGCGGCATACAGTGTATGATGTTGGTAGATACGGGAGCAAATGTCACACTTTTAAGAACAGACTTGGCCCAGAAATTAAAAGAACAATTTTATTACACAGCTCCTAATATTTCTTTAAAGACTGCTACAGGTGAAAATGCGAAAATACATGGCAAATTAGATGCATCCATTGAATTGGGATCAAGAAAATTTCATCATAAGATCTACATACCTGACATCACCGATCCCTGTATTCTAGGTCTGGATTTCCTTCAAAAATTTAACTTTACTGTAGACCTTAAGAGAAACGAGATACGGACAGCAGGGGAAGAAATTCCTCTGTTTTCAGCCGATGTACAGAATTCAAAATCATGTTCTGTATTGGCCAAGGAGAGAACTTTAATACCGCCAAGATCTGAATGTCTTATCCAGGGGGTTTCTGAAGTTTCTGCACCGTTCAGATACGCCGTAACGGACTTTCCTAGTCAAGTTTCCCAAAAGGGTGTGCTTGTGGCGGCCTCACTGGTTGATTTGAAGACGGAAGCCATCCCCGTTCGAGTATTGAATCTGAACAATAGACCCAAGATCGTGAGCGAAGGAACTGTTATTGCGTCGTGTGACCCGGTGGTGGATATCGTCGCTCGTCCTCAAGAGTTTTCTGGAGCACATCCTCCGATAATTTTGGAGAATCTTGAAGGACTTGATGAACAGCAAAAGAGAGAAGTAAGAAAATTGCTTAATGAATTTCAAAGCTTGTTTTCGATCTGTGACTCTGATGCTGGCCGGTGCAAAATGGCACAACATAGAATCGATACCGGTGACCATCCACCAATTAAACAACGCCCCAGACGATTGCCCCTTGCAAAGAAGGAAGAAACAGAGAAACTAATTAAAGAAATGGTTGACAACGAAATAATTGAGGAAACGTCTAGCCCTTGGGCTTCGCCTATTGTTCTTGTCAAAAAGAAAGACGGACCGACAAGATTCTGTGTCGACTGCAGGAAATTGAACGAAATTACTAAAAAAAGACAGTTATCCTCTACCGCGAATAGACGATACCCTGGATGCTTTGAACGGAAATCAATGGTTCACGACGCTGGATTTGAAAAGTGGATACTGGCAGGTAGAGATCCGACCTGAAGATAGAGAAAAGACGGCCTTCACCACAGGACAAGGCCTTTGGCAATTCAAGGTAATGCCTTTCGGACTTTGTAATGCTCCTGCCACATTCGAAAGACTAATGGAGACAGTATTACGTGGACTATCGTCTGAAGCCTGTTTAGTGTATTTAGATGACATCATAGTAGTAGGACGAACATTTGAAGAACATTTGAATAACCTTCGGAAAGTATTCCAGAGACTACAGAAAGCCAACCTTAAGTTAAGCCCTAAGAAATGCCGATTCTTCCAAAAGCAGGTAGTTTACCTCGGACATGTTATTTCAGCAGAGGGAGTTAAAACCGATCCACAGAAAATTAAGGCAGTAGTCGATTGGCCTCGTCCAGAGACAGTGCATGATCTTCGAAGTTTCCTTGGGCTGTGTACTTATTATCGACGCTTTGTAAAAAAATTTTCTACAATAGCAAGACCTTTACACAAATTAACTGAAGCTAAATCTAAATTTAATTGGACAGAAGAATTCGATAAATCTTTCAACAGTTTAAAGCAGGCTTTGACAACTTCCCCTGTCTTGACCTACCCTCGGGCTGACAAAGATTTTATATTGGATACGGATGCTAGTAATGAAGGAATAGGGGATGTGCTATCCCAGAAGATTGGAAATGAAGAACGTGTCATCGCTTACTTCAGCAAGAGCTTGGGTAAGCCAGAAAGAAATTATTGTGTCACACGTAAAGAATTAATATCCATTGTAAAGTCTGTAGAGCATTTCCATCACTATCTCTATGGACGGAAATTTCTTCTCCGGACTGATCATGCTTCCTTGAGATGGCTTTTAAATTTTAAAGAACCTGAAGGTCAGATAGCTCGCTGGATTCAAAGACTTCAGGAGTATGAATTCGAGATCCAGCATCGCAAAGGGATCTCTCACGGAAACGCAGATGCCCTCTCTCGAAGACCCTGTAGGGAAAGCTGCAAACATTGCACGAATGCGGAAAAAAAGTTCGGAATGGGAACGGATATTTCTGTGAAAGTTTTAACAAAAACAACGGTGGATCCCTGGTCTTCAAGTGAGATACAAAAAGCACAGTTGGAAGATCCCGCTATTAAGCCAATTTTGAAGAAGAAACTAAATTCGGCGGATCGACCATCTTGGCAAGAAATCGCTCCGGAAAGTCCGGCAACGAAGTGATACTGGGCTCTTTGGGACTCCTTACATCTGAAAGACGGTGTTTTATACCGCAAGTGGGAGAGTGATGATGGAACCACCTGCCGATGGCAATTAATTCTCCCAAAGAGTAGAATTCCAGAAGTTCTGCGAGACACCCATGACAGCCCAAGTGGAGGGCATTTTGGAGTCATGAAAACCTTGAGTAAAACAAGGGAAAGATTTTATTGGGATCGACTTCGCGTTGACGTTGAAAAATGGTGCAGGGAATGTCATGCTTGCGGAGCCCGAAAAGGACCTAAAACAAGAACGAAGGGTCGTTTACAACGGTATAATGTGGGAGCACTATTTGAAAGAATTGCCTTGGATATCCTAGGACCTTTTACTGCGACGACAAAGGGTAATAAATATGTCCTGGTGTTAATGGACTATTTTACCAAGTGGCCCGAAGCAATTCCCATTCCTGATCAGGAGGCCTCGACTGTAGCTGGAGAATTACTTCGAAGTTGGATCTCATGTTACGGCGTGCCTATGATTTTGCATTCTGATCAAGGAACAAATTTTAATTCCGCTCTCTTTACTGAACTTTGTAAACTTTTGGGGATTGAGAAGACTAGAACGACGGCGTTGCATCCCGAGTCCGATGGAATGGTTGAAAGGTTTAATCGAACAATTTTAAACAATCTGTCTTTATTCGTTTCGAAAAATCAGACTGATTGGGATGTACATCTGCCACTCTTTCTCTTAGCCTATAGGAGCGCAGAACATAAGGCGACCAGACTGACCCCAGCAGAATTGCTTTTTGGTCGAACGCTACGATTGCCCTGTGATATTCTCTTTGGACGAGCGAGTGAAACACCTTCCTCGCCGAATGAGTACATGAACAATTTAGAAGCGCGTTTGGAAAGCATACATGCTTTTGCCAGAGAGCGAATTAAACTGGCCAGCGAAAGAATGAAAACCCGTTACGACTCCAGAGCGACCGACCACCAATTTAAGGAGGGTGATCTAGTCTGGATGTATAACCCGAAGCGACGGAGAGGTCTGAGTCCGAAGTTACAACAGAACTGGGAAGGACCTTATACTATTGTCAAGAGATTAAACGATGTCATCTACAGAGTACGGAGGTCGCCGAATGCCAAGCCAAAAGTCATCCCCATTAATCGGCTGGCTCCGTACCGGGCCACTGATCATAGTTCTATGTAATGAGACTGCCCGGGTCGTGCAGTCTTCGAAGGGGGGAGCAGAGTTACGAAGTGATAAAAACGTATCCCTGACATGCCGACCTTGGCGACAAAAGTTGGTGACTTGGCGGGAAACTTGGCGGTCTTGGCGACAAATGTTGGCGACCTTGGCGTCGAAAGGAATCTTCTAGAAGACTCTAGATTATATCACCGAGACCAGTTTCTCCTTGAAACTTGGAGAAAGTTCTGGGACTTTCCCAAGATTACGTCACTTCCTGTGGGAAGGCTATAAAAAACGCAAGCATTCGAGACGGAGAGGTCTTGGAGGATTAGACAGCAAGAAAGCTGCTGAACTATAGCAATTAAATGCGCTGAGTAATTACAATTGAGTGGCGGTATTTGTTGTAGAAGAAAAAATTTGTAACAATATATTATGACTTCAAATTATCTTTCATCTACATTGCATTATTGAAGTAGAAGGTTTTATAAATATTCTACTAATAAAGTGACCCTAATGAAGCAAATAGGAAACTGTCTAATTATATTAAATTAAGCATTAATATTATCCTAATGTTCCATCATTAAATTTATGTTTTTATTAATTTATTTAATTAGCAACTAGTTTGTGGCTCCTCTTTGAACATAGCAGCCCTAAACAACTGCATGGTTAGAAATATGTCACTGAACTTTAAAATTAATATAAAAACTTTATTCAAAAATAATAGAATTAAAAAAAGTTACAAAAGAAAATAAGACTTGTAAGAAGACCTCAAAAATTAATTTAATGCTAAAAAAAATAATAATAAAAAATAGAAAAATATTTTATTTGAAAAACTTTTTTTTTTTTGCTTAAAGAAAATAATATATATATATATTGCTTTTTTTTTTTGCTCTTAGAATACTTTTAAAAAATTAAATGTTTCGAATCCATCGTAGCAGTCTGAATACTTTTTTGTAAAATATATTGTATCTTTTTTATTTGAATATTCAAACAAATCTTTCTATTCTTAATGCTTTCGTAATTTTTTTCTCGCTATTTTCGGCTTTCAAAAATATAGCCTATTTGGAAAGAATGGATGTTTATTTTTGCAAATAATTATATCTTATTACCAAAAACGTAGTGTTTTCCGTCTCTTTCGTCAATTTAGTGGAAAATATATGAATTATTTGATACAAACAATATTAACTTCCTCTTCAAAACTGATTAGATATTCAGGATTTTCAACAATAATATTTTTTATTTATGTAGAGTAATAAATGTATAAACACTAATTTTTTATGATTAAAATCCTTTTACAGAGTGAAAACATTTTTTTTTCTATTATAACTTTTCAAGATATATAAAAAAAATATCACTAAACATAATCGTACTTATAACTTTTATTCACTTACCAAAACATTGAATCCCAGGCAATATGCAACTGGGATGTATTTTCAAAAATCTTCGAAATAAATCTTATTTCGAAGATTATTCGAAGATTATTAAAGATTATTAAAAAGAAATGAATCAATAACTAAAATAGCTCATATGTTTGTTTCATAGTTCATATGTTAGTTTTTGAACATAAAGTTAAAAGAAGTATTTTTATCTGTGAAAAGAAGTGACATTAATTCCTGAAGAATGGAAAAAAAAACTAAAGAATAACTCTTTTCTTTAAAGATATTATCCACTTGCTCCCTTCAAAACTAAGAGTGCACCCCGTTTTGAAATGTTCCGAAATTGGTTGGCAAAATGGAGAAAAAAAATATTCCATAATTCAAATTTACAGTAGTACAATTTGAGTAATTTTGAATCAACAACTAAAAATAATATTTTTCTAACATTATTCTTTTTAATGTTTTTCAGAAAAACTGTTTCTTCAAAATCAATTATAAGGCATATTAAAAATAAAGAAAAGTGAATTTTAACACAGGTAGAGAAGAAAAATCAAGGAATAAAACCATTTATTAATCACTTTTTAAATAGTTATAATAATAAAACAATTCACATTTCAATATTTTGCATACATAATTTTTTAAGAAAAAGGCAGCCCAAATTTATACAAATTAGAGAAACAAACACTGAAAATCATCAATTAATCAAATGAAAAATAAGAATTCGACCATTACAAAAATGCAGTTCCAATTTATGACACAATAGCATTACAATTACTAAATGCTTTTAAAAATGCAATCTTTTTAATATATATACAATTCTAAACAATAAAAAAAGATTATTCTAATTCTACACATAAAAATATTTACAGGACACTATATCACTTTAAATTTCTGGATACCAATAAAATAACAGAAAAATGAATTATCACTAATAATTAATGAACAAAATTTCAATGGATTTTTAGTTTGAAATTCTTAATATATGCTCATGCAAAACTAAAACAATCACATGCAAAAAGAAATCAATACATTTTGAAACCATTTTCGAAATATTCAGTGTTCAAATACAGAATAAAATCACAAGAAAAAAATCTCTAATAAACTTCTTTAAGACAATTAAAGACATCTTTAAAACAATCTAATCATAAACATCTTTAAACTTGCTTAGATAAAATTCTATAAATTACACAAACATCTTAAATATAATTGTATCATTTTTAAATTTCAGCAATAAAGTTTCAGTAACAACAATATATGCTTTTAAAATCTTTCAAATTTGCTAAAAAAAATTAACCAACTTAAATGAAAAAAAGAGACAACATAAAATATAACAGCATTCAAAATTGCACATTTTATACAAAGATCATAAACAGTTTCATATATTTATATACAGCCATTTTATTTTAAACATTTTAGAAAAATTATAATATTTTAGAGACTCAGCCACTTTGATTAAAATATGAGCTATATAAAAATTAGAAAGACCTTTAAATGTATTTTCAATTATTAATAAAATAATAAATACATAATTAACTGAGACATTTCTTGAATACATGTGGTATATCCAAATATTTCTGAAATTATATTGCATATCTGAAGGCTCTTAAAAGATTATTTATGTAATTTTAATGTCATCATTTCAAAACAGTAATACAAAATAAAAAAAGAAAGAAAACTTACATTTCAAGTTAATTTATATAATCCAGAAATAAAATATGCTGATTCCTCTCATCAGTTAAAATAAACAGATCTTACAGAATTTTCCAAGATGTATTTAAGAAATCTGATTTACTTTAGATATTTAATAGTGCAACTTCAATAAACACAATAAGCTTTATTTTGATCAAAATTCCATTTCTTTTTACAGTTAAAATTTTTTTTTTCTGAAAATCTGTATTTTACTTTTCAAATTTTTTCTTATAATGTATCAACATTTCAAAAAGGAACAAACATTTATCGCAATTTACAAAATATATGCAAAGAAGAAAGAAATTTTTAAACTCTTCAAGAATAAAAGAAATAGCCAAATTAAACTAGAAGTTTGGTTGAAATTTAAAAACATCTTAGAGCCTATGCAAAATAAAATTTAATTGCATTTCTAAAGAATTATAATAATAATAAAAAAATGTTCTTCTTAGCAAAATTTCATTTAAGACTTCCATAAACTTTTACAAATTCAATGATAGTAAAAATCACAATCAAAAAGAGATAGTTATTACAAACAGTCATAATAATGATTGAGTGATGAACTATGTTGCCTTTTAAGTTTTTTTGAAGCTCTATTTGTTTTTTGTAAATATCTGTGTGAATATAAGTGCTTATTTGATTCATGAGCTTTAGAACATTCTATCCCGGCACACCATTCAGGAAGAGGATATACGAGGGGCTTTGTTAAATGCTTCAAGATAGCCAAAGCATCTAATTCATCCAGCACATCATATTTATAATCCAAGAATTTACAAAACTCTACTGGTGTCAAGGCACAAAAATGAAAATTTGGTAAGAGATGTCTTAAAGCAGCTCTAAGTGAATAGGCATATCCAATTTGAACTTGGTTCCTGCCCCAATGTACCAAACTTTTCATCAGAAGCAATTCATTAACACGTAAAATTGGCAAATTGAAGAGCTCTTGAAGAGTCTGAAGTTTTGCCTCAAGAAAACTTTCATCAGAAAGTGATGCTTCAGTGTGCTTGTGTATAAATCTCTTACATCTGCAAATTAATGGTGCAAATTTTATAAAAAGAGCAGTGTCATAGAGTTTCCAAACATTTTTTGAGGATATAGGGCAACAGCGGAAAAAGTTCTCACATTCCTCTTTTAATTCTTCAACACAATATTTATCAGCAACAATCCAAGTATTCTTAGCTTCATCTACATTTGTCAAAACAATAAGAGCTCCATAGAAATACCTAAAAAAAAAAAAAAAAATTTAGTATATTATATATTTCTTAAATCAGGAATTCTGAAACTACATGTCCCAATTAATAAATAATATCCTAGACCGAATTTACATGAACACTACTAGCAAGAGACTTCATAATTCTAGACCATTCAGACTAACAAACAACACATTAACACCCTACTTTCCAGGTAACGTCACTTTGATTACATTGACTTATTGTATCATTCTAATTAAGTTACAAATGTGTGGCAACATTAAGTCACCATGAAAACAAAAACAAACAATGTTGGCTCTATTTTTGATTTGGAAGATTCGAAGCAACAAAATCCAAATGAAATATTAAAAGTAATTGTAAATAAAAAAAAATACTAATTTCATTGGAATTGGAGCATTAATATAAACTTGCATATAAGAGGTTTTATTTGTTTCTGTATGTGATACAATTCTAAATTCTGACGACGAGGAAAGCAGAGAAATTAAAGCTAATGCAATAATCACAGCAACCGCCAAAGTAAGCGTCAAAGTTCTGCATGAAACAGTGCTGCTTGAAAGGTTGCAGGTAAAGGTTTGCGTGCAACGGGTGACGAAACATTTGGTAGAGGGTCAGAAAATTCATTGCATGTTTGTTTCGATGCAACACCTAATGTGGTACCATGAAATGCGGAACCAATTCCTTTAAAGCACCATTGCTGCTGTTGAAACATGGTGCCATTACTTTTATCCAGTCTGTCACCAAAATCATGAGCATGAAATGGCGACACCAGTTATGTTAACGTGCTTTTTCGATATCGATGGCCCACTACTGCAGGAATAGCTACTCATGGACACGATTATCAGTACTGTCCCATTGCATGAACTGAGAAAGAATGTCAAGAACTGCCGACGAGGCATGCTGTCACGTGGGGTTATCCTCTTTCATGATAATGCTCATCCTCATGAGGCTGTAGCGTGCCAAACATTGTTACGCAATTCTGGTAAAAGGTTCTCGAATATCTATCTCCCTTACAATCCGGGCTGCTATCAGTGTGACTACCACATCTTCTGTTCACTCAAGAAAGCTATGAAGGGACGGCAGTTTGCCAACGATAATAAAGTCCAAGCTGCAGTTGAAAGTTGATTTCACAACCAACCCTGGGATTCCAAAACTCAGGATATCCATAATCTCGTGGACAGCTGGGACACTTGTTTCAACCTACAAGGTGACGTAGTCTAACAAATCTGTTACGTCTGTGTTATTTCTGACCTTTATATACTAATTTATATTATTACCATTAAACCATTTATGTAATCGACTGTAGTGCCATTTTCATTTGGGCAATCCTTATATTTATCATAGACAACCTCTTAGATCCTAAACAACCAATCCGAAAAATCTGAACTTGTCTCTCACTGATGACGGACAGAGATGAGATGGATCTGAGTTGCCTATTCATCGGCGAAGAGGCAGAATGATCCGAAATTCCTCTATTATCTGCAGAAAAAAAAAATGAATCGTCTCAAAATTAGAACTGTTTGCTGCAAATGACAGGAAAATCAAATTATATGCCCAAAACCTATTTAAAACTTGATTTTGGACTCAGACTATATGGCTTCTTGTGGAAGTGAAAAAGCCAACAATAGGTAAGGCTCTTCTTGTAAATTGTAATCTTTTGGTAACTTACAAAAATCTCAAGTTGATTAATGGCACTGCATTGTTAACAAGTAACGGAACTTTTTGTTTTTAAAATAATAATGCAATCAACAATAAAGTTAAAAATCACAACATCGAAACTAAAGGTCCACCCATTTTCGCTACAGCTAGGAGGCTATTGACCAAAAAATTCAAAACAGATAAAAAGGAGTTTGAATTTATACTCCAAATGGGTTTATGTAGACCATACATGAGAAACTAGCTGAGCCCACTACATTTTGCTATGAAGAAACTAAATGACTGGAGAAATTGCAGGGACAATCGTGCGTTTCAACAGCATCACGATTCCTGATAGATACCCCCTTTCATTTTTAAAAGGTGGCAATCATATTTTGGGGGAATAACAGTTTTCTAACCCATATATCTCATTACAGTGTACCAACACATACCTGCTTAAGAGGAAGATATAAAGAAAACATCAATTCTCACACCATTTGGCTTTTTTTAATTCCCATTCATTATCGTCCTACGAAATGCAACTCAGATCCCCACACCATTTCATGAATACGAAGAGGTATGGACTAGAATTTAAGTTTTGTTATTTAGATAATATTCTAAAAGCCTCTCCGAAAGAAATGCTTCGGCAACATGTATCAGCAATCCTTGAGAGATGAACGAATATGGTCTGTGTATTAATATGACAAAGTGGAATTTCAGTCAAACTAAACAATACTGTATTCCTGGAACAAAATGTCAGTTGAAAGGCTTAAGCTTCTTTCAACAAGAGTAGATGCAATTAATAATTTCGTGAGAACAAAGGCATTAATTAACTACAGTTTTTTAGGTATGATAATGATTATGAGATTATTAAGACAATTTTTAGGTAAGCAGGAATTTATCACAAATTCTTTCCAAATTTTATAAAATTGCAACAACCTTCAAGAACCATGGCTCAATGGTGTCATAAAACAACTGCAGAAAACAAGTAGCCTGGGAGGAGGAAGCAAAATATGCTTTTTAAGCTTTAAAAGATACACTTAGTCATGCCACAAATTAAAGGCTGAAATATCACTGACAAATATCACTAATGCCCCTAACACTGTTATTGGAATTCTTTTACACCAAATTGTAAATAATAAAAACCCTCCTAAATTTTATAAACCAAATTTTAACACCAGCACAAATAAAATAATGTGCCTAGGACATAACTATTGGCCAACTACATAGTAGTGAAACATTTCAAATATATCTTGGAAATCCAATTCTTTTACAATATAAAATGGATTACAAACCAAAACATTTGCTTTCCAACAAGATTTGAAGAAGAGTCCTACCACGACAAGCTAGACAACTGTCCTACATTAGCAGTTATCAACTCATATCCAATTAATCTAAAGGAATGAAAATATTGTTGTAGATGCACTACATCATATAAACACCATTTCTGTGCCATCCACATTAAACTTACAAACTAAACAAATTCTCAAAATGATAAAGATTTGGAAATACTGAGAAACAACTAAATTTAAAAATTCCTATTCTGGGCAACAATAAGATAATATACTGCGATACATCCACGAATTATAAGTGTCCATATACAGAGTGCCCCAAAAAGATTGAAACGCAGTTTAATTTTTACCTTTTAGAGATAAGTGGGCAATTTTATTTGCAAAATAGTTCAAAATAAGACCACATTATTTAAAAAAAAATTTCCCATTAGTTTTCCAAAAGTCATAATTTTTTAATTATTATGCGACCCCTCTAGATATTGTAAATTTACTCAATTTGAAAGCTTTACTTTATTATGCAACATCAGTACAAAAAAACCGCATACTCATATCTTTAAAATTGAGTGAGTTAGACTTAATTGAAAATCGAACACACTGCGTAGGGACCATATAACAAAATAGAAATAAAATTTGTTACATATTGTAAAAATATAAAATGTATAATCATATTTACATTAAAACCCTTTTTGCCTGTTTAGGGCATATTCGTGGTACCATTCTTAAAGGTTTTTTTTAATGTTCAGACTGACATTTTTATTTGTAAAAATTGAAATAGAAAATAAATACAGGCAGGTAATTTACTTTCAAATTTATCATAAATTTTTAAAACAACATCCTAACAAATTAATTCACAGGCGATTTACTTTCTTTTATTTTACTGCAATTTAGTCGTTTCAAATAGGGATGTTAAATATTTTTAAAACAACTGTATAGTGAAAAGCAGATGATTGTCTTTTATCACAAGATCATTCTAAAGTACATTTTATAAAATATCAATCCATTTGTATGCCAGATTTTTTTTTTTTTAAATTTTATAATTGCTTTATTTTTATAACTGCAAGAATGCATAAAATGAAATTCAGAGCCACATGCGTCTTACTGCTTGCAAAGGCAGACTACTGTTTATCTCGATCCATTAAAGCTTCATTTAAGAGTATTTTGGATATTTTGACACATGCTGTCATATTTTTGATCTAAAACTTCTACTAACAATTTTTATATGATGTAAAAAATGGGATACATTTTTTTTTCTGTATCATCATTCATTAGGTTTTAAAAATACAAATATGCAGTTTTTTCTAATGATCTTGTTGGATGGAAAAGACAAATTTTCTAATTGACCAAATTTATCTAGAGGGGCTGCATATATATTTTAAAAGCGTAACTTTTTGAAAATTAACAGTAATTTTTTTTTTTTATTAATGTAATCTTATTCTGTACTTTATTTTGAACAGTTTTTTGCAATATACATCATCCACTCATCTCTAATGGGTAAAGAATTAAACTGCATTTCAATCTTTTTGGGACATCCAGTATATACTTGCAGAATTTTGGCAGAAAACATTTTCATCAACCTGCAGATTTTCGACCTGGAATAAGATTCATATTAAAATTGATAACAAAAAGTTTTCCTAAGGTCCAATATGAATAAAGATGGCCAACTATGTACTAGCACATGTGTTATCATGCCAGCGTTCTAAAGTACATAGACAGCCAATTCTGGAAGAATTAAAAAGAACTTCCACACAGATTACAGCATTTAAACCTAAATTTGGTTGGTCTGCAACTTATTTGCTAAGAATTCAAATATCTTTTAATTATCATCAATCTTTATACATGATAGATTTATACTATATTGAAGGATAATAAAAATACGAAGGAACAAATCAACTTTGATGAAATTAATCCAACAAATGATAATTTTCAAATGGATGGGAACATTTTAAAATTACTCTACAATTTAAAACACTACAAGAAATCACTACAATTTAAAACTTATTGCCCGAAAGTTAACATCTGATCAAACTAAATTTTACACAATCAACAAATGTAATTACACACTGAAAAATTTTAATACAATCTCGCATAGGAATATCCCTTTAAAGGCAAAATGACATTAATGAGAATAATGATAGAATATGTAATGTACTAAAAAAAGCTCTACTGTTACTTCTTTTAGTGCAACTTCTTTCTATTAGGTATATCTAACTTTTCGGAGCACCTAATTCTTCTCACTTTATTCTTATTTTCTACTCAGCGGACCAATCTCCAAAACCCTCTTTAATACCACATAATAGATAAGCATACATTTATTAGGCACACAAATTTGAACATACTCTAACATATAAATTTGAAGAAAAAATTTCAGCTATTTCATAAATTAGTAGAACTTTTAATATTAATAAATTTAATAGATATTTCATTTCATGAAATTTCTACATAAGAGTTTCAACAATATTAATATATTGTGAACCTGGCAACCAACTTGGTAAAAGATTATGTTCCAACAAATACTAGTAGTGAAAACTGTGGTAATTGTTTGAAAAAAATATTTTAATAATTCATACTTCATAAAACAACTTATTTTTTTTCCCAATGAAATATCAAACTAGTATATATACATCATAAAAAAGCTAACTTAAATTTTTAAAGAAATTGTAATAAAATGCATTGAATTATCTGTATCCTATCAAATTCAAGAAGATCTAACACAGATAGAATAATTTGCTTCAATCAATATGAATCAGTTTTCTTTAGTTGAATAAACACATTCACTCAGAGAATCTAGAATCATCTTGTTTTGGTACAATCCAGCTGTTATTACAATTGTCAAATATGAAGAGTTAAGGAGGGAATATTTTTAAGCATCTTTTTAGATTGTAGTTCAGTTTATTTAGATAACAGTTTTTACTTATCTAATGGATTTGAATAAATTTTTTAAAAAGTTATCTAAGAAGTTAAAACATTTTACACAGAAAATAATATAAAGTAATAGCTTTGAATGACCAGGAGTACAATCTGATAAAAAGGAGTACAACAAACTGATAAAAGCATGGAAAAATGAGAAATAGCAGCTGAATATGCAAGCAATGCATAAATAAAATAATTCAATGCTTCTTTTGCATAACATATACATAGCTAAAAAAAAAAAAAAATTAAATACATCCATTAGAAGGAACTGCTAAGCTGAAAAATGTGCCTAATGTGTTATTTAGAGTAATAATCAACATGATAATCTCACACCAAAAAAATTTCTTATGCATTTCATAATTTATACATTTTAGTTCAACAATAATATTAAAAATATAACATAATACTCAGGATTAAATTACCTTTTTATTGATGTTTTAGTTTGGACTGTTACTTACAAGTGAAAATTGCCCTTGGAGACAAGTATCTAAATATTTCAAGGATATTTTCCCAAAAAAATATTTTCTAAATTTTAATCCCAATGCTATTTGTGGCAATTTATAATGCTATTATAGTGTAGATAGAAAATTATTGTAAAAACCTTAGTACCTTAAAAGAACTTTAAAACCTTTAGGCGAGACATCTGGAATGCCAATTTGTTCTCCTTTTTCTGCAAGAGGTCCATAAAACATAGCTTTAAAGACATCACAGCCTAAGGCAAGAATGAACTTGTGAACGTGAAATAGAGTTTTTTCATGTCCCAATTCTAGAGTGACGTCTGGTAAGAAGGAATTTTCTGAAGCAAATAAATATCTTTCTAGAACAGCTCGCCAATCACTCTCAAAACAATCTAAAGCATTATCTACAAAAGAATAAATAAATGAAATTTTTTCTTTAAATAATAAGGAACAGTACTGATTCTGATAACAACTACTAAGGGAATACAACTTTATACAACAATAATAATCAATTTAATATTAAAATTCCATTTTGAAGCAATATGAGCTAATTTTAGGATAGACCTCATATATATAGAACAATGATCAGGTGAAAACAATGAGACTCGAGTCTTCTATGCCATACACTAAACTTCTATGTCATATTAGAAGGAAGCCTTTTGAACTTGAACAACCAAGCTCAATGACTCTTCAACAGAATTGGGATTTCAAATCTGGAATTTTCTAGCTCAAAATGTAGGCTTTATTACAGTATAACCAGTGCTTCAAATAATAATGAAAAATTCAAAAGAAAAGAATTGCAGTACTACAAGATTAAAATTTAAAAGTCAATGTTGAAAATGGATGGTAATCTTAATAAGCTATATTTTTAATACTAATAAATACTTCCTTCTGATTAGTCGCTTTTCAAGCTATTCTCTCATTATTACTTTTTTAAAAAATTCTTTGTTTCATTTTCACAGTTTTTTTTTTTTTTTTTTTTTTTCATTGGAGGAAAAATGGAAGCACTCATGTTTACATCATATATCTAATCAAAATGATAAAATTTTATACATATATATGCAAGAACAAATCTGAATGTATTCAGGTGAGTTTAAGATTAAAATTGTTTGAAAAAGTCAAATGTACACAAATCACTCATTTTCACTATCTTTTGATAGATCTATAAACATACATAAATATTACAAAATGTAAAATTTGTAATAAAAAAAAAATCTACAATCTGACTCCTACCTTTATATTAAATATATTCATCTTTATTTTGAAATTCTAAATAGCTTTAAGTGACAATTTTATGACAGTTTCAAAACTTCATTACTTTAAGAAAATTGGATAAACTTGCAAAGTTTGAAAGATTGAAAAAGTTCTTTATATACATATATAAATAATGTATAATAACAAAACAGTTTAAGTGAAATAAAATTCCCAATATTCAATTATAAAAATTCAGTGTTTTAAACAAGAATATATTTTTAGACATCCCTAAGCAAAGGCAAATTTTATACTTCAATTTCTTATTTAAAGAGCCATTTCTCAAAAATTTTAAACCAATGAATTTCTTTTACAGCAATCAAACATTTTCTATTGATTGAAAAAATATAAATTGGAGAAAGTTTTATTATCAGACATTTTTCTTCTTAATATATCAAAATAGAGATTAGTCTTCCAAGTGGCTCAATTAGCCACCATATTTTTTTATGCTCTGCTCAAGCAAACAATCCATATTTATTTATATTAAATTTTATGAGAAAAATATTCATAAGATTTAAAATTTCAATTGAATAAAGTGTGTGGTTTATCAACTTAAATTCATTTTGATCAATCCAAAATACTTTAAATCGAAGTAATTAACTAACTAAAATAAATATCGAAAATTGTAACTAACAGCAGTGCAATAGTGACTATTCAATGGAATTGAAAGAAAAATTTAACAAAGAATGGCCAAGCTTTTTCAGTTTGATTTTAGTTTTAAAAGAAGTAGGTAACCTGTTGGTTATCTATAATTAGGTAAAAGTAATTTTTAATGGCTTCCAAATTAATTAAAAGTTACAGCAACAATTTATTCATGTTCATATAATCATCCTTAGTTTCTAAATAAGCACTGGAATTAAATGTTTCATTAAATAGCATCTACTAAATCTTAGATAAAAATACATTGTTTGTTTTTTTAACTAAAAATTGGTTTATTATTATGAGAAAAGTAATGACATTTTAAAGTAAATATTACATATTTAAATTAGCATACCAATTAAAAATGCCAGCAATCAATCATTAAAAAATACTGACATATTGATTATTTCATAACAAAATTCATTTATATTCAACAATGACAAGTGTTAATATACACACATCTTCAATTCTATACATTTGCAATTTAATAAATTATAACTATTATATACTATATCACAGATATTTAATACCAGTTTTTACCGAAAGAGCTCAATATTATTAGATTAAATTAAATCTAAGCTCACATGCCTAATATCAAAAAGTATACAA
The DNA here is from genome assembly GCF_947563725.1 of Argiope bruennichi. Classification (NCBI taxonomy): domain Eukaryota; kingdom Metazoa; phylum Arthropoda; class Arachnida; order Araneae; family Araneidae; genus Argiope; species Argiope bruennichi. Next base: position 27,238,811 of record NC_079160.1, read on the forward strand.
ACTACAACAAATGCTTTTCAGTTATCAATAAAATGTTTTTAAAATAAGCTATCATTTTTTTCAGTTTTATGTTACCTTTAACAGCATTTTGATCATCTTTCAAAATAATCTGTAAACCATTCTCAAAACTTTCCATGGACATCCACTGATCATATGAAGCAGGAGGCTTAAAGTTTAATCCGGTACTTTCACTAAAATCATCTACAGAATTCATTTCACAATCTTCCTGATCAGTCAAGACCATCGTGTCATTATTCATGTCACTATTTTCCTGCTCATTCAAGGCCCTCCAGTCATCATTCAAAAAGGGAAATTTGATAATTTTTCCTTCCGATGTCTCATTTTCGATACTAAAACATATATAAAAAAAATTATTTAAAAATTTGTTTTTTCATAAACATATGAAAAATTATGTATTAGAAGATTCGAATGTCGATTATATACTTTAATCTAAATATGTTATTTTTCATAACCCCAATACGTTATTGATTACTAATTTTTCATGTTGGTATCATTTAGCTGTCCATTAACATTAATTTTAACTCTGAATTAATCGAATAGTGACAACCTTCGCATATTCATCACATTTTGCAAACTTATACAGAAGAATATCCAAGCGGTCTGAATACTTTTTTTGTAAAATATATGGTTTCTTTTTAATTTGAATATTCAAACAAATCTTTCTACTCTTAATGCTTTCATAATTTTTTTTCTCATTATTTTCATCTTTCAAAAGTATAGCCTATTTCGAAAGAATGCATGTGTATTTTTGTAAAAAATTATATCTTATTACCAAAAACATAGTGCTTTCCGTAACTTTGGTTAGTTTTGTAGAAAGTATACGAATTCAATTCTTTGACACAAAAAATATTAACTTTTTCTTCAAAATTGATTAGATATTCAGGTTTTTCAGAAATAATAGAAGTTACTTCTACATTCATTTTCCATTAAGACTAAAACGATGATTGAGCAAATTTCTTCTATTTATATGGAGCAATAAATATAAAAACTCTAATTTCTCATGATTAAAATTGTTTTACTGAGTGAATACATTTTTTTCTTCTATTATAATTTTTTCAGATACATAAAAAAATATTACTAAACATAATTGTAATTATAAGAAACAACTTTTATTCACTTACCCAAGCACTGCATCCAAGGCAATACGCATCTTGGTCGTATTTTCTAAAATATTTGAAATAAGATTATTAAAAAGAAATGAATCATTTATGTTTAATATCTGCACATTTTTCTGAATAAAGTCTGTTACTAAAAATTTAATTCAATAAATAGAATGGCAAAGTTTCTGAGAAGACTATGTTTCTTTCGTAATTCATGATTCAATTCGTCCATTTCGGTTTTTGTATTGCAGACATATCTAAAATAAAACATCTTTGATGTGATTGTTCATTTGAAGAGATAGAAATATTGCCAATGAGGTTGACAAAACCATAGTTATGTCAGCAAGTTCCATTTCTCAAGCAGTACAAGGAGCATTTTGACATTCAAATAAAACTCTTTTGAAAGGAATCACCAAACATAAATGATTTGGTTATAGTTCACAAACTGAATGTGCTGGAACTTATTCCTCTTTCATTCAGTTGGCATGTATACATTAAGAAGATGTCAGGATTTCAAAATATTATTCGTGTCAAGATTGCATGATAAAAATTATCATGATGACTAGTATACGTAATCGAATATTCCATTTTGATAAAAATAATCAGTGACACACACAATAGTAAACAAATAATTGCTGGCATGAGTTGTTACATACATTCCTTTTATCTTTTCTACTATATTTAAAGCATGCCTGTCTAAGTCTTCATGGCTGAGAGGATGTAGTTATGAGTTTCTAACATTCAGTGATGAGAGCTTTCAATGTTCGAAACCAAAAGTTACAGATATCTTGAAAAAAGTATGTATAGATATTGAAAAGTTCTTTGACTTAAGAATATAACATATGAATTCTACAGCATATGAAAACAGTTAATATCCTTATCATATATAAAATATCTTTTTATGGCAGGCATGAATGAAAATAATTTCATAGATCTAATACATGCATATGGAATTAAAACTTGAGAACAAATAAGATTCAATTAATACATTGCCCTTTTAAAATATCATTAAAAGTTTCAAATTTAAAATGAAATTAAATAATTAGACTTAAAAAATATATAATTTTTGGGTTTTGTGGGTATATTTAGGCGAATGATCGTTATTATTAGTGGAAATGAATGAAATTTTGTTAAAGTGATTGAAAGTTGTAGTAGTTTATGGATCAGAATATATGCAGGTAAATTTGTTGAATTAAGTTATACATCAAAAGGATTGATTTTTCGAAAAAGAAGTAACCATTGAAAATTAACAATAAATTTTGTCTCCCATGATTTTTCTACAAAATTCAATTAGATTGTTTGCCATATGTATAAATTAGCAATTTTTTCTATTGTGTGTGAATGTGTGTACATCTATTAATCGTTTGAGATAAATAGAATGCAAAATTCCACAATAATTCCGCCGAAATAAATAAATAAAGATTTTTTCCTGAATGGCCAGAAAATCGATCATTTAATGTTTTATTTTTCTAAAGGACAAGATAAGTAATGCAACAAATTTAGAAGGGATAGAGAGCTTGCTAGAAATATTAGAAATATGTGAAGCTCTTCCTTGGGGGGGAGGGGAATTCTTTCTACTTTCTTTGCTAAATCAGATTCCTAAATTTTTATATTCCTTACTACCTTCCTTCATAAGAAAAAATTATTCCAAATGCTCTCTTTTCCACATTAACTAATCATACCAAATATTAAAATATTGCTGCATATTATCTATACTTTGTATCTATATAGTAAAGATTACAAAATATAAAAAAAAACATCATCAAGCATAGTTATCAATTAGCTGTTAAAAATTTAAAAATAAACGGAAAATTAATAATAAAAATTGTAACAGTAAAAATGTAAACAGTACAATTATAAGGTCTTCTTTTAACTAAAGGAACAATAAAATTTCGCATCTAAGCACATTTTTAACATGTTAAAGATTTATTTTTGATTAATATTTCTAATTAACTTTATGAATATAAATATGTTTTTTACTTAATTATTGTAATTTGTTTTTCTATCTATTACGATAGATTTTACTTCTCTATTATATTAATCATAGTAGAATATGATTAATCTATGAATAGATAATGGTTTATCTATTATTATTTTTATTATGCAAGCATCAATATTAATACACATTATTATTAAAGTAGATGTTCGATTCTTACAAATAGTACTCTGATAACTAAGTAGTCATATGGAATTTGACCAATTGTATTCAATAAAGAGTTAATATATCCTACTATGTAAATAATAATAATAATTAAACTAAATAAAACTTGAATCGAACTGAATTTTTAATCTACCTCTTTGTTGATTCCTCTCAATCTAGCGGCCTTTGACAGCTGCCTAGTAAAAAATTACCAATGGCGGCAAATTGCCAGATTCCATGAAAAACCTTTAAGACAGAAAATGACTTCTGAATTAAATCACGCTTAGACAGATGAGATGGAGGAAAAGCAAATAAGCCTCTTCCGCCCCCAAATGAATCCTCGAGCCCCCCACGAGTGAGGGCGTGCCTTACTTACCTCCGTCGGGGGCCTTTGCTTTCCACGAAATCAAAATGAAACATCATAACAACAGCTAACTCCAGCCAATGAGAGCCCGGAATTACATTGGCGAAACTAGAGATCTGGGTTACTATATTGCCCTAATTAGCGCCTTTTATAGCAACTAGGTCTTGTAAAAATCTTTTTTTTATTTGTAATTTTTTTTAATTCTATTATTTTTGAATAATTTTTTATATTAATTTTAAAGCTCAGTGGTATATTTTTAACCATGCAGTTGAGTAGGACTGCTGCATGGTTAGAAATATACCACTGAGTGCCGCTTTCTTTCAACCACTTGCGTAGGTTGAAAGAAAGCGGCAAAGTCGATTAAAAGACTTTATTTTCATAGTTGCTAATAAAATAAGTTTATAAAAAACACAAATTTGATGAATTTACTGATAGAATATAAGATTAATATTAACCCTTAATTTAATATAATTAACCAGGTTTCTATTTGTTTCATTATATTCACTTTATTAGTAGAATATTTATAAAACCGAAATTCTACCTCAATTATGCAATGTGGATGAAGAATAATTTGAAGTCATAATATATAAAAAAAATAAATATTCGCTAAGGCAATTAAATATTTAAAAAATTTTTACGTAAAATAAATCATTAACATGTTAAAAATATACTGAAATGTGAAACTAAACCGACCATCTTATTAAAAGAGAGGGCTCGAAATATCTAGTCATATATATATTTTGATTAGGGTCGTAAAATACCAAAATCGCCTACTGACAGAGAGCACAGCCAAAATCAAACGAAGCACTTCCACAATCAAACAAAATTTCTGTCTTTTTCAAGTTGTTATTGTCAGAATATAAATAAAAATCATTTTATAAGTGTACAAATCTTTGTGACTATATATATGTATGCATAAATCATAAGGTGGTTATATGTTTGCCTATTCCACATCTCCTAAATAAATGAGTTGAAGTGCTGACTTATTAATTAAGCCAAGAGAAAAAATACTGCCAACTTTTTAAAGATTGATTAAATATTCATTTAATTAGAAATTAATAAAAATTTTAGATCTTTTTGACAACAACTTCTAAGGAAAGATGATTTTCGAAACATATATGCATTATTTTAAAATTCGAAAATTTCCCTTTACAACGATAGAAATTTTATTTCTGTGCAGTTTTTTTTCTTATAATGCTATTAATTATTTCTATTTATTTAATGCATAAAATTTTGAGTTAAGAAAATATATAGATTACTATTTTTTATACATATATTTGACTTCCTTTACAATTAAATGGAAGAAATAACTTAACGTCGCCTAAAATCAAACATAGGTCAATAGCTCAGGTAAAGGCAGGAAAGGCAACGCTTTATCAAGAAAATGAAACAAATGTTTGACAACAGCAGACTTCAGTTTATGAACAAAAATTATTCTAAAAATATATTTTTGCCTTGTCTTAATATTCAAAATTTTACCTTTTCGTCATTTTTGTACCATTTTTTTTCAATTGTTACTAGTTTTTTTTTTTTTTTTTTTTTTTTTAATTATAACTCAGACGATTCTGAAATACAGGAATTTATAAATACTTCTTTGCTATTCAATGGAAAAATTTTGAACTAACCTACCACAATTTTTTTTAATTTCTATTTTATGCTAATACATATATGTTAATATTATTTTTTGTTGTTTTTTTTTGTTTCAAAGCAGTGATTCAAAATTACTAAAAAAAAAAAAAACACATAACAGCACCTCTCAATTTCAAATGAAAGCTAGGAATGTAACTCTTTTGCAAACAAATGAATTATTTTTTATTGTTTACGAACATTTTCATAGGAAGAGCTTTTACCAGAGCACTTGAGCAAAATTCTAAGGCAAATCTTTAGAAGCGAACGATTAACCATTTTTAGTAGAAAATCATTGATTTAGTTCATTTTCAAATTTTTTTATTAATGAAAAATTAATAAAAAATTACTTATAATTATATAATTATATTTAATAATAACTATATAATTAATTGTTTCTCAAAACCTTTATTATAACTTTCTTATATTTCAGCATTTGTGAACAAAATTTGTTGTATTAATGTGACAAATATTACTAATGTATGAAGAAGAAAAAATCGGCAGTTTTTAAAATCATCTGTTACAAAAATACATCAATAATAATTTTTAAAAATTTTACGCGATAAAAAAATTTTATGTAATAAAATATTTTATTCCAAAATATTCTTTACTTAAAAAAATTTCCCACGAAAAGGTTTGAATCCCCGGCAGCGGCAAATAAATCATTAAGTCAATTCATAAAATTTGATCGTTTTTGGCTTCAGTTTTAAGAAAGTTCGGCCATATTCCCCATTTCAATCTGGCAACCCTGAGAGAGACGATCAATACCGAACAGCCGGGAAGTGTTCTGAGGGTCGGTTTACAAATTACGAAAGTGAAGTGGAGAAAACTATTTAAAAAGCAACAAGTAGGATTGAACGAAAGCCCCATTCTGCTTTATACTAATACTGACTGATTTCTGATTTATTTTTTAAATTTGCTGATTAATAATTTGTATTAACCTTTTGAAATGAAATGATGAGACGCGCTCTTCCTAAACTTTCTTGAGCAAACAGACAATGACAAGTTGTATTTTTCAGAAATTATTGAGGGTTGATGCTTTATATAAAAAGTTCTATTTATGGGGGGGGACGTAAATTTCTTTATTAATCCATCTTTCTAAAATTAAGAAAGTTAATACGACAAATATTATTAACTTATAGAGAAAAGCAACTATCGGTGATTTTTAAAATCATTTCTTTCAATGATATTTCAATCATGATTTTTAAAAAATTTCAGAATGAGTTGATATATAATAATATTTCATTCCAAAGTGGTTTCTTACATTAAAAAATTGCATATGAAAGTGTTTAAAATCCAGGCAGGACCAGATAAACCATTCAGTCAATTTATAAAATTTGATCGTGTTTTTCCTCAGTTTTAAGAATGTTTGGCCATTTTCCCATTTCAGTCTGGCAACCCTGATTGATAGAGACGATCAATACCGAACTTAACAGCTGGAGAGTTTTGAGGGTCGGTTAACAAATTGCGAGAAAGAATTCTATTATATAAGCAACAGGTGAGACTGAACGAAAAGTTTCCTTCTACTTTGTATTAATACTGGCTGATTTCTGATTGATTTTTTATAATGATTGATAATTTGTATATACTAACCCTTTGAAATGAAATGATGAATCTAGTTTGTCCTAAATTTTCTTGAACAAACAGACAATAAGCCGTATCACCTAGAAATAATTAAGAATTGATGCTTTATATAAAAACTTTATTTATGAAGGAGTATTTTTTATGAAAAAAAAAAAAAACACTAGTGTTTTTTATCATTTCCCCCTTCTAAAACTAAGAAAATTAAAACTGTCTGCCTGAAAAATAAATAAATTGCAATTCATGAGGTTAACGGTCACTAAGCTTAGGCAATACGACGCACTTATCAAGGAAAAACTGTTATGATCTTAGAGAAGATTTTATCGATTTTATAGCTATTTTTAGAAATAACGCGTTCTCTTCGTGATATCAATGCTTTTAGGCTTTGATAAGTAATAAACTAGTAAATATTTTTATAAATATTATCAAAACTGTTTTAATGTTTCATTGCAAAAATAGTACAAATTTCTGCTTTAATAAAAAATAATTATGTTTTAAGTACGGATATTTATTTTGGTGCGATATTTGTTAATAAAAATTATTATACAATTTTAATTGTCTAAAAACTCTTGAAATTCAGAGCTACTTTAGAAATTCTTTAAATTAAAGTAACAATAAATAAAATCGAACATACACAAATTGAAATTCGGATGTATTATTTAATGATTTTGAATATATGTTGATTAACCAGTTTCATTCAAATGGTACTTTTTCTCTCATCTGGAAGTCCTAGGCTGTTTAAAACTTGGGAGGGGGGGGGCTCGAATTCTTTTGTTATAATTTTCTAGGTAATGTAATTTTGTGCTTTTATTTAATATGCAAAAGCAATTAAAATTGAATCAAGTTTATTTAAATTTCCAAACATTACTCTCAAGATTTTTTTTTTTTTTTTTACTTGCGGATTAGTGTGTTGATTCCCCCCCTCCCCACTATTTGTCTGGCCGTTTAAAAATGACGGTCTTTGCTACCTTTGAATTAAGCATTTGAATGAGTTAAAAAAAAGTTAGCATCTTGTTATCATGCGAGAACATGATGTTATTTTGGTTAGGAGGTTTTGAAGCTTGAAATCGCGTTGGCAATCAATAAAGCATAAATGGCAATTTTCATCATCATTTTTTAATCGCATATATATTCTTTTACCTGCTTTCAATAGTATTGCATTATTATTACGTATGCTTCTTTGAAAGCAGATGCGTTTTTAAAAGGTTGGCCTGCTTTTACTAGTATTTCTTTATTATTACGCATGCTTCTTTGATAGCAGATGCGTTTTTAAAAGGTTGACGTAGAATTATGACATCATAGATCTTATTTTCATGGAATGTAATTTTTTCGGAGGAAATTAAATAATTTAATTTTTATAATATGTTAAAAAAAAACTTCACTCGCGTTTTATAACAGTTTTGATAAAGGTATTTTCTCTTTCCCCCAATGGGGAAATATCACTTCATTCATCCCTAAGTGGGAAACATTGAAGGATTTGACTCCTGTTCTAAGATTAATCCATTATGAAACTATTTTATGATCTCAGAAATTAGAAAATAGCAGTTTGCGTTTACAAAAATATTGTTTTCATAAAAATTCTATATAAATTGATATGTTTAAAAATTTATTGGTAAATAGTTTATTATTTTGAAATCGCATTGCGACGGGAACGCTTGTTATTCAACTTCCAAACGTTGCATTCCTTTTTGTGAGAACATGATATTGTTTTGGTTAGGGAGTTTTGAAGATCGGAATTGCGTAGGCAATGAATAAAGCATAAATGGCACTTTTCATTTTCAATTTTTCTTAGCTGGCAAAATAGTTTTGGAGCTCTCGTAAACCGGTTTAAACCGGTTAATGATTTAAATTACTTAAGACAAATAATGACTTAAAAAATAATAATGTTCTCACATGATAACTGGAAATTTGCGATCGTAGATTTCATTAATTTTTTATTTTTATTATTTTTTTTAATTTATATCTATTTACATGCAAAATACTGAAACGAACTCTTTCAAAGTTGACCTGCAATTTAAAGATTTGCTATCTTAGTTACAATATTTTTTTTTATTTAAAAACTGCTTATATATTTTAGATATTATTCCTAAATGAAAGTGTTAATCATCCGCGAATCGCCCGTTTTCAAATTTTTCTTTTATTATTCTTTCAGAATTCATTAATGTGTTCTAACAATTGTGCCTTCATCTCTATTCATGTTCGAGTATTTATATAATTTATATTTGATGATGAATGTATATGTTTCAGGAAAAAAAGAGCCTTACCGTCAAAGTCGATATAGCCTTATTATAAAGTCGATAAAAATATCTGGTTTTGAAAAAGTAAACGGAGGCTTCGAAAGTTACGTTAATTAGTAGCCATTTATGCTTTTGAGTACGGAATCAGTGACGGATTTACAGAATTTATGGCCTTAGACATTTTTATTTTTTATTTTTGTTAATCAGTAGATTAATGATACACTTTGATTTTTTTTATATTAGCAATTTCGTATTATTTAATTTTTAATAAATTATGACATAAAAAAAATGCTTAAATTAATAAAATTCTTGAAAAAGTAAGCATAATTATTAGTTAATGATTTCTTTAGTTCTAAAAAATGGGTGTGTGGTCTCCACGAAACTTTCCTATGTGCTCTCTAATAAAGCTGAATTTGTGCTTTAGACTCATTTTTTCCTAACCTGAATGAAACCAAAATTTGACTCAGAGCTAAAATTGCAATCATAAAACATAAATAAATTAAAATTTGACACGGAGCTAAAATTGCAAGCATAAAGCATTAATTAACTAATTAATTAAAATTTGACACTAACCTAAAATTGCAATCATAAAATATTAATTGATTAATTAAAATTTGACACGGAGCTAAAATTGCAAGCATAACACATTAATTAACTAATTAATTAATTAAAATTTGATACCGAGCTAAAATTGGAATCATAAAACATTAACTAATTATATTAATTAAAATTTGACACGGAGCTAAAATTGCAATCATAAAACATTAATTAACTAATTAATTAATTAATTAAAATTTGACACCGAGCTAAAATTGCAATCATAAAACATTAATCAATCAATTGATTAAAATTTGACACCGACCTAAAATTGGAATCATAAAACATTAATTAACTAATTAATTAATTAATTAAAATTTGACACCGAGCTAAAATTGCAATCATAAAACATTAATCAATCAATTGATTAAAATTTGACACCGACCTAAAATTGGAATCATAAAACATTAATTAACTAATTAATTAATTAATTAAAATTTGACACCGAGCTAAAATTGCAATCATAAAACATTAATCAATCAATTGATTAAAATTTGACACCGACCTAAAATTGGAATCATAAAACATTAATTAATTAAAATTTGACACCGAGCTAAAATTGCAATGATAAAACATTAATTAATTAACTAAAATTTGACATATTTAAAACATTATGTTTTTTGAGTTATCGCATTTACATGCTTCTGAAAGTACAGACAGACAGTCGTTCAACCCCTTGTTAGATTTGACTCAAATGTTGAATCTGTGTATCGGAGTTTATCCATCTTCCTCTCTTCATTTTGATGATATCAAGTTATATTCGGACTGCTGGTTAAACAGACAACCTACGATCGAATTTCGCTCAAAATTTGAAAGAAAACTACAAATTTGGTGTGAAGACCATATACCAAATTTCATCTCTTTAGCTCAAAGCGTTTTAGAGTTATAAACTCTAAAACGCACAAGCAGACAGACATTTTCTAAAAGGGAGATTTAAATCTTGGAGATTCGTCAAAATCTCGAGTTCGAATTTTTTAACGATTACAATGCTTTCTACTTCTTTGTAAACGAGAAATGAAAAAAGCATTTAATTATTATGGTGGACTGTAGAGAATTTATAAATTTTAAGCAAAACATTTAAATTATTTTATCTGACTTGTACAAGGGAATATAAACATAACCAGTTAAAGAAATAATATTTCAATATATCATAAATAAATAATTAATTTTTTTAATATTTAATTATGTTTTTAATAATCGAATGTAAATATACATCATATTCCTAATATTTTATTGTTTAAAGAATTTGTAGGTTTTACAAATTTATTTGGCAAAAAGGTAACAATTTTTAATCGAGCTGTTTCCGGCACCTTCTCATCCTATTGGACCTAGGCAGCTGCCTAATCAGTACGGAATGGTACGTAAGATGCACTTGGAAGGGTGTGTGTGTGTGTGAAACAATAAAAATCCCACTTTTTTTAACGAATATTGCCGACATAAAAAAAATGATGTCTAATTTTTTAATGTACTTGGTACAATGAGGTATAATATAACTTCAAATTCATTTTATTCATAATTAAATAATTAAAAGACTGTATATATTTACCACGTCTATTGCAAACCATATACAATCAGAAAGCTTGGAAAGAATTAATAATATTAAAATAAAGAAAAATTCGTGAATTATAGTAAATATAACAATTTTATCAAAATACAATTTATTTCTATAATAATAATAAATCTTGTAGAGTTTTTCTTTAAAGCAAATTTGTTCTACTGCTTTGTTTTACGGAATTTTGATTGAAACCATTTCTTTACATTAAGAATATTTCGTCTAGCATTATGTGTTAAAAAAAAGGAGCAACATTGTTTAATCAAACATCCATCATTTATATTCGTTTAAATATGGCTAAAAATCAACTTCAATGTATTAAATTAACTTTCAAAAGATTATGCCAATGTAGATTATATAAGAATATGAATAATTTTAAAAATGTAAGTTATTATATATATATATATATATATATATATATATATATATATATATATATATATATATATATATATATATATGTGTGTGTGTGTGTGTGTGTGTAACATATTTTGATTGAAGTAGAATGCAGGTTCGAAACAGTGAAGAGACTTGGTATTTTTAATTACATTTTATTCTATTCCGAGTGGCAGGCATGATTATATACAAGAAAACACAGCGCGGCACACACAGAAGCAAGAAAAGGGGGGGGGAAGGATAAACAAATGATCACTAGTCTTATATAACATAGGATTTCTGGCCAGACGCCAATTCAATACACGTGTGACCTTCGACAACTTTTGAAGGGTAAAAGTATCACTTTCATTTAATACGTAGTACTGATGGCGCATTATTTTTACAAAGGGATTAATTAAACCGAAAGTGGAATTGGATCAAGAAATAAGAAAATATTCTAGAATGAAGTTACTATGGGCTAAATTAAGATAAAATCTTGAAAATTAATTAAATTGAAATTAGAATTAAAATATCATTACATATATATATATATTCATTTTATAATTTCCATGCTACTTTTTTCTTTGAAATAATATCAAAAATTTCATCATTTATTACTGAGTATACTGAGTTGTGTTAGAAGATCTAACACAAATTTGTTCGAATCATAATAAATATTTTAATAACTCTCTCACAATTTTAATGATGTCTTAATATATGTATATGCATTAAATGTATGCAAAAAGAATAAAATCTTTACGGAATTATCATTGCGCATTATTTTTCAATAAAAATAATGCATAATCCCCCCCCCCATCCAAAAAAAGTTAAAATTCTAAAACAGTATAGTTACAGTATAGAATAGAACAGCCAAAGAGATTTACTACAAAGGATTTCCTTTCATAATGTTATAGAAATCTATAAATTTGTGTAAACTCAAAATATATATGCAACTCAAATTACATACACTCAAATGCAAAATTTCATCCAAAGTGTTTTTGAGTTATCATGTTCACAGATAGACAGACATATTGCAAAAATGTGTTTTTCGAAACTAGTAAGGTTTGAAATGTGGAGGTTTGTTAAAATGTAGAATTTGATTTTTTTTTAATGATTACGATATTTCTTCTGTACTTCATACGATAAAATAAAAACACCGAATTATCAAAGAATTTTATTCAAATTTTTTCTAATTAGCCAACCGTTACTGTAAATAGAATCTTTTGAATAATTTTAAGAATCTGAAACATTTTTAAGATTCTGAGAAAAATAGTTTCGCTGACATCTTTTTTTTTTCTTTTCTGACGCTAAAACATTAAATAAATATTTCCCCTTAAATCAATTTTTAATTTGTAGGAATTCCAGTAATGGCAAATTTTCTTCTACGCAAACTAAACAGCTGACTAAAGCCACTGACTGGACAGCAAGCAGTCGATTAAAAATTTCATTATTCAAGTTGCCAAATGAGAAAATTAGTAAAGAATACAAATTCCATGAATAATAAAATATTTTGACTAAAATATGTGCTTGTATTGAATTATTAAAATCATTATTAAGTAAAGTATAATCAGTGAATTTTTAAAGTGTATTTGGATATTAATTATTCGTTTTATTAGTTATGCACAGTAAAATAATAACTGTACAGGTGCTGTAAAGTAGTAATTTTTATTTTTATATTTGTTTGAAATTTATTATGTTCTCATAATTTTTCGGAATAATTAAATTTTTTTTGTAAGAAAATTCATTAATTAGTATATATTAAAGCACATAATAACTAGTAATTGCAGTTATTATTTCAAAAATTGTTAAAATAAATCATAAAATTGTTGATTAAGTTAAAAACATCTTGAAATGTAGATTTATATTGACCAGTTATTGAAAGTGGGAGGAGGGGTCTCTTAATGTACATTGCATGGAGCAACAAAATGAATAAATTTATCGATGCATTCCGGCCTCTTTCTCAATAACAAATAATTCTTCATATTTACTTCCTTCACCTTTTTGGTATCTACGCATGTCAGGGTGGGTCGGGATACCCTAGTTGGTAGGGCGTTGGATTTGCGTTCCTTGGGTTGCGAGTTCGAACCCACTGGCCAAAGACTCTCCGTGTGTGTGGTGGCTGGTGCATGTATAAATCTGTCGTGGTCATAAAATCCTCCATGTCGAGAGTAATACTACTGGGAGTACTGGTTCAGAACTGATCGTTCTCCGATTCAGGTTTAAATTACAATCTGTGGATGAGTGAATGAAATGCATGAATGGTGCCCGTAAAAAGGGCTGTGACGCATGAAGTAGCTAAGTCGTACTCTTGGCCCTAGTTGGCGTTACTTAAAAAACAAGAGACTCTCACTCGGCTTAAATCGCTGACAGATAACTGTCAGCGGGCTTGTAAAGTGCCATAAGTCACAACGCACTTGTCAAATCAAGACTTGAACAATAATCTAAATAAAATTATTGAAAATAAACTTATGAAGGATTGTAAAGTCCAGGGATAGATTATTAAATTAAAAAAATTAGCAACTATCTGAAGGCCTTACAACTTAAAAAGGCTCCGAAATCTCGATTTTTTTTTTTTTTTTTTTTTTTTTTGCGGAAATTTGAAAAAGTTATTTAATTTTGTGCTTTTATAAAGGCTACTTAATCGAACTTACTGAAATTAAAATCGAATGATGTTTAAACTAATTTTGAAATAATATTCTAATATAATTCCTAATTAATTGACATATGCTATAAAAAAGTCTTATTTTATAATTCTAAAAAATAATTTTAGCATGCTAATAATTAAAAAATACGTGTAATACTATTATTAAATATGATTTAAATTGTGTTTAGAAAAGTTTTTTTATACACAATATACTTAAACTTTATTTTAAATTATATACTCAACTTTAAGGAAGTGAGTATATAATTAAGCGTTTTGTTATTTCAGTTTGTCAAAATTAACAACTTAAAATTACTACTATAAAAATTAATTAAAAAATATTTGTTTTTTATAAAGGCTACTTTCGATTATTATATGACTCGATACTACTCGATATTTATATGACACAATTGTAGCCGTAGCATACTGGAAATACGAAAGACAACCAAGGGCAATCCGTCGCCCAATTTGCCCGTCGAAAATCGGTTTTTGCCCGCCAAAATGGTTGGCGGTCGCTTTCACGTTAATCGGAGAATTGAATTACATGAAATAAATGAAATTAGCATATTTAGCGTAAGAAAATAATGTTATGACATTTAGCATATTTAACTTTTATAATAGCAGATTGAAATTAAAATAAGTTCACTATAATTATTAAACCTATGTCATATATAATGCTACGTTTGGAATGATTTTATTCAGAATTCAGTTTCTGAGAGTACTGATTTATGATTAGGAGCTTGAAAATTATTTCATGAAAATACATAATCGTTTTGCCATTAAAAAACAAATACGTTTAAAGAAAATATTTCTTTACTATTTTATAACTAAAATAAGAACATTCGGTCTATGCATCTTAAATTTTTTATTGGTTATAAAATTTACTTGCGAAAAAATTCTCATTATTTACCACTGAAATTTTTCCAATTTTTGTTTGTTAAGAACATCCTACTTCCCTTAAGCATTCATTTCTGTTAATTTTTAACAGTTATTAACTTACTAAATTTCCGTCGCCTTTTCTTTATTACTTATTTTTAGTTTGAGATTTGAAAGAATCCATTTTAACTCTTCCAAATATGGTGGTTTATTTCTTGAGCCATTTATGCTTTAAATATTTAATGCATGGTAGTTTCGTTCTTAATCCATTTAACGAAGGAAGGCATTTCCAAAGTATGGTAGTTCATTTTGCGAACTACATTATGAAAGCATTTTGTATAATTTAGACAGAAGAAACATTTATGGCACATCAGCTAGAAAGATCCATTAGAAGAACATGTGTTAATTGCAACACACATACATACACACAAAAAAAATGCAAAACTTACTGTGTGAATCTGTTCAATTTGCCAAGTACTTTTATATTTAACATAAAAAAAACAAAAAACTTTTGTACTAAGGAATAATTGAGAATGGTATTTTGATACATTTGAAAAATAACCCTTAATTTAAAAAATAATTAAATTAGAATAATAAATTATTGTTGTGACACATTACTCTAATTGTTTTTTTTCTTGTTATTTATTTAAATCCTAATGGTCAGATTTGCTTCCAAAGCTTAAAAATTTAACATTAAATGGCGCAACTTCGAATAATTTGATTAAATTACTTTGATATGATTAAATAGGATTTACTTTGATATGATTAAATAGGATTTACTTTGATATGATAAATTTGATTTGATATGATTAAAAGTACTTTATATCATGTATTAGAAAATAGAAAACATTCTGGTACTATATATGTACCACTCCATAAAAAATACAACAAAGAAGTTTTTGTACAAATTTGAAATGTTACTTTTACGATCGCTTTTGAGTGTAAAAATAAAGTTTTCGTCGAATACAATGAATTTTTTATTTGTGTGCAACAAGGTAATTATTTTTCCACAAATTCTAATGTCTGAAAGAGTGAAACAGAGATGCTCGAGTTAAAATTCTAACTGTATAAATTCTTGAAAAAATTATTAACTTCAAATACATATAAAAAACAATTTTAACTTCAAAAAATATAGGTTATTCAATCAACAAAGAGAAACCTATTAAAACA